>NC_057863.1:588166790-588470426 GCF_019393635.1 Dromiciops gliroides | reverse complement strand
ACTATATTTTATCATAATCGCGTTCCTTTGTAATCCCATGTATTTCTTGCATTTAAAAATATTATTCTAAGAAATGGACTGGGGACTTCACCAGCCTGCCCAAGTGGGACCATGATATAACTAGGTTAAGCCCTATTAACCTATAGGTTAAGTAGGCACGTGGGAGCTTCTAAAGGGTTACTTCTTTGTGTTTCTGTATGTTTGTAGCAGGGGAGGGACATAGTCAGAGGTGTATGTGTTAAGATAATAATTCTGACAGTGAGGGAGGGTGTGGGGAGAGTCTATTACTGGAGATCATATGTTGCCATCCCTGTGATATATGTGTGTAAGACCTGAAATGAATACATCCAGGGGCTAACTCATCACACAGGACTAATGCTTTTTGGGAAGCCTCTGATGACAGAACTTGGTGATTCGGGTCAGGGAAGGACACCAGCTTTGATTGGGAAACCACTGAGTGGGTGTTGAAGGCAATGGTGGGAAATCCCACACAGGGGTCATTCCAAGGAATCATGGCAGCAGCTTTGCAGTTGGGCCAGCAGCCCAGTCCCTCAAGCGGAGGTTTCAGAAACAAGGACTGTGTTATTCCCTATAGGGAGATGAACATTTTAAAGCTAGAACCCAGGAAGCAATTAAATTATTTTGGCATCGCCCCTTGTTGCTAGGAAGACCTGGGCTAAAAAAATCTCTTCTTTCCTACACATTGGCTATATGACCCTGGGCAAATCACACTGCTGGGCAGTAGGTCAGTGCTCTAGGTAACTCTAAGACAAATTGCTGAGAATGTGCTGACATGCACTGGCAGAGGGAGTTCTCTCCCGAGTTCCCTATATCAATGAAATCATAGGTTCAGTCTTTAATCCTGTACCTTAAGGTTTCTTTTGAAAAACAAGCAAACAAACAAACAAAAAAACAACACATTGTTTCAGATGAGATAAAGGGAAAGATGTCCAGGTTTGGCTTATACGGGCAGTCATGGTCCTGATCTCCTATTTCTCTTTCCCCTCCCAGTTCTGTAATTCTGGAGTGTGGTTGATTCAAGACCCAGAAGGTCTCAGAAGGGGTCTGGGGGACACAGCTGAGGAAACCTCCCTTCGTGTGCACGCGTGCATTTGTTTACAATTCACAGGTGGGATTGGAGAAGGGACAAGCTGCAATAGGAGAGACCTGTTGGTAGGCAATTGAGAGGTAGTGAGAGCCTGGATTAGAGTGGAGAAGAGGTGATTAAGAGGCTGAGATGACAATTCAAAGCACGTTTTGTTTCAAGTTAGAGGCCCTGAGCTCAAAAACCTGATTTCTGATTAGCTTCTAAGGGGACACTGAGAAAGTCCTTTAACTCCCTCCTTTGTAAAAATGGGGAGCGTTGGACTAGATGGCTTTAAGGTTCATTCCTTCTAGCTTCGTATCTGTGATCCTGTTACTAAGATGGAGAGAGTAGAATCAATAAGACTTGGTAACTGATTCCTATTTGGGGGTGGGGAGGAGGGAGAGAGTGAAGGACAAGATTTAAAAAAACCACACCATTAAATTGTTTACAGGAGTAGAAGTGTTTAGATTTGAGCAGATTAAGTGCTCGGGCCAGTGGGACATGTAGGTGGACTCGATCTAGAGGTGAGAAAAGTCATCTATCAAGATAGATTTGGGAAGTAAGATCTGAGAAGTAAGGATGGAGGCCATGGGGAGGGATGAGATCATCAAAGGAGAGAGAAGAGCTTTTAGGAAAAAGCCTCGAGGGAGGTAACTATACCCCTAGGGTTACCAGGTGGGAAGAGGAAGAAGCCAGTGAAGAATGTCCTCTCTCTGTCCCCCCCCCCACCTTCCCTTCCCACCTCCCCTCCTTTCTTCCCACATTAATGAGATGAGGTCACACAGGCTGTAACTCATGTTCAAGTCCTATTTATTTTAGAAGAACAAAAAACTGAACCATTAGGGGGGGAAAGGTTCCAACCCCACTTTTCCCAGCCCTGACTTAACTCACTCTCTCCAGGGTGGAGTGAGGACACAGCTAACCCAACCCTAAGTAAGGACACAGACAAGGCAGTCACAGCTTCTGACTAGGGCCCAGTGGCCCCAACATATATATGTGGGTGAGGGGCTCCCTTTGGTGGGGGCTGACATAACACAGAATAAAACAAGCTCTCTTCCTCTGGGGTTATTGTTAAACCCGAGTCACATCTAGGAGCTCATTCACCAAGGCTAACAGGACCTTTCACTTTGACATCAAAAAACCTCAATCCTGAAGGGACACCACACTCCTCCCCCACCCCTTTTTTGCTCCATGATAGCATAGAATAGAAATGGGTCCCTTTTTCTGTGCAGCCACCGCTCCATATACCTACAGGCTGGACATAATGAAACAATATTGGGGGGTGGGGTGAGGAGGAGAGAAAGACATGATCTGGAAAGCCTGACCCACCGGGCCTCCACGGCTGGGTCTATATAGGCTCAGTACTGTCAACATTGTTGGCCTTTCCAGGATAGGATAAAGTTCTGTTGGTCCCAGGAATAGTCAATGAGCCATGATCCAAGATCATCCACTACTCAGAGGTCTCTGGTCCCTGGGGAGGCCCGAGGTCCAAGAGCAGCCAGGCTCTGCAGTCCACAGGAATGCTAGCCTCCACAGATTTATGGCTAGATCATTCCCTCTACAGTGAGAGAATTCACTCAGATGAAGTTCAGGATAAGAGACTGAGAAAACACCTCCCCACCACTCCTCCCTGAAAAGGAGAGTTCTGCTTAGAGGTTGTGGTGGTAGGGGTTAAGATTTGGGCCCCCTACACATACTGTTTCTTGGAAGCTGAGCTACTAGGGCGACTTGGGGAGTTGTTTCCACTCTGGGGAGGTTGGTAGGGGCCCTGGGAATGAGTCAGCAAGGGCCCTGGCCCAGGGAGCATGCCCCGCTTCTGTGGAGCCAAGCTCTCTTCAGTATTCAGGTTGGCCCAGTTCTGTTCACTTGACAGCTTGTTGTAGGAGGGGCACGGAGGCGACGTGGGGGTCTCGTTCATGGGGAGGTAGAAGAACATTCGATCTGAATAGGGGTCCCCAGAACTACCAACACCAGCCCCATCCACCAGGGCAGTGGAGTAAGGTCCTGGCCGAGCCCGGGCCTGCCGGGCCTTCAGCTTGTGCCCCATACACCGGAAGCCAAGATGCACCAGCTCCAGCAGGTTGAGCACTAGGGAGATCAACCCAACGACCAGCATGAAGATGATAAAGATGGTCTTTTCTGTGGGGCGGGACACAAAGCAGTCCACAAGGTGTGGACAGGGGAGGCGACGGCAAACATACACAGGAGCCATCATCCATCCATACAGCCGCCACTGCCCATAGAGGAAGCCCGCCTCCAACAGGCTCTTACAGACCACGCTGGCCACATAGGTGCCCATCAGTGCTCCCCGGATGCGCAGGTGCCCATCTTCAGCTACAGAGATCTTTGCCATCTGCCGCTCTACGGAGGCTAGTGCCTGCTCTACTCGTGGGTCCTTGCTCTGCAGGGCCCGCAGCTCGCTCTCCTTCTGCCTCAGCCGCTCTTCTCGGCGGGACAAGTAGATGACGTGACCCAGGTAGACCAGTGTGGGCGTGCTAACGAAGAGAAACTGAAGGACCCAGTAGCGGATGTGGGAGATGGGGAAGGCTTGATCGTAGCACACGTTGGTGCAGCCTGGTTGGGCTGTGTTACACTCAAAGTCTGACTGCTCATCTCCCCAGACGGACTCACCAGCCAGTCCCAGAATGAGGATCCGGAAGATGAATAGCACCGTCAGCCAGATCTTGCCTACCACAGTGGAGTGCTCCTGGACTTGGTCTAGCAGTTTCTCTAAGAAGCCCCAGTCACCCATTGCTCCTTGGCCTTTCTGTATGGGGAGAAGAAACAGAGAAGGTTGGACACACACACACACAGAGCCACCTCCACGCCCTCTCCCCTTCTACCCACCGGGGCCAGGAGGTCAGAGGGAAGAAGCTGTGTAAGCCCGACTCAGCTGCATGTGGGATAGGGGTCAAAGGCTCAAATTGCTCCTTCTAGAGATCCTGGGGCTCCCCACCCCTGCCTTTTTAACTATAGGTGGGCGGGAGGGTACGCCTCTTTTAGAGCAAGCTCATCCCCAGTTGTTCACGGTGCCTCCTCTTAACCTTCCTAAGGCCAGAGAGGTTTGTGTGTGTAGGAGAAAGAGATGAAGAAGCCACATGGTTAGGGGACACACACCTGCCAACCATCTCAAAGCAGGGGGGCGGGGAAGGAGTAGTGGGCATAAGAGCCCCTTTCCACAGAAGGGAACCAGGGCTTACCTTAAATGACCAAGTCACTAGTTACTCTCCCACCTCCAAGTTCTTAAAGCAGCTACTTCTCAGCGCCTTCACCCAGGGGTTCCCCTCAACCATTCAACCAAGGGGGGCATCTTCAAGGAGTTCCCTCCTGAGCAGAGGGTCCCTGCACTTACTCAGAGAAAGGACCTGTGCTGATTGGGCTCACTTTTCCAGAGCCTCTCTGTGTCAGCACAGCTCTGGAAGATTGGGGAAAACAAAGGGAGTTTCCTGATCAGAATTTCCACCATCTGTAATGACACTGGCATTGCTCTCCTCTCCTCCAGGGAGGGCAGGGTGGGGTAACAGCACCTAACCCAGTTTGGTTGAAAACTGACCCTTCCCTCACATCATTTTAGGATTAGTGTTAAGGGGAAGGTATTCTATGACCAATACTGCCCCCCAGCCTGGTGATGGAACTGCGGTGGTACCAGCTCTGCGAAACTAAGACAACTCACATCTGGACACCTAGATTGCTAGAACTCTCATCAGTACTGATATCCCAGAAGTGAAGCCCCTTCTTCTCCAGAGTGAGCTCAGTTTTTCAAATCTTCTGAGACACAAGGACGCCCCCAGGAGACGCTGGGGAATCTCTTACCTGCCCACAGAGGGAAGGAAGTCATGCGACACGTGGGAAAGGAAGCAAGAAGTCCCGGAGAGGCGGCCTCCCGTGGCCCCTCCGAGGGAGTCTGAGCCTGAGCCCTGCAGGACAGAGCTAGCAGCTGTCCTGAGCTTAATAATAGTGGGGAAGGCGGGGAGAAGGAAATGGGGGCGGGGGCCAGGGGCCCGATAGGCTGAACTCTTTAAAGACATAGGGTGTGCGTGTTGGGGCGGGGGTGGTGGTGATGGAGAGGATTCATGGTGATGAGGTGAGGGCTGGTGGGAAGGGGATAAAGGCTGAAAGAAAGAGGTTCCAGGGACACTTCTGGATCAGGGCAGATCCCTCTGGCTCACTCTAAAACCCCCACTTTTAGAGCCCCATTCCTATTGCGAAAAGCAGACAAGCGTGCTTCTCTCCTGTTAGGCTTACAGATAGATAGCCCAGGGAGCAGACCCCTCCCACAGCTTGCTTAGTCCTGGATCCATCTCTAGTTTGTAGGTGGCTGGATTGGGAAGTTTGGGGATACCCATAGCGGAGAGAATAGACCGATCCCCACAGAGAGGTTCTTCCCATGGATGTGGCCATGTATTCATTTCCTAGATAGAGAACCTGTCAACATGCACCATTTCTTCCTGCCCTCCCTCCCTCCTCCTCTTATTTCTCCTCCTCCTCCTCCTTCTCTTCCTTCTTCTCCTTCTTCTCCTCTTTCCTCCTCCTCTGCTTCCTCCTCTTCCTCCTCCTCCTTCTCCTTCTTCTCCTCCTTCTCCTTCTCCTTCTCCTCCTCCTCCTCCTCTTCCTCCTCCTCCTTCTCCTCATTCTTCTCCTCCTTCATCATCATCATCATCTTCTCCTCCTCTTTCTTCCTCCTCTTCCTCTTCCTTTTCTTTTTCCTCCTCCTCCTCTCTCTGTGTCTCTGTCTCTTTCTTTCTCTGTTTCTCTCTCTCTCTGTCCTCCCTCAAAGGCAGCAGAAGCTGCGGGTCATTGTGTCCTGTCAACAGCACTGAAAAAACCCTGAGAAGGTAGGAAAACTGGGAGTAATGACACCTAACTTAGGTCTCCTACCTCCCATGAGGATGTCCTTGATAAACTGATAGTATTGTTGTCGATGACTATGTGCCAGGTACTGTGTGACATTCTGGAGATTCAAAGGAAAGTAAAAGACAGTCCCTCCTCTGGAGGAGCTTAGTCAAGTCCTGGTTCAGCCACTAACTGGCTATGTCACCTTAGAAGTCAGTTTCCTTCTCCATGCCTCAGTTTCTCCATCTGTAAAGTGTGTGTGTGTGTGTGTGGGGGGCTAGTCTAAGTGGTCTCTAAGATCTCTTTCACAACTGACCATTTCTGGTTCGACCCAGTTTAGTTCAACAAACATTAGTTATGTCTTGAACTATTTGGAAAGCAAAAATGAAAACAGTTGCATCCTTCAGGTAGCATACTTCTCAGGTTGTGAAGGCATAACATGTATCTAGATGAGTAAATACAAAGCAATTTCAAGAGCATTAACCATCCACAGCATCAGGAAGAGCTTCTTGTAGGAGATGGCTCCTGGACTGAGACTTGAAGGAAGCAAAAAGTTTGAAGAGATGGGGGCGAAGAGGAAGTGCATTCTAGACATGGGGGACAGCCAATACAAAGGCCTCGAGATGGAAGTTTTGGTGGATTAAGAAAGCTTGGCTGACTTGGGCAAGGCAGGGGGTGAAATGGGAGAATAAAAAAGGAAATAGAAGTTGGATCCAGATTGTGGAGGGCTTTAAATGCCAGCCTGAGGAGTTTATATTTTTAGTGCAGAAGCAATAGGAGCCTTGAGGCAGGGCAGGGAGCAGGGGGTGGTGAGAACTTCTCTAGGAAAAGAGCAGTCAGCCTTCCCTGACCTTGGTGGAGGAACCTACTTCAGTGACCTCCTGGAGCCTGAGAAAGATGGCCGGCAGTTTCTCAGCTTCACAGCCATGCCTCCTCCCTTGTGACCCCTTCCTCCTTGTCCCTCCCTAGGGGATTCCCAGAGAGTCAATCTGCTTCTTACTCAGGGTCAGTGAGGGGATGACGTTTGTCCTCACCCCGATGCTATCCCTGGGGATACTGGGGAGAGAGCAGAGACTGCTTGAAAAGGGTGGGAAACCAGTTTGGGAGGTGAGCCATGAATGCCTGACTGACAGAGAATCACAGAATTTCAGAAGTGTCCCAGCACATCTATCCCTCTAGTCCAACTCCTGACCAGAAGGAATCCCCTCTCTAGTGTGCTCAAAAAGTGGTTTCGAGTTTATTTCTGGAATCCAGAATGGGTTTTTACTCCAGGGTCTTATATAGAGAGCTAGAAGGCACCTCAGAAGTTGGAATTTGAAACTTAAAAAAAGTTTTTTTAATCATAAAAGTATTTTATTATTTTCCAGTTACATAGTTTTCAACATTTGTTTTTATAAATTCTTAGTTCCAAATTTTTCTCCCTTCCTCCGTCCTCCCCAAGACAGAAAGCAACCTGATATAGATTATACATGTACAATCACATTAAACATATTTCTGTATTAGTCACATTGTGACAGAAGAGTCAGAACAAAAGGGGAAAACCTCCCAAAAAAGTAGAAACAGTATAGTTCAGTCTTGCATTGAGAATCCACAGTTCTGGGGCAGCTAGGTGGTGTAGTGGATAAAGCGCCGGCCATGGATTCAGGAGGACCTGAGTTCAAATCCAGCCTCAGATACTTGACATTTATTAGCTGTGTGACCCTGAGCAAGTCACTTAACCCTCATTGCCCCCCCAAAAAACCCCAAAAACCAAACAAAAAAGAGAATCCACAGTTCTTTTTTTCTGGACGTGGAGAGCATTTTCCATCATGAGTCTTTGGAATTGTCTTGGATCATTGTATTGCTGAGAAGAGTTAAGTCTATCATCGTTGATCATCACACACTGTTGCTGTTACTGTGTACAATGTTCTCTTGGTTCTGCTCACTTCACTCAGCATTAGTACACACTTAAGTCTTTCCAGGTTTTTCTGAAACCTGCCTGCTCATCATTTCTTATAGCACAATAGTATTCCTTTACATTCATATACCACAACTTGTTCAGCCATTCCCCAATTGATGGGCATTCCCTTGATTTCCAGTTCTTTGCCACCACAAAGAGAGCTGCTATAAATATTTTTGTACATGTGAGTCCATTTCCCTTTTGTATGATCTCTTTGGGATACAGACCCAGTAGTGCTATTACTGGGTCAAAGGTTATGCACAGTCCCATAGCCCTTTGGGTATAGTTCCAAATTGCTCTCTAGAATAGGTGGATCAGTTCACAATTCCACCAACAATGCATTAGTGCTCCAATTTTTCCACATCTTCTTTGACATTTATTATTTTATTTTTTTGTCATATTAGCCAATCTGATAGGTGTGAGGTGGTACCTCAGAGTGGTTTTAACTTGGATTTCTCTAATCAATAGTGATTTAGAACATCTTTTCATATGGCAGTAGAGAGCTTTGATTTCTCTATCTGAAAACTGCCTGTTCATATCCTTTGACCATTTCTCAATTGGGGAATGACTTGCATTCTTATAAAGTTGGTTTAGTTCCTTATATATTTTAGAAATGAGGCCCTTATCAGAAACACTGGCTGTAAAAATTGTTTTCTACCTTTCTACTTCCCTTCTAATTTTGGCTGCATTGCTTTTGTTTGTACAAAACTTAAAAATGTTTTAAAAATTGTTTTAACATGTAATTGGTGTAAAATTATGTTAAATAAAAAAGAAGGAAACTCAGAGGCCATGTGGCCAAACCCCTTCATTTTCTAGGTGAGGAAACTGAGACCAAAGGAAGATAAAGGATTTGCTCAAAGTATCAGAGGTGTGTGATTTGGACCCAGCTCCCCTGATTTCAGAGCCAGTATTCTCCCCACTGTATCACCACTGCCCATGTATCCTCTGTTTGGAGACTTCCAATGAAAAGGATTCCCCCCAAACTCCTCTTGAGGCAGTCCATGCAGCTTTTAGATAGCTCTAATCACTAGGTAGGGTTTTCCTTACATATCTGTCACTCTATTGCTTCTACCTTCCTCTCTGTAACTACCCCCGACAGCTGAGCAGATCAAATCTATGGGAGCCTTGTCTTTAGGACCCATTCTGCAATTTGGGATGGGCAGCTAGGTGGCACCAATAGTGCACAGAGCACCCAACCTGGAGTCAGGAAGACTCATCTTCCTGAATTCAAATGTGGGCTCAGACTCTTGCTAGCTGTGTGATCCTGGGTAAGTCACTTCACCCTGTTTGCCTTATTTTCCTCATCTGTCAAATGATCTGGAGAAGGAAATGGCAAACCCCTTTAGTATCTTTGTCAAGAAAACCCCAAATGAGGTCAAGCAGTGTTGGACACAACTGAAAAATTACTGAACTGAACTCCAAGTTTTGGGGAGAGTAGAAATTATTAGGGTTCTTGGGGGCTACAAACACACACACCATATCCAGGGGACCACAGGACCTATTCCATAGATCTCCAGATCTCAAAATCTTCCTCAGGGTTGCTCAGCGTCTGCTAATCACCATTCATCATGGCAAGGAAATGAAGAAAGGTGCAGGCCTTGAATAAAGTGGTCCTTATTTGCAGAGTTTAGAGCATCCTCCTAATCTGGGGAAATTGAGGCCCAGTGAGATATAGGGAGAGCAATGTGATAATAATAATAACAGCAATAATAATAGTAACTAACATGTATATGGTGCTTTAAAGTTTACAAATATAATCTCATTTTATCAATGGAAAATTGATTCCACTGGTTTGGGAGTCAGAGGACCTGGATTCAGATCCTGGCTTTTTGTCCCTTTTAACCAATCTCCCTGGGCTCCAGTTTTCTCATTTGTCAAAGGAGGAGGTTGTCCTGATAGGTAGATGATGCACTTAGAATACAGACTGAGACACATTCACTCATTCTCTCTCTCTGTCTGTCTTTGTCTCTCTTATTTGTTTGACTGTACAAATTTGTAACAGAGGTTTTGTTTTCCTTGCTTTTTTCAGTTGGGGATGGTGGCAATGGAAAGGGAGAGAAGGAAGATCTGAAAATGAAAGAAAATTTATTTTAATTAGAAAATAAAAATAAGAACATAAAATGAGGAGGAGGGTTGAGAAGGCCTCTGAGAATCATCCTTTCCAGCTTTGGGTCTCTGATCCTAATCCCTTTGGCTTTGTTCATCTGTGACCCCCTCCCATTATGCAGGCCATGGTTTCTGACAAATTATATATAAGCCAAATGTTTATAAACCATATCAATCAATCAATAAAAATTTATTAAGTGTCTACCGTGGACCAAACACTGTACTAGGTGTTGGGAAAATAAGAAATAAAGCAATTTGTACTTGTAAGGAGCTAACATTCTAATGGGGGAGAAAAGTGCCTATAATGTGTGTGTGTATCTATATATCTATATATATCTATGTATATATATACACAGTATAAATATAAAGAGAATAAACATAAATATATGCAAAGTAGTTAAATAAAAGATAGTTTGGGAGGGAGTACACTAGTAGTCCCAGGGGTAAATAAAAAAAAGCTTCAGGCAGAAGATGGTGCCTGAGCCACATCTCATTAATCAATCATCAATCAGTCAATCATCAATCAATCAATGGACATTTGTTAAGCACCTACCATGCACAAGGCACCATGTGCTAAGTACTGGGGATACAAAAAGGGGGAAAAGAGGGTTCTTGTCCTCAAGGAGTTAACAATCATATGGGAATATTAAAGGAAGATTGGGATTCAGAGGCAGAGGTAAAGAAGTAGAACCTTCCAGGTATGGGGCAAAGGTGTGGAGATGGGAGAAGGTAAAGCCTTGTGTATGAGGAACAGAGACTAGGCCACTTTGGCTAGACTGAAGAGTGTGGGAGATGGAGTGATGTCCAATAAGGCTGAAAAGATGAATGGGGCCCTAGGGTGTGTAGGGTTTGTATCTGATTCTATTTTTGTTTTTGTATTCGATTCTATTTTTTCTTTTTCTTTAAAAATTTTTTAAATTTTTCTTTGTAGGGCAATGAGGGTTAAGTGACTTGCCCAAGGTCACATAGCTGGTGTCAAGTGTCTGAGGTTGGATTTGAACTCAGGTCCTCCTGAATCCAGGGCTGGTGCTTTATCCACTGTGCCACCTAGCTGCTACCTTGTATTTGATTCTAAAGGCAGAAATGGGGCCACTGGAGTTGACTGAATAGGAGAGTCTCATGTGCTTAAAGAAAATTAATTTATCAGCACTGTGTAGAAGGGACAGGAATGGGGAGAGACCTGAAGCAGGGAGATCCATTAGGATGGAGCTGTTGCAATAATGCAGGTGATAAGTGATGGGGGCCTGAACAAAGGTGGTTTCTGAGTGAGTGGAGTGAAGGTGGGGTTGGGATGCTAGGGATTCTGTGGAGGCAGAGACGGCAAGATCTGGTACCTGAGTGGGTCTGTGGAGTGAGCAAGAGGAGTCCAGAATAATTCTGAGGTTGCAACTCAGTGCTGAGTTGGTAGATTGGAAGGGTGGTGGTGCCTTTGGGGGAAGTTGGGAAGAGGGGAAAGATGAGGGCAGCAACACCCTAGCTGGGTCTGTATTTGAAGGACCCCTTTGCTAAGAGTCAGGAGACTTGAGTTCTTGTCCTGGCTGACTCCCTGTTTATCCCCCAGGCAACTCACTTCTTCTTTCTGGGTTTCACTCTCTGCTGTGTACAATGAGGAGGCTGGACATAAGTTCCACCTGGTTTCCGCGGTCTATCTATCTGTTGTAAAGCAAAAAACCAATAACCCCCAAACAAAACACCAAACCCCTTTTTAATAAAGAATAACAGCTGACACTGATATAGGCTTTAAAGTTTGCAAGGTGTTCTACATATACAAACTTGTTTGAGCCCAACACCCACCATGTGAGGTAGGTGCTACTGATATTGCCCCCATTTTACAGATGGGAGGCTTGAGGAACAGAGGCAATCAATGACTTATTCATGTCCATATATCTAGCAACTGTTGGAGGCAGAAGTTGAGTCCAGGGCTTAAGAACACTACCTACTGAAATGACCCCATGGAATCCTCCCTAGATGTACTCACCTAAGTCCTTCCAAACAATTATTAAACACCTATTACAGCAGAATAGATTTAGAAGAAGTCCAGTGAAATACTGAATACAAGGTGCTCTGCAAGCTCATATAAATGTTACTGAGGATGATTGACGATGATAGCTAAATGGAACTTTGTATAGCAGTTTTCCAAAGTCTTAGACTATTTGGATGTTCAATTCAACAAAATTAACAAACATTTGTTAAATACCTACTAAGTGCCAGACTGTCTGGCTTAGTGGAGACATTCTGTTGGTCTCAGAGATGTGAGGACTCAGGATCATGTCTCACCTGTGCCACATACTGACTCTGTAATCCTGAACAAGTAACCTAACTTCTCTGAGTCCCAGGGCCAGTTGCAGGGAAGTTATTGACTAAGTTGCAGGGAAGGTATTGATCTGTATCAGTAGAGGGGGTTTCTGAGGTGCAAGTTTATTATACCAATAATGGAAGGAGCCAGTCCCCCAAAAGGTGTCAGACTGTGTACCAGCTGCTGAGGTACAAAGACAGAAATAGGAAAACAGTCTTTACCCCCATGGAGCTATGCCCATCTCTGCCTCCTGGCTGCCTTCAAGTCCCAGCTAAAATCTCACCTGTTCCAGAAAGCCTTTCCCAATCTTCATTAATTCTAATACCTTCCCTTTGTTGAATATTTTAAAGTAGACCATCTTTTACCTCAATTCCTACCTAACCTTAATCACTGAATGGGTGTTGCTTCAGACAAACTGAGACCTGGGAAAGACCCTAGCTTATAAGGTCCCTCACTGCATCCGGGGTCCTCGCCAGTCATCGTGACTCCAGATGGCTCTGGAGGAGAGAGTGAGGTTGGTGACTTTGCAGAGCCCTGCCTCACTTGAATTCAATTCATTGCAAGTCAAGACATCACCCTCCTGATATCATTGATCCTTTCTGAGAATGAAGGATGAACAATAATTTCCCATTTAACCTGTTTGTACCCGGTTATTTGCGTGTTGTCTGCCCTGTTTGATTGTGAGCTCCCTGAGGCTGGGCTCTGTCTTTTCTTTTTATTTGTATCCCTGGTCCTTAGCACACTATTTAGCACATAGTAGGTGCTTAATAAATGTTTCTTGAGTGACTGGGACCTTAACTATTTTGATAGCAGGTTTAGTCTCTGAGCTGGATCTGAAGGAGGCTTCTCCCTTCTCAAGGTATGGCAGCATATTCTGATCCCATAGAGGGATCCTAGGATAAACCTATTCCTTGCCCCCAGAATGATTGTATACAGGTTTCACCCCCTCTCTTCTGGGGAATCCCATGCCTTAGTGCATGGGCTTCAGGGTTTTGAAGGGGAAAAGCCAGAGGCTTGGGCTGAATTCCCATGGTTAAGGGGAGAGGAGGGAGGGAGGATAAGCTTTCTTAAGAGGGAGGGATGGATGGATACTGTATGAGTCAAAGTGAGTGAATGAGAAGGCCTGTGTGTGACAGAGCGTGTGAGTCAGCATGGCAGAGGGAATGTGAATTGAAGAGAGCTGGAGAGAGACTACATGCATTTGTGAGTGAAATCCTATGAGAATGTCCGGGGTGTCATCGTGTGTAAGAAAAGGGTGTGATTGTATAAATGCTTGAAAGAGACGCTATCACTGGGCTTACCTGTGCATGCCTGGCTGTGTGCCTGACATTGAGAGGCAGTGTAGAGGGAAGGTGGTATGAGACTTTGGGGTTTTGTGTAAGGAGGACTTTGTGCTGGCTGAACTCCCAGTTATGAGAGACAGTGTGGTGTAGTGGTTAGAGCCAGGCAGCCCTGGGTTTAAGACTGTCCTCTGATATGCACCAGTTGTGTGGCCCTGGCCAAATAAGTCTCTCAGAGCTCGAGGGCTCTCTGTAAGTTTCAGAGAGTGGAGTGGTCTACATTGGTATAGGGAGTTTCCCTCCCTCTATCAATGACAGCACAGCTTCAGTCCCTGGCCCGCTTGCCTTGTTATACAGAAATCTTCTCTATGTAGGGGCTAGGCTCATAAGATCCAGAGCTGGAAGGGACCTCGGAGACCATCTAGTTCTACTCTTTCTTTTGATAACTGAGCCTGTATTGAGAGGTACAGCTTCAAAGAATAAGGAATCATCCTGTTATACACTGCCTTGTTCAAACAACGCCTGGAGTAGTGACTAATTCTGGGTGCCACATTTTGCAATTTATGATTCTATGAAGTGGGGAGCACCCAGAGGATGGCAATGGGCATGGTGAAATGCCCTGAGGTCAGGACCTATGAGGATCTATTGACAGAATTGGGAATGTTTAGCCTGCAGAAAAGAAGGCTCAGAGAGGTCAGGGATATCACCAGTGATACACAGAGAGTAAATAAGGTCATGATTTGAAGCCATGACTTCTGATCCAAATCCAGTGCTCTCTCAACATCTAATCCATTTCTGTCTCCATCTCCACCCACCCACCCACCAATCAATTCCATTCATTTATCCATCCATCCACCCATCTATCCACCCACTCACCAACCCATCCATCCACCCACTCATCCATCCACCCATCTATCCACCCACCCATCCATTCGCCCACTCATCCATCCATCCATCCATCCATCCATCCATCCATCCATCCATCCATCCATCCATCCATCCATCCATCCATCCACCAATCCATCCACCCACTCACCAACCCATCCATCCACCCACTCATCCATCCACCCATCTATCCACCCACTCATCCATCCATCCATCCATCCATCCATCCATCCATCCATCCATCCACCCATCCATCCACCCACTCATCCATCCATCCATCCATCTATCAATCCATCCACCCACTCACCAACCCATCCATCCACCCACCCACCCATCCACCCATCTATCCACCCACTCATCCATCCATCCATCCATCCACCCATCCATTCACCCACTCATCCATCCATCCATCCATCCATCCACCAATCCATCCACCCACTCACCCACCCACCCATCCACCCATCTATCCACCCACTCATCCATCCATCCATCCATCCATCCACCCATCCATTCACCCACTCATCCATCCATCCATCCATCCACCAATCCATCCACCCACTCACCAACCCATCCATCCATCTATCCACCCACTCATCCATCCATCCATCTATCCACCAACCCACCCATCCATCTATCCATCCATCCATCCATTTACATCTTATGGGCAGCTCTGGGTCTCCTCATCTGTTTAATGAAGGACTTAGACTGTAAGATTTTTAGGGGATCTCCTAGCTCTGATATTCCTTTGCCTTAGTGCCTGGGGTTCAGAGTGGCAGTTGTTTAATTAAATAAACTGTGTATGTGATTGAGTGTCTTTGCCTCCTGGGGGTGCATGTGGTAGTGGGATTGCTGGCGTTTCTTGGAGTGATTGTGTCTCTGGGTGAATCTGTGGGTGTAAGGAGACACAGGGTGAGTTCGTCTACTTTTGCATAATGGTTTCCCCAAATTCTCCCATTTGGATGCTGTGTACATATTCACAAGTTTATAGACATGGAGCTTTGATGATGGTGCCCTCTTCTGGACAACTAAGAGAACCAGGATCTGTAATTGGCTTGTTCCACATTCCCTCTCCCCACAGCCCTCATGCCTACTGGCCGAAGACCTTAGTTTCATATCTCCCATCCCTGCATCCTCTAGGAAGGCAGCTGTAGGTGGTGCAGTGGATACAACCCTGGACTTGGAGTCAGGAAGACCTGAGTTCAAGTGCGACCGAAGACACTTGTACAAGTCATTTCACCTCTGTCTCAGTTGGCTCATCTGTAAAATGGGGATAATAATAGCACTTGCCTTCCAGGGTTGTTGTGAGGATAAAATGAGATGATATTTGTAGAGCTTAAAGCTATCAATGTCAAATGAGATAATGTATTACAAGTTCTTTGAACTTGGTGTTGAATACCTTGAGGTACCATATAAATGTCAGATATTATAGACCCATTCTCACAATCAGCACTCCCTTTCATACCCCCAATTTCCCATTTTCCCATTCCTCATGCTTACAAGTCTGCCATTCTCATAATAATAATAATAATAATAATAATAATAATAATAATAATAATAATAATAATAATAATAATAATAATAATAATAATAATAATAATAATATTCTCCATTCCCACAACCTCATCCCTCCTCCTCAAAATTTCCAAGGTCTCCCTGCCTCGGAGGGTTGGAGGAGCCCAGTGACCTCATGATTATAGAAAAAATAGGACTTTTATTGAATTCCAGGAGGGGATCATCTCCTTTCCATTCTCACCTATTGTTGTCCAGTGGGCTTCTGGCCTTTAACCTTGGCTCAGGAAGGATGGGAGGGTGAGTGAATTCTACTGATCCTTAAACCTGCATTCCTAGTGAGTCTGGCCACAGGCTTCAGAATGGGGACTCCATTGTTGGGCTTGGGAACAAAACTCTCAATGGCCTTGGGCTTAAAGGGTTCTTCTGGAGTTTGGGGACAGGGGAAAAGAAGCATGTCTCTTCAACACAGAGACAGAGTTCTCCTGAGGGCAAGGAAGGTGAACAAGATTGGACTTGGAGGGAGCAGCTATAGCCTGAGCCCCTTTATACTGACAAAGCATCCTTACTGGTTCTTCTTTGGTCTGGTTTGCCGAATCTCACTTCAGTCCTTGTGGCCTGCTGATATTACCTGCAATCCTGAGGTCTATTCTGAGCTCTTAGATGATGATCCTGTGACCTCTGGTTTGGGAGGAGAGCCCATCTTTGCAACCTTTTCCCTGGTGGCTCCTTTGGGGAGCAGCAGGACTAACAGCCAGCCCCCCAGAACACCACCAACAGAAACCTGGTTATGGAGAGCAGAGGATTACACTGATCTGGCTCTGCAGCCTCTATTAATTCTCCCCCACCCCACCCCAGTCCCCAGTTGTAGGGTATGGGCTTAGAAATAGAATTGGGTGAAGCTGCTAGGTACAGTAACCACCCTCTTCTCTCTCCCCCACTGACCTTCCCTGAGGCCTCCAGAGTAGGGCTGTCTCCCAAAGAGGATCCACTTCCCAGTGAATGTTCCCCAAGCCCTGTCCCTCAACCTCATTCTCTCACATCGACTGTTCCAGCTCCTGGGGCCAGAGGAACAAGAGCCAGGGGAGAAATGGGTTGACCTTGCCCTGCTCAGCATATCCCAGCCATTCTGGGCAGTCCCAGGCTCCTTGCCTTGCTTGCTCCCCCATCCTCAAGGTCAGATGAGAGTGAGGTTGGGGGCAGATGCCCGAAGTGTTTCTGCCCCTTTGCCTAGGCTCAGGCCCTCCTCGCCCCCGTGGGATGGCAGTAGGTGGTGGCAGCGGCAGGTGGAAGCCCTGCTGGAGGAGGGTGAGTGCAGAGCAGCTCCCTTGCGCTTGACTCTGCGCAAGGTTCTACATATCCTCTGAGAGATGAGGTAACAGATCTCACAGATGGTTAGGACGATGCAGATGGCTGAGGCCCCCACCATGAAGTAGGTGAAGACCTTCTTCTCCGTGGGCCTGGCGATGTAGCAGTCCACGGTGTTGGGGCACGGGCTGACTCCAGCACACTGCACCAGGCGGGGGAGGGAGAAACCATACCATAGCGTATGCAGAATGTAGAGGAAGACGATTTCCACGATGAACTTGAAGAAGAGGCTCAGCAGGTAAGTCCACCAGAGACCACCGTGCTTCTTGCCCGCATTGTCATAGAGCCGAGCGCATTTGTCCCCGTGCTTCAAACGGTGTCGCCGCTCCCGCTCCTCCCGATAGGCCACGTGCATGATGACCAACAGCGACGGGCAGGTGACGAAGATGAGCTGCAGGGCCCACAGGCGGATGTTGGAGATGGGGAAGAAGTGGTCGTAGCAGACGTTGTTGCAGCCCGGCTGGCGCGTGTTGCAGTCGAAGTCCTTCTGCTCATCCCCCCACACCCGCTCCGCCGCTACCACGTACACCAGCACGCGGAAGACGAAGACCACGGACAGCCAGATCCGTCCAAAAGCGGTGGAGTATTTGTTGACTCCGCTCAGCAGCGACTGCAGAGTCTTCCAGTCCATGGCTCATGGGCTGTGGGGGCGCTGGGCCCACCTGTGAAGGTCAAAGACGAGAGAGGCTCAAAGAGGGACTATGGTGCCGGCCCCTCCTTCAGGGACAGAGCACAGGGTAGGGAGGGGCTTGGTTTGGCCTCAGGGCATGAGCTTGGACGGCTCTGGATTTCTTGATTCCTTTTCCCTGGCTGCAAGCTGCTGGTTGAGAGGGATAGAAACTGATCCAGGACTGCAGGATTTCGTGTGACCAGGCACTCGCCAAATGCACTAACGTCTTGAGTGCCCAAGGATGTTTGTGTCTGGGCTTGTACTCCCTTCCTCCACTTCATGTGCAATTGAACTTACGAGTCCGTGAACCGGTGCATGCATATATCTGGGTGTATGCTTGTGAATCTGCATGCACCTGTGTATGCATGCTTGTGAGGGTTCAGCTGTGGGGCATCCTGAAGCTGCTTTTCCTGAAAAGGTGTATATGGATATGTGGGTGGGTGCTATGTACCTAGAGAGTATCGAGTGTGTTGTCTCCTATGTGGCCAGGCTCCGTTGTACACTGTGTGGTGTGTAATGTGTGTAATGTGCATGGGTAGGGGCTGGTGTGTGTGTGTGTGTGTGTGTGTGTGTGTGTGTGTGTGTGTGTGATGTGTCACTTCGGATGTGGGGTGTGGAGTGTGGCACCAGCCCGTGAAACTGGCAGGCATCATGGGGCAGGGGGAAAGAATACTGGATTTGGAGTTAGAGCCCTGGGGTTTGAATCTTAGCTGTGCCTGGCTTTGGGCAAGGCACTTAACCACACTGGGTCTCAGTTTCCTTATCTGTAAAATGAGGGGGTTAGACGTAATGACCTCCAAAGTCACCCCCAGCTCTAGATCTGTGATTCTGGGGTCCTACGGCAGCAGCAGCCCGAAGAAGATTCTTCCAATGGGAACAATCTCTCTGGAGGCTTTATTTTGGGAAACACCCTTCCTCCCCTTCTAGGAGCAGGAGGAACTGAGAAGGTGAGGGGGGGGGGAGCCAGCCTCTCCTTTTCCCCTGCAGAGCGAGGAAAGGTTGCTTCAGGCCCTTCTCTTTTCCCAGTCTCTCCTCTCCTCTAGTCAGCTCCGCACTCACCCTCTACACCCCCCACAACCCCTCCTCTGCTCCCCTGCCTGCAGGTATGTGCTCTTTGGCCACGTGGCCCTCAAGATTAATTTCCTGCACGTGGTCCTGTAGGAGTGCCTCTTGAGATTTAACTGTGACATGTGATCCCTGAGCTGGTATACCGGCAGAACATGATACAATGGAAAGAGCACCAGCTTTGGCATCAGAAGACCTGATCAAATCCTGGCTCTGTCACTTATGACCTGGGTTGGACTTCACCTTTCTGGGCCTCAGTTTGCTCATTTGTAAAACGAGAAAGTTGGACCTCTCACGTGATGATCCCTTTTCCCTCTACATCTATGATCCTAGAGATATGAATATTCATTAGCACTTCCTGCAGTGCACATTGAAAAGGAAATCTATTAGGAGAAGGCTGGGTCAGAGTGGGAGCTACTACATGATCCCCATTTCTGCTTGTCAACTTGAGTAAGTCATTGAACCTTAAGGTGAATGGGGCTGGTTCTGGTCTTATTTTGATCATGTACTTATTTCATGGTCCCTCATTCTTTGCTGGTTTGGTTTGGTCCCAAGGAGCTGTCCCTGAAAAGGGGGACTGCTTCTCAGTAGCCCCTGTCACCTTCCTGACTCTGAGACCCCACCCCTTAACACCCTCACCTTTAAAAAACTCTAACACTGTCTGAATCACTGAGAGCCACATTCATGGGGAAAGAATTTCTTGGCTGGACTGAGGGCGGGGAGCAGGCGGAGCTTACCCTCCCTCAAGTTGAAGGCGGGAGGTACGGAGTAAGGTTACAACCCCTACCAAGGACTGGAGGAGCAGGTTCTGGGCTCCTGACTCCTCCGACTGAGCTGTGGTGGACAGGGGTGGTGGGTGGTAGGGAAGACTCTGGGTTTTGGCCAGTATCTAAGGGATGGGGTGTCCGACAGATCAACAAGAATCCTGGACTTACTCTCTTCTGGACCCTAATTAGGAATGGGACAGAGCACTGAGCTCTGTGTAGAGGCTGTAGTTCAGCCCCCTAGCCCCAAGCATGGCAACTCAGGCTCACAGCACATCCCCTACTACCCACTTGAAAGTTTGGGGATTAGTACCTGGGCTCCCCTTTCTTCAGGGAGGGAAGAACAGGAGCCTGAAGCCTATAGCACTTCCCTCGGTTTGGGGGGAATCATTATCCCTTTTTCCTGCTTTCTTCCTATCTTTCCTCCCCCCTTTCTTGCTCGAAACATTCCACCTCCCCCTTTTCCCCTCTCCGGTCTCATCCCCATCCCCATCCCCATCCCCATCCCCATCCCCAGCCCCAGCCCCAGCCCCAGCCCCAGCCCCAGCCCCAGCCCCAGCCCCAGCCCCAGCCCCTGTAATCTGATGCATGGAGACCTGCTGGTTCCCAGAAGAACTGAAAAGCAAAGGAGCACTGGCCCCTGCCTGGCTCGTGACCCTCTGAATCCTCTGAAGCTTCTGCTCCCACCTGTCCAATGGAGGAGACCAGGATCCCCTCAGTCAGTCGTAATCCAGAAACCACTTCCTAATCAGGCCAGGAACAGTGTCCATGCCCCGCTGGGTTCAGCTGGTGGCTTTTCCCCAGCCAATGTCTCTAACCCCCTCCATCCCAGAGGTAACACTTACCTACCAGCTCCTCGTCTTCCCAACCCTGCAGGGAGGCAAGTGAGGGACAGACTTAGACAAGCACTCCCCGCCCACCTTCCTCTCTCTCTCTCAGCCAGCTCACACCCTCCTCCTCCGGGCGGGGTTGATCTGCCCAGCCCATTGGGGAGGCATGTAATGGGCCAGCCCACAGTGGCAGCAAGCTGATGGGCATGAGAGATAACCCAGGCTAGGACCCTCACAACCTGGGGGTGCAGATGATGGGGAGCTGGGGTCATCTCTCCTCTCTAAGAATGAACGTCTGAGTCCCCTTCCTCTCTCCTCAGCTTATTGAGGCATACTCAGCTTAGACCTCTAGCACTGGAAAAGGGGGAAAATTATTGATACTTTCTGGGTTTTAGGTCATAATCATGTGATCTATCCCCCTTCCCCCCAACCAACGAGCCCTCCCTTGTAATAAACAAAAGCAAAACCAGGAGACCCATTCAAGTGATGCCTGATGGTGTATTCTGCATTCTGCATTCTCAGTCTTTCACTTCTCCACTTCGAGGAGGGAGATAATTCATTCTATTCCTCTTGCCCCTTTTACCTTAATTAAGCATATTCACAAAGCATTTTCAGGTTTGCAAAGGGTTTTCTCACCACAGCCCTTTAAGGCCAGTAGGGCAAAATGATCATCCCCATTTTCCAGATGAGGATTCAATTAAAATGACTCGCCCACGATCACAAAACTAGGAAGTGTTTGAGGCTGGATGGGAAGCCAAAGCCCCTGATTCAAATTGATGGCTTTTTCAGCAGCTGGTTTTGGCACTCGCTGCCTCTCTTCCTTCACCTGAACCAAGGGGATTCAGGCACTTTATTCTGTAATATATGTAGTAGATGTAAAATATAGAATAACTATTCTGTAGTTCCCTACATCCTCTTTCAGGGGTTGGCAGCCAGTCACTCAGGGATCAGATCCTGGCAGGTGGTCTTCTCTCAGGGGTTTCCCACTTTCTCTTTCAGGGGCTTGATCTGGTCTAATAAAACTGGCTCCTATCTCTATTTCTGAGCCTTCCCTGGTGCCTCAGGGCAGGCTGGCTGCCCTGGCTCCCCAGTGACTCCCCCAGGCAGTATCTCCAGTTTCCCGCCCAGAGATCTCAGGCTCATGGAAATGCTGCAAAACCCTTCCAACTCTCCACCTACTTGAGATTGTAAGGTTCAAAGGTTGTTGGCTGAGCCATTTTTCTGGAAGGAGCCCCCTGCCTGGCCTTGAACTTAGTCACAGTTCAGTTATTCTGTCTCATTCTGGCGTAATGGAGGGTGGAGTAGGGCTGGGCTCCAGCCCTATCTCACTCTTCCCTTTAATGAATTGTGGTTGGCCTCCTTTGGGGTCCCAAGACTCAGAGGGAGTGAATGGGAAAGAGAATGCTTGACCTGGCTTGGGACTTCTGTGGGCCCTAGGGAAGGAATGACCAGAGCAGCTATCCTTGTGGGCATTGAGGATGACCTGTGCCCAGGTTAGGCCCTTTCCTGGGAGAGGTGGTTAGGGGGTGTCTGAGCCTTGGACACAGGGCAGGCTTTCTGGCCCAGGATGTCATGGATCTGCTTCTAGGGAGCAGAGCCAGCAAGCAGCCAGAATTAAAGTACTTAGAGATAATTACAGGTAATAATTACATCTGGGTAACTTCCCCCTAGTCTCTCCATCCCAAAGCATCTCCAACTGGGCGGGGGGCAGTGTCAAGGCCTCACACTCTTTTGCTTCCATCTCTGGGACAAATAGACCCCCCCTTCTCACACCCCCTCCCCCCAGTGTGGCTTGTTGGCTCCTGATGAAGTCCTTCCTCTCTGTCCCAGGCACAGGCCAACCTGAGGTCTCTTTGCTATAGATGCTTGGGAGAGAGGCTTTTGTGGTGGTCTTAGCCCACCTCTATTAACAAGCTGTGCCCTGGAGAGGGATAGGGAGGAGAGTACAGGGAACAACTTATCTATACTCCCCTCCCCCTTCCTTCCCTGTTACCTTGGAAAAATGCCTCACCCAAACTTCCTTCACCACTGCTTGGCACTGCTTGGAGGCCCCAGCCCCTCCCACTCTGTGGAGGATTTCATTCCTCTGCCAGGGGAGATGCTGAGTTCCACATCCATGGGGGGAAAGGCATGGGGGTGAGGTGGGTGGAATTGAGAGTGTGACCCAGAAGTCTGGACCTCCAGCTTACACTATCCCCCCCCATGTGGCCCCCTTTCTCACCAATCCCAACTGGGGACTGGCTCCATAAGTCTCTGGAGCCAAGAGATCAGCATCCTCAGCTTCAGAGTGCCAAGGGGCCTCGGAAGATCTCCAGTCCAACCTTGTTCTCTTGTAGGACAAGAATCTTTTCTATAGCCCTGACAGGCAACCACTCTGATTGTTCCTTGAAGACCTCCAAGTGACTAGGAATTCATTCCTACCCTCCAGAGGCAGCCCATTTTACTGCTGGGCAGTTCTATTTGTTTAAAAATTTAAAATGTTTTATTTATCTTCCTTCCTTCCTTCCTTCCTTCCTTCCTTCCTTCCTTCCTTCCTTCCTTCCTTCCTTCCTTCCTTCCTTCCTTCCTTCCTTCCTTCCTTCCTTCCTTCCTTCCTTCCTTCCTTCCTTCCTCCATCTCTTCTCTTCTCTTCTCTTCTCTTCTCTTCTCTTCTCTTCTCTTCTCTTCTCTTCTCTTCTCTTCTCTTCTCTTCTCTTCTCTTCTCTTCTCTTCTCTTCTCTCTTCTCTTCTCTTCTCTTCTCTTCTCTTCTCTTCTCTTCTCTTCCCTTCTCTTCTCTTCTCTCTTAACATTATGGGGGCAGTTAGATAAATAGACCGCTGAACTTGGAGTCAGGTAGGTCTGAGTTCCAATCTTGCCTCAGATGCTAACTAACTAGATGATCCTGGGCAAGTTACTTAACCTCTTGTGCCTCTGTTTTCTCTGATGTAAAATTGGGACAATAATAGCACCTACCCCACAGGATTGTTCTGGGCATCAAATGAAATGACATATAAAGCACTTTGTAGTTCTTGAAGTGCTATGGAAATTATGCTTCATTAATTAATTCCTGACTCACCTCCTTTCTTAGAACCCTACCCTTGTAACAAAAAAAATGGTGGAGAAAAGCAAATCAGCATGTTGGTTGTGCCTGCATATGCTTGCCTCCTGTCTCTCCTTCACCAGATCTCTGCTGAGGGGTGGGAGGCACACTTCACTATCAAGAGTCGTTACTGCATTGACAAGAGTTTTGAGGGTTTTTAATGTATTTTTCCTTGACATGTATCATCATCACTGTGTGAATTGTTCTTCCAGTTCTGCTGACCTTACTCTATACCAGTTCATACAAGTCTTACCTAGTTTCTGACAGCTCTGGTTGTTGAGAAGTTTTTCCTTGAATTGAGCCCAAATCTGCCTCTCTTTGATTTCTACCTATTGCTTCTGGTTAATAGGATCTGGGTCATCACTTCCATAGACTGGAAGGGACCTCGGAGGTAATTTATTCTGGCCCCTTCATTTTCTGAATGGGGAAACTGAGGTCCAGAGAAAAATGATTTGTCCAAGATTCAATCTTTCTTCCTCCTACTGAACTAAAGAAAAAGGAAAACACTAACAAAACCCTTGTAACAAATGTGTAAGTGAACAAAAGAAAGATCTATGAAATATACAAGCAAACAAATCCCCAGATTGGCAGTACTCAACAATATATATCTCATTCTGCATGTTGAGTCAATTGCCTTTCTGTTTAGAGGTGGGTAACATTCTTTCTTATCATCACTGCTCATTATGTCAGTCATCATTGTTAAGTATTTCAAAGTTGTTTATTTTTTTATTTTTTATTTTTTTAGTGAGGCAACCGGGGTTAAGTGACTTGCTCAGGGTCACACAGCTAAAAGTTGTTTATTTTTACAATATTGTTATTAGAATGAATTGTTCTCCTGGTTCTACTCACCTCACTCTGCATCTGTTCATGCAAGTCTTCTCAGGTTTCTCTTTTGTCATTCCTTATAGAGCAATAGTGTTCAGCCATTCCCTAATGGATGGGCATGCCTTTAGTTTCCAGGTTTCTGCTAACTACAAAAAGAGCTGATATAAATATTTTTGTACATATAGGTCCTTTTCCTCTCTTTGGAGGTATAGACCTACTAGTGCTGTCATTGTGTCAAAGGGTATTCACAGGTTAGTGACTGTTTGGGCATAATTCCAAATTGTTTTCCAGAATGGTTTTCCCAAGGTTATACAGGTAAGTGCCAGAAGCAAGATTTTAACCCAGCCCCTCTAGGGCTAAACAGAACAAATGTAATCATTCTTCCACATGGCAGCCCTTTAAATATTTTATCATTTTCCTCCTAAGTGTTTGTTTTTCTTTTTAGAATATTCTTTTTTTTGTTTTTTTTTCAGCACTGAATTAGAGATTTGAGGAGGGAGTGGTAATTAAATATCTTATAATAAAGGACAGGATTCCCCCCCCCTCCCCAAGAATAATCTGGAACTATTAAATAAATGAAATGCCAACAAATGGAAAAGTTGTGTGGGCTGCCTGTGGGGTTGGTAAGATTCAGGTGTTGAGATCCTGGACTACATCCTGTTTGGCAGGGTGGGGACCACCTGCATCTCACATGCTTGGTGTAAGGCTGAAGAACAGGAGTGTAGGAGGGTAGGGTTTTTTCCCTGGGGTTCCCTATCTCCTTCTGGTAGGCTCATGCCTAACACCAGTTGGATGGGACTTGGTTGGAGTCCCCAGGAAATCTCATCCCCCAAAACATCATTCTGCTGATTTCAAATTGAGGTGTCCCTTGTTTCTTTGTGGGTTGAGGGTCCTCAGAGGGTGGGGGAGAGCAGGCAAAAACACAGGGATGTGGAAGGCATCTTAGCCATTTTTCAAAGTCCAACTCCTCTGGGAAGCCTTCCCTGATTCCTCTAGGCTGTAACAGCCTCCCCCCTCAGACCTCCCATAGCACTTAGTCTTTTTCTGGTCTAACCCACTTTCCAATCATCCAGCTCTGTGTGTGTTTGCAGAGGCCAGGTTGAGGGTAACAGATGGGCTTCAAACCCATTAGTGAGTTAGGGGAGCGTCATACTCCCAAGCATGTGAAGAATTCTCCTAGCGGAAGGGGCAGATGAGAACAATTCGTTCCAACAGCTATGAAGTCAGCTGAAGCAGGCACTGTGGAACTCTTAGATCTTGGTCAGACATGGAAGACACATCCTGGGTCCTTGACAGGAGTCCCAACTTTTGTCTTGCTACTGGATTTCGATGACTGGGAGAGTGAGGCTGCCAACTTGGTGTAACTCTACCTCACTTAATCCACTTCATGTGCAAGCCAAGACATCACCCCATGATGTCATTGGTCCTCTTTGAAAAAGAAGGGCTAACAAACAACATCTCTCCCTCCTCTTTCCCCAGTAATACCTGGAATACTAGCTCTTATCACCTCCTCTGCTAGGATCCCTTAGCTCCCTAAAAGGCCTCTTACAAGGGACCATTCTTGATTCCCGATGTTGTTAGTCTTCACCACCTAAAATGGTGATATATACTTTGCTGTTCTGACTAAGAGTTTTCTTACTCGGTGTTCCCCACATCAATGAAATCATAGGTCCAAATAATAACAAGAGATAAGTAAAAATAATGAGGCAGCTAGGTGGTTCAGTGACTGGAGCTCTGGGCCTGGAGTCAGGAAGACCTAAGTTCAAATCCAACTTCAGACCCTTACTAGCTGAGTGACCCTGGGTAAGTCACTTTAACCCTGTTTGCCTCAGTTTTCTCATTTGGAAAAATGAGCCAGAGATGGAAATGGCAAAATTCTCTAGTATCTTTGCCAAGAAAACTCCAAATGGGGTCACGAAGAGTAAGACAGGACTAAAATGACTGAACCATAGCAACAAATCTGTGTGACCCTGAGTGAGTCACTTAACCTCAGTTTACTTTAGTTTTCTCAACTGTTCCTCAGCTGTAAGATGGGGTTAATAACAGTACTCACCTCAAAACGTTGTTATGAAGATCAAATAAGATAATATTTACAAAGTGCTTAGCATAGTGCCTGCCACATAGTAAGTAGGTAATAGTAGGTAACATATAGCAGGTAGTAGTAGTAGTAGATAGTAGTACATAGTAGGTAATTTAATAAATGCATATAAAGTGTATTTATATATAAATGTAATACTATTCCCTCCCTCCCACTTTGAACCCCACCCCCAGTAGAATGTAAGTTTCTTGAGGTCAGGAACTATTTTTTCTTTTGTCTTTGTCTCCCCAGCATGAAACATAATGTATTGTAGTTGTGTGTGTGTTTGCATCTTATGCCTGGAACTTCATGAAGGCAAAGACTGTGCCTTATCTACACGTTGTATTTCTGTGCATAATAAACACTATAAAAGATGGGTGGTTGTCGACCTCATCCCCTGAAGTCCTTTTCTGGTGCCTTGTTATATCAGGGTGGTGGCCCTGGCTTTCCCAAGGCAAGTGGTGGCAGGTTTTAGCAAACTGGAAAGTCTTGGAAAAGGATGGGCTGGGTGTTGAGACTTCACACCTGTCCTACAGGAGCAGCTGAGCCAAATTCAAAGAGGTTGCAGCGAGATGGATTTTTCAACCATAGCAACTCTCCAAGACCAGATACAAAGACCCGGAGGGGATGCGATCCACCTTGGTGCAGGGAGTACCCATGGCAGCAAAATCAGGGACTCCCTAAAATGTCAAAGTCGGGGAAGTTGTCGTCCATCTAGATGCCCCCAAATGAGGCACAGAGACATCATCAACTCAGTTTCTCCAGGACCCAGAGGAGGAAAGGAGGCCCTTGGTCCATTAATTTGCATTTATTAAGCTCCTTCTTTAAACGAGACACTGTGCTAAGTGCTGGGAATACAAGGAAAGACAAAAACAGTCCCTGCCTTTTAAAATCATCCAGTATACATTAGATGTATAAAGAGTAAGGGGGAGGGGTTTTCAGAGGGAAGGCATTTATATTGGGAGGGCTTGGGGAAAGTAGGATTTGAGTGGAGTACTGAAGGAGAACAGGAAAGTTGGGAGGCAGAGGTGAGGGGAAAGAGTATTCCAGGCATGGGGTACAGCCAGTGCAAAAGCATGGAATCCGGAGATGCAGTAGTGTTGTGTGTGTGTGTGCTCACTCTCAAGTGAGTGAGCTAGCAAGGTAGCAAGTAGGCCCATGTAGCTGGAACTTGGAAGGAGGGAGAGAGAGAGAGAGAGAGAGAGAGAGAGAGAGAGAGAGAGAGAGAGAGAGAGAGAGAGAGAGAGAGAGAGAGAGAGAGAGAGAGAGACCCCTTAAGTTTTTGAGGGCAGGGACTGTTTTTTGCCTTTCTTTGTAGCCCTAGTGTTTAGCACAGTGCTCTGCAGTACTAAGCACTCAAAAAGTGCCTCTTGAGTTGACTTGACAAGGGCTTCCAGGGGGTTGTTGTGTTTGTCCTTAGCTCTCAAATAGGACCACGACATCAGGGTGCTGTCATGACTTGCAGTGAATTTAATTTAAGTGAGGAAGGGCTGTGCAAGTTCACCAACCTCACTCTCTCCTCCAGAGCCATCTGGGTCCAGTGGCAAGATATACATCAGGATGACTGGAAATGGCCTCAGATGTTTGAGGCAATTGGGGTTAAGTGACTTGCGCAGGGTCACACAACCAGTAAGTGTCTAAGGTGAGATTTGAACTCAGGTCCTCCCACTTCAGTGCCAGTGATCTATCCACTGTGCCACTTAGCTGCCCTGGTTTCCAGGGGGTAGGCATAAAGCAGAGGGCTCTAGTTCTTATTCTTAACTTAAATAAAAATGGCTGTGTTTGGGAGTCCAAACACTTGAGGAGGCCTGAGAATCTTTCCAGCCTAGGGCCCCAACTCCTTCCTTATGTTAGAAATGTAGCATCCTCTGTGGAAGGACTGAGGTACAGCCTTTCAGTGCATGTGGAAGTCTTTTTTTCCTCACAACCTTAGTAACTTCCAGGGCTTGTCAGGGAGAAGGACCCTGATCTCCATCCACAGAGACCCAGAATGGGGCAGGAGGGAGCTGAATAACTCCTAGGATAGGAGAATACTGAGTAGGCCCTGTGAAGACCCAGGCACATACACCTAGTCAGGGGGCATGGAGAGGCCCTCTATTTCTTGTTTCTCCCTCCCACTCCCCATAGTCCCAGTTCTGGGTGTGCCTCTGTTCTGAGAAGGAAGGCCCACCCCCACATCCTGACCTCACTCACAGGTTCCCACCCTTCGTTCTAGGGGCCTCCTCCCATTGTTGTACCTTTCAGGAGTACCTCAACACCCACATAAATACTAACTCATGACCTGGAAGCTTTCCCCCTAAGACAAAGACTCCCCAAGGGTGGGGCAGTAGCTCCCCCTCACACTGGGGGTATCCAGAGGTCAGGGACTGTTACCTTCAGCCTGAGGGCCCTCTGGGGGCAGGTATGTAGTAGGGGTTCTCTGAGGCAGAGTCTAGTCCATTTGGCCAGATTGGCTACAGAGAGGAGGAGGATCTACTCAAAGTTATTTCTATCCTCTCTTCTCTAGGGGCAAACACACCTCATGTCTGGAAATCAGAAAGTTCTGGGAGGCTTGAGAACTGTCTTTTCTCTCTTTCCCAGAACCCCTCCCCTGACAAACATAGGACCCTGTGTTTGAGGTTACAGATGGGGAAAGCAGGGAGTGTGGAGAAGGAAATGGCAAACCATTCCAGTATCTTTGCCAAGAGAATCCCAAATGGGGTCACAAAAGAGTAGGACGTGACCCAGCAACAACAAAACCAGGAACTGAAGGGCAGACAAGTGAGGAACTCAAAGGAAAGTCCCAGACATGTCCCAGGAAACATGGAGCCTGGGGTGGGCTGAGGGGGTGGGGGTGAGTCAGCCTCTGCCCCCCTCCCCTTTTTCAGGCTTCAGGACCTGGAGGAAGAGGACTTTGCTAGGATTTTAAAAGTTGTTTTGTTTTTCTCATCAACCAAACTCAGGTAAGGAGTATGGGCTAGGGCTGGGTGCGGCTCTTTCCCAGGAGGGAGCGGTGTCTTCAGGGTAGTTTTCAACACACTAGAGAACTGTTTCTTGGCCCCCATCAGGCCTAGATCCCAGCTCTGCCAGGACTCGAGGTATAAAGAAGCTGTCCAGGCCTGTTGCATTCAATAACATTCAACACAAGTCAACTCATATATTATTAAGCAAAAGGTACCAGGTACTGGAGATAGAAAGATGGTAACAAAATTGTCTTTCCCCTTAAAGAGCTTATACTCTCCTTGGGGGTTATAGTATGAATGTACACTGAGAAGTAAACATAAAGTGTCCTTTAGCAAGGGGCTGGAGCATATGTAGCCCCCTGGAAGGGCAAAGGCACATGCCTATTTCCACCAATGCTCCAACCTATGCCCCCCAGCCCCATAATAAAACAGTGTTTTTGATACCACTGAATGGAATCAAGCATGAAACATCTTGGCCCCCATTCCTAAATGGTTATCTAATCCAAATGTTACTCAGTCAGTTAGTCAATCAGTCAGTCAACAAGCTTTTAAAAATTAAGTGATTACTTGGAGCTAGGCACTGGGGATACTGAAAAAAAATGGGGCAAACAGCCACTGTCTTCAAGAAGTCACATTCTAATGGGTGTGTGTGTGATCAAATGCAAACAAAGTAGGTAAAAGATGTCTATAGCTATTCAGCATCCTAAATAACCCCCTGTCTGCTCAGTGCAGCAGGAAAGGGTATAATTCTCTGGTAGGTTGGTGCTGGCAGGAGGAAAAAAATCCTCATCTGTTTTTGGACAAGCTCAGAGATAATGGGAGAAGAATGATGTTGAGGCTGGTGAGGTTGGTGAGCCCAGAGTCTCTCCCCTCCGAGAACTTGTGGGGATGCTGGCCTGAAAAGGGACTGGGAATTACTCACGACTCCAATCCCTTGAGCCCGGCTCTGCTGCAGAGGAATCCTACAACCCGACCCAGACACAATTTTGGACTTTGTGACTCTCCACTGACAATCGGTGCCGATCTTCTTGGCCTTCATAGGGTTTCTCCTCTCTAGAAGGCAACAGGTGCAGGTGCCTGAGGCCCACATGAGTCAGGGAGAGAGTGAGCTGAATTTTTGGAAATCAAACGCTTGGATTCCCAGGCGACTTGTACATTAAGCAAATGCTTCCCAATGGCTTTGGTCTTTGTCACTCAAGGGGAGAATGCCTCTTCATTCCCCAGTTATCATGTGGTCTGGCCCTCTCCTTTTCCTATAAGGATAATAACCAGATTTTATATGGTGCTTTAAAGTTTGCAAGGGACTTTATCAATTTGAATGACTGTAAGGTAGGCACTACAATCACTCCCATTTTATAGATGAGGAAACTGAGACCAAAAGAAGAGAAATGATTTGCTTAGAATTACATAGATATCTAATGTCTGAGAATGGATTTGAACTCACATCCAGCGCTCTATCTACTAGTCATTTAGTTGCCAGTAACTATAAACAAATGTTGCTGAATACAGACATTCCCAGGTAAACACGCTCATCTGGATGTGAAATCTTGGTATGGAATAAAGACCTACATGTGCATGTTTATCTACAGATGTACAGACAAGTTTGTCTTTAGACAGGTGTGCACATACTCATTTCCCTTTTCTTCCACTTTTGTCCTCAGGTAACTGCATAGAAAGGGACTGACTCCACCCACACGATGTACTCTGCTTTAGACAGAGCATAACTAGGACTTTTGGAATCTGAGGGAAATTTATTTGGGGTGGGTGTGGGGGCCCCTATAATACACTTTTTTGGGGGGGCAATGAGGATTAAGTGACTTGCCCAAGGTCACACAGCTAGTAAGTGTCAAGTGTCTGAGGCCAGATTTGAACTTGGGTCCTCCTCAATCCAGGGCTGGTGCTTTATCCATTGCATCACCTAGCTGGCCCCCCTATAATACTTTCTTCAATAAGAGGTCCAGAAAAGTATTCCCCTTCCCAACTTACCTTTCCAGGCTCATTGTTCATTCTTCACTTCCTTCAAGCACACGATGCTCTGTCCCAACCCACCTTGCTGTACCCACACGCATCTCCCATCTCTGTGTCATCTGCTGGTCCCTGATGCCTGGGATGCCTTCCTTCTTCCTCTCTGCCTCACAGAATCCCTCATTTCCTTTCTGATCCCTTACTTCATTTCAAGCTCCATCAGCTGCTTGCTTGACACCTTTCTTGATCCCCTCAACTGCCTACCAGTGCCCTGCTTTCCCAAATGATTTTGTATTTCTTTTCTATTTAATCTGTATCTACTTGTATGTTCACATGTTATCTTCCCTGATAGAAGAGGAGCTCCTTGAGGGCAGACACTGCCCCATTTTTGTCTTTGTATCTTCTGGGCCTGCCATGGTGCCCTCAGAGAAAGTAGGTGTTTATTCTATGTTTGTTGATTGATTCCCCAGAGAGGAAAGGCCCAAGAAAGGGTGGAAGTAGCCCGGGGGACCAAACTTTCACCTGCTCCTCACCTTTGGGCTGGCTAAAGGCTGATCTATCTAATTGCCTGTATTGAACCTGGTCTAGAGAAACAGGCTCTTTTTAGTGGACCCATCCCTGCCTGCTCCTTTTCTTGGTACAGGCCCACTTGGGGCCTGAAGTCTCCCTTCGCTTCTCCAAGATGGAAGACTGGCTAAAAGGAGGCACTGTGGGGGCAGCTAGGTGGCACAGTGGATAAAGCACCAGCCCTGGATTCAGGAGGACCTGAGTTCAAATCTGGCCTCAGACACTTGACACTTACTAGCTGTGTGACTCTGGGCAAGTCATTTAACTCTCATTGCCCTGCAAAAATAAAAAATAAAATTAAAGGAGGCACTGTGCCCCCTTCAGGATACCTGGCACAAAGCCCCTTCATATTAGTTAAAGCTCTGTCTTTAGATTCAAGTCCCATTGCTAGGGCCCTGAAGCTACCTTAGAGACTAGTTTTATGAGTGAAAGTTGGGCAAATGATGCTAAACCTGAACCCCTGTAGCTCCAAGGTTCTTAAATAATTTCTTGTGTGTGCCCCAAAGTCCTTTAGACTGAGGGCTCTCCAAGTCTGGGGCCCAAGTTCCCGATCTGATCTGCCTGGGGAGGGGGTTCCTGAGGCTGGGGCCACATTTCCTTATTCAGACTGGGGAAATTCTTTTGTTGAGACCACACCTCCTTCTGCATCTCAAGCAGGAGAGTGAGTTTCCCCTAGGGTGGAACAGGGATGCAAAAAGAGCCAGACATAGACCAAGCCATGAGTCTACCATGACTCAGGGTCCCCTCAGGCTCAGAATTACTTGACCATAGTCAGGGAAAGCTTGTCTTTAAAGGAAAATCAGAAGTGAAGCATCAGGAAAAGCAAAGCCTCAAGCGAAGGATGCAATCCCTGACCTGAGGGGTGAAACCTGGGGCTAGACTGACCCTGGCCTGGGACAGGGACCAATGCTGGGAAGCTATGACTCAATCCTATAGCTTTCACCTAAGGTTTCCAAGCCCCAGTTGATTTCTGACACTTTCAGTTACCCATAGTATCTAGGGGTGAAGAGGGGGACAGATTCTTTGACACTAAGGGAAAGTAGAGGGGACCCTTGTTGCCCCACAAAAAAAAGAGAGAAAAAATTTCATTCTGAACTTAAGAAACATCAAATAAAATGGGTATTTCCATATTCATAGTAGAATAGAAAAAAATCATACATGAAACTATAGGTCTTTATTATATTTTGTGTACCTTATTTTCTTTTTAAATATACATTAAATCTGTAGCTTTTTTTGGGGGGGAGGAATGAGGGTTAAGTGACTTGCCCAGGGTTACACATCTAGTAAGTGTCAAGTGTCTGAGGCTGGATTTGAACTCAGGTCCTCCTGAATCCAGAGCCGGTGCTTTATCCACTGCACCACCTACCTGCCCAATCTGTAGCTTCTAAAGTCATTTATGATTCTTTCTGACCTTCCATCTTTCTTCTGTGCATTAAATAAAAGATACCTCAACAATACTCCCTCCCTCCCTCTTCCTTCCTTCCTTCCTTCCTTCCTTCCTTCCTTCCTTCCTTCCTTCCTTCCTTCCTTCCTTCCTTCCTTCCTTCCTTCCTTCCTTCCTTCCTTCCTTCCTTCCTTCCTTCCTTCCTTCCTTCCTTCCTTCCTTCCTTCCTTCCTTCCTTCCTTCCTTCCTTCCTTCCTTCCTTCCTTCCTAGAAGTGAGTAGCATGCTTCATCATTGGTCCTCTACTACAACTGTGTGTAATTGATGATTGCATTCATCTGAGTCCTCAAGTCTTTGGATGTTTTTCTTTATAATTCTTTTGTTATTGTATAAATTATTTTCCTGTTACTGCTCACTTCATTCTGCATCAGTTCATTCATGATTTTTCTAAAATCATTCATTTCATCCTTTCTTAAGGCACAATAATATTCCATGACATTCTTATAATTTGTTTAGCCATTACCCAATAGATGAGCACCTCTTATTTCCAGGGCTTGGTTACTGAAAAAAAGAGCTGCTATTGGTATTATTGTACAAGGGAGTGCTTTACTTCTTTCTGTGATCTTTTTTTTTGGTGGGGGGGGTGAGGCAATTAGGGTTAAGTGACTTATGGGGTAGAGGCCTCATGGTGGTATCACTGGGTCACATAGTTTAGTGAATTTTGAGGCAGAGTTCCAAACTGCTTTCTAGAATGAACTCATCAATTCACAATTCCACCAGCAGTGCAATAATGTATTTGTTTTCCCTCAGCCCTTCAAACATTTGTCATTATTCTTTTTTTATTATCTTTGCCAATCTGATGGTGGTGAGGTGGAATGTCAGAAATGCTTTAATTTGCATTTCTCTAATTACTAGTAATTTGCATTATTATTAATGATTAGCATTTTTCATATGTTTGTTGATAGCTTAGTAGCTTTCTTTGAAAATTTTCAGTGCATATGCTTTGATCATTTATCTATTAGGGAACAGCTTTTGTTCTTATAAATTTGAATCAGTTCCTTAATATGTCTTGGAAATGAGGCCTTTAATTAGAGAAACTTGCTGCAAAGATTTCCCCCCCCAGTTAACTGTTTCCTTTCTAATCTTAGCTGCATTGGTTTTGTTTGTGCAAAAATTCTAAAATTTTATATAATTAGAATGGTCCATTTTATCTTCTATGATCTTCTCTAGTCTGTGTTTTGTCATGAATTATTCCTCTAACCATAGTATTTTTTTTTGTATGTGTGTGAGGCAGTTGGGGTTAAGTGACTTGCCCAGGGTCACACAGCTAGTAAGTGTCAAGTGTCTGAGGCTGGATTTGAACTCAGGTCCTCCTGACTCCAGGGCCAGTGCTCTATCCACTGTGCCACCTAGCTGCCCCCTAACCATAGTATTTTAAAAATAATTTCTCTCTTGTTCCTCTAATTTGCTTATGATGTCACCCTTTATGTCTATGTCATATATCCATTTGGATCTTATCTTGATATGTAGTATAAGATGTTGGTCTCTATATACTTAATTTCTGGAAGTCTGTTTTTCAGTTTTCCCAGCCCTTTTTTAAAAAATAGTGAGGCCTTAGTCCAGTAACTCGAATCTTTGGGTTGATAAAACACACTAGGCTACTGTGTTCATTTTCTTCTGTATATTGTGTACTTAATCTGTTTTATTGATCAACTTTCTATTTCTTAACCTGTACTAAATTGTTTTAATGGTTATTGTTTTGTAGTATAATCTGAAGTCTGGTACCAATAGGCCTCCTTCTTTCTCATTTTAAAAATCATCTCTTTAACCTGAAAGTCTCTTGAACTATAAGGGTCCATTCCCCATTCCCATGAATTTTGGTACAATGGACAGAGAGCCTTATTTAGAGTTATTTATGTAGGGAGTATCCTGTGACTCAGAGTCAGGTCATGCATTGCTTGTCTCAGTGCATCAGAGGGACCCTGAAGTTTGGAGTGAATTTCCTCTAATGTTACTTGGCTTGAGTCCCCATTGATTGGGCACCCCCCCCCCAAGTGTTAGCCAACAATGACTAACATCCCTTTTCCATTTAACATCAATTATAATTGCAAAGCGCTTAACAGTGCCTAGTACCTAGAACTATATAAATGTTCATTCTTATTATTAAGCTTTTACCAAGGGATATTTATTTACTTCCTAGATATAGCGATATCAAAAGTACAAGCATTTCCCCTCCACCCCCCAGTATCTCAGGGACACATTCTCCCTCTCCCTTAGTCTCTGGAGAGAGTGGGCTGAGATTTAGCTTGGTTCCTACAAAGCACTGGTTCCACCAAGTTCATATACAAATTGATGTTGGGCTGGCTGCAAAACCTAGCATAGATTGAGCTCCAGGAATCCTGGATGACCAGACAGCTCACTCTCCTGACATTTTGAAACTTATAGGGATGTAGTATCCAAGCTTTTCATCTAAAACAAAACCAGAAATATCATGACCCATATCTATTGGGCCACATGTTGACCTCGAGAGAAGGTCCCTTACAGCATCATTTTTCATTGGATGCCATTAGCAAAGGAGTGGAATCAAGAGCGGAGATCCACCAACTGAGAGGAGCCAAGGAAAATGTCCAAGACTTTGGTTGACTTTTGAAGATAATATCAATTCTAGCTTTGCAACCAATCAAAGGGGCTGCCATTCATCATGTTGTTAGAGAACCAAAATCAGTTATGAAATGTCTACAAATGCTCTAATGTCTCTTCAAGGTACTTCCATTACCCATCATCATGACTGCTCTGGAAGTGGGCTTCTAGCCTCTTCCAAAGGAGTAGATGCTGTCTGAGGCACTCCAGTCATTTGCCAGTCCCCATTACATTTGCCTTCCTGGTGCTTCACACAGTGCCTAGAACATAGGAAGAATTTAACAAGTGCTTGTTGAATGACTGACTGATTTTGAATAGGAGGGCCTATATTTAAGTCTTGGCTCTACCACTTACTACCGTGTGCCCTTGGACAAATGACTTCTTCTGGGTCTCAGTTTCTTCTATAAGAGGGTTGGAAGCTTGTCTCTGAACAAAAGGTGAGAAAATGCACCTCCCCTCCTTTTTTACTTAGGTGGGGGACATAACATATGGGTGTGAAATATTACATATTTTGTTGGGCTTGTTATATGTGTTGCTTAGCTTTGTTGAATTGCTGCCTCCCCTTTTTTTCCTTCTTTGTTACAAGTGATGTCTTGCTGGGTAGGAGAGGGAGAGGGATGCATTTGGAAATAAAGGTGATGGGAAAACAAAAGATATCAATAAAAATGTTTTTTAAAAAGATTGGACTAGTTAACCTCTAAAACCCTTTCCAGCTATAAATGCACAATCCTCATGATTTTCAGAGACCTCCTCATACCAGCATTATAATTAGAACCTGGGCTACTTTTTTTTGTTTTGTTTTGGTTTTTTTTTTGGGGGGGGGAGGCAATTGGGGTTAAGTGACTTGCCCAGGGTCACACAGCCAGAAAGTGTTAAGTGTCTGGGGTCAGATTTGAACTCAGGTCCTCCTGACTCCAGGGCCAGTGCTCTATCCTCTGCGCCACCTAGCTGCCCCTACCTGGGCTACTTTTTAACCTTCTTACTTTGTGGTTCTCCCCTCTTCATCCTATACTCTGGGGAAAAGAAACCTCTCCCTTCTTCTCTTCTAATTCCTGTGATTCAGAAAGCCTGTCTTTGCAGGGTGAAAACTACACAACACCCCACCTCTCAAACCCCATAAACTCAACCCTGGTCTTGATCTTTGGCCTGTCCTTAGAAACCTTCAGTAACCCTCCTCATCCTCCATCTCTTCCTCTTGATACTGCTTCTACCTTCTAGTTCTCAAGGAAGCCTGGTTTTCCCATCTTGAAGGACCATCGTTCCTTGTCACTGTCTCTATGTTGGCCATTTGTTTTTCCTTCTCCTTTCTCTGCCCTAGGGTGGTGGCATATGCCTGATTTTGTTCCCCATCACCACTACCTGGTTCTCCCTTGTCCCACTATCAGAGGGTTGTAGCTCTGAGGCTGGAGGCAGACTTAGGAGTCATCTACCCCAATCCATTAATTTTTTATAATTTATGAAACTGAGGCCCAGGAAACTTAAGGTTAAGGACTTACCCAGGGTCATGTAGGTAGTAACAATGGCAAAGCCAGGATTTTTACTTAGGTCTTTGAATGCCAAGTCAGAGAATCTTCTCCTTTGTTCATGCTTTCTGACCATCCCAACTCTATCATTGCGGCCAGATCCTGTCATCTGTTGGCGTTCAGATCGCTATCATTCCCAATGAATCCAGTTCCAGGATTACAGTCTGTCACGCTATCCCAATCCCTGCCCACATCTTTGGTTGTTTCAAAACTCATGTTGGCAATAAAGACCCTCAATTCCCAGTTTACCAGCCTCCTCAGCACCCACATTCTCGGTTTCCACTTTTTCTAAGCCACCCACAGAAGCGATTACACTTTATGTGTCATTATTACCTGAGATGGTTTCATCAACATTATCTAGACTTCGTAAAACCCTCTCTCTGATAAAAATCTCTAGTCCTTCCCTTTCTCCCACTGCCTCAAACCTCCTAATCCTTATCCTGCCTTCTAGTTCCTCATTCTCTCCTGTTGTCCCAGCTTGTCAGCCCTCTTCTGGGATCACTTTTCCCCTTCCTTCTTCTTCTTCTTTTTTTTTTTTATTGAGGCAATTGGGGTTAAGTGACTTGCCCAGGGTCACACAGCTAGTAAGCGTTAAGTGTCTGAGGCCGGATTTGAACTCAGGTACTCCTGAATCCAGGGCCGGTGCTCTATCCACTGTGCCACCTAGCTGCCCCTCCCCTGCCTTCTTGATCCAATGGTTAAGTAGGTCAACAAAATATTCTCTTTCCTCTTTGAATCCCTTGAACACCTGTCCTCCCGTTGTTATTGCCCAATTAATCCTGGTGATTTTAGAATTCATGTAGATGACCTTTCCAATCAATCAATCAATCAATCAGCAAACATTTCTTGAGCACATTTTCAATGCGCCAAACTCAGTGCTAGGGAATGGGGCTGCAAAGACAGTGAAACAGTCCATATTCTGCAGTAAGCTACGCTCTATTAGGGAAGGTCCTTCTAATGCGATGGCTTCCCAGTTCATCATTTTCCTTAACTCCAGTGAGATCTGTTTCCACTCCACCTCAGCCACCTACAGTGATGGACACGCCTTGGACTTCATTATCACCCAAAACTGTCCCACCTTCATGATCCAGAACTCTGATATTCTTCTCTCTGATCACAATCTCCTGCCCTTCTACTATTGCCTCTCCCACTGCCTCACTCCTAAACCTGCTTTTCACCCTCATCCTTGTTTAATTTCTCTATATTTCCCCAGTCCCCTTCCTGGGACTTTCCTCATTTCCTTCCCTTCACAATCTTGACCCATAGTTAATTAGTTCAACATGGCATTGCTTTCCACCCTTGAATCCCTTGGTCTGACCATCAGCTGTTCAGGAGTTCTGCTGTTTCTTAACCTTGTGTCCCTTTCTATCATTCACTTTCTCTGATGTCCAAGGAAGTCATTGACCTCTGCTGGAACTCACAAAACCATGCTGACTGGGTCTATTACAACTGTGCCCTAACCTACGGGCACAATTCTTTTATTTACCTCTGATGGGTTCCCTATCCTACTTCCATTAGTGACTGTTCTGAATTTTCTCCTCTCCTCCTCAACTCTCCAATCCTATTCTTGTTCCATCTTTTATTTTTCAAACATTCATTCGTTGGTTCATTTGTTTGTTGGTTTGTTTGTTTATTTATTTTTTGTATTTTTTTTGGCCAGGCAATGGGGGGTTAAGTGACTTGCCCAGGGTCAAGTGTCCGAGGTTGGATTTGAACTCAGGTCCTCCTGAATCCGGGGCTGGTGCTTTATCCACTGCGCCATCTAGCTGCCCCCCGGTTTGTTTATTTTTATTTATTTATTTATTGGGGTGGAGGCAATTGGGGTTAAGTGACTTGCCCAGGGTCACACAGCTAGTAAGATCAAGTGTCCAAGGCTGGATTTGAACTCAGGTCCTCCTAAATCCAGGGCTGGTGCTCTATCCACTGTGCCACCCAGCTGGCCCCGGTTCCTTTATTTTTGCAGCTGGGTCTCCCCATCTTGCTCAGTCTATAGTGGCTATTCACAGGCTGATCTCAATGTTGACCAGCATGGGAGCTTTGATGTACTCTGTTCCTGGCTGGGGCTGGTTTGTCTTTCTTGAGGGAGCCTGGTGGCCCCTGTTCTTGGGGGCTCACAATTTTGCTGCCAGACTTAGTGTGAACACCTGATTGGCTTAGTTCACTGCTACTCTGAACTCTCAAACTCAAGCCATCCACCAGCCATAGCTTTCTCCACAGCAAGGATTAAAGGATTATACCACCACACCAGGTTTCTTATCCCACCCCAACCCTCCCAATCCTGATTTTAGCAGGTAACCTTTCCTCTTTACTTTACTAGGAGGATTTGTGTTATACATTGTGAACTCTCATCTACCCCTTTCTAGTCTTCAAAGACTCTCCACATTTTCACCCGGGGCAGCTGGGAGGTACCATGGATAGAGAACTAGCCCTGAAGTTGGGAGGACATGAGTTCAAATCTCACCTTACACACTTACTAGTTATGTGACTCTGTGCAAGTCACTTAACCACAATTGCCTTAAAAAAACATCCGGGGCCATCTCCAAGTCATCCTTATATATATATATATATTTTTTTGCGGGGCTATGGGGGTTAAGTGACTTGTCCAGGGTCACACAGCTAGTAAGTCTGAGGCTGGATTTGAACTCAGGTACTCCTGCATCCAGGGCCAGTGCTTTATGCACTGCGACACCTAGATGCCCCCTCTCCTTATATATTTCTTGCCACTGGACCCAGATGGCTCTGGAGGAGAGAGTGAGTCTCTTCTAATTTACAATATCTCTCTCTCTCTCTCTCTCTCTCTCTCTCTCTCTCTCTCTCTCTCTCTCTCTCTCTCTTTCTCCCCTTTCTGTCTGTTTTTCTCTCCCCCCCCCCTCTCTTTTTTGGTGAGGCTATTGGGGTTAACTGACTTGCCCAGGGTCACACAGCTAGTAAGTGTCAAGTGTCTGAGGTCAGATTTGAACTCAGGTTCTCCTGGGCCTCCAGGGCCGGTGCTTTATCCACTGTGCCACCTAGCTGGCCCCCCTCCCTCCCTCCCTCCCTCTGTCTCGGTGTCTCTGTCTTTCTCTGCCTCTGTCTCTGTTTCTCTCTGTGTCTCTCCCTCCCTTCCTCCCTCCTCTCTCTTTTAATCTGTGTTTTTTCTCCCTCTGTCTCTGTCTTTGTCTCTGTTTCTCTGTCTCTCTCTCTCTCTCTCTCTGTCTCCCCCCTCTAAAAAAACTCATCTTCAATCCCTACCTACTGGTTCCTTCTCTCATGCATATAAAGGATACTTGGATCTCCTCTAGGTCCTGTTTCAAGACCATTATACCCTTCACTGCCTTTGCTTTCTCTGTGCTTGATCGTCCCCTCCACCCCTCTCATTTTGGCTGCTGCATCCACCACTGCTCACTCAAAGGTCACTTCTTCTTCTTCTTTTTTTTTTTTTAGTGAGGTATTGAGGTTAAGTGACTTGTCCAGGGTCACACAGCTAGTAAGTGTTAAGTGTCTGAGGCCGGATTTGAACTCAGGTACTCCTGAATCCAGGGCTGGTGCTTTATCCACTGTACCACCTAGCCGCCCCCAAAGGTCACTTCTTAATCACTAACTTGGAATGGCCTTTTCTCATTCTTCATCCTCCTTGACCTTTCTTGACATTCTCAGCCCCCTCCTCCTGTGTCTTCTCCCCTTCAGTGGCTTCCACTTCCCTGTCTTAGTCCTCCTCTCACCTGTCTGACCTCTCCTCAGTCTCCTGGAGAGGAGTGTCCAGGTGTGGACCTTTACTTTTGGGCAGGGAGGCAGATGGGTGTAGCCAGTTTCTCAGTCCCTCAGTCCCATGTGTGAAACTCTGGGCAATGGTTAACCCAGCTGTGCCTTGCGGGTAGGGAGGTGGGTAGGGGAGATTTGGAGCTGGGTGAGCTTAGAAACCATCCCGTTGAACACCCTCATTTTACACTTTTTTAATGGGTTCAACATGGAACCCATTATCTTCCTTATACCTGGCCATCCTCTCAGTGACCTGAATTTGAAACTTTGGAGTATCCTCAACGCTTCACTCCCCATCTATTTATCTGTGAAATCTTGGTGCGGAGGTATCTGTAACATTTCCTGTATTTCTGGTGAGAAGCAGCATGGTGCAGTGATACACATTTGTGGGCAAAGGCCCTCAGTCCAAATCCTGCTTCTGTCATTTATCTGCTCCTTGAGGGCCAGGGCTGTCTTTTGCACAGAGTAGGCACTTAATAACCGTTTATTGATTATTGATTACTAGCCATACGACCTTAGGCAAGTGACTTAGACGCTCCTGGCCTCAGTTTCCTCTCCTGTAAAATGAAGAGGTTGGACTAGACGATGCTGGCAAGTCCCTTGTAGATCTAAATTGATGATGCTGTAATCCCATTTCTCACATGACCATCACCCTACTTCAAGCCCTCCATCATCTCTTGTTTGGACTCTTGCAGCGTCCTTCTAATTGGTCTCCCTGCTTCTAATTTCTCCCTTCCTTAATCCACAGCTGCCCAAATAGGCTCAAACAAATCCCTCAGTCTGGTAATTAAGGCCTTTCACAATACCTAGCCAGGCTTACTGTTTCTCACTCCCATTGATACACTGTGTATTTTAGCTAAACTGGCCTACTGGCTGTTCCTGGAACTGGGCATTTCTTCTCCTGCTCTCTCTGGAGCGCCCCTCCTGTTCACCTCTCATTTTTAGGATCCGCACCATCCTTCAAAGTTCAGCTGATGGTCCACCTCCTACAGGAAGATCATCTTATCTCCCTCCCCCCAACCCCCTAGTGAGTGTTTGGCCCCTTCGAATTATCTTGCAGTGATTTATTTTCCCGTTTGTATCAGCCCAATCGAATAAAGCAAGGATCTATTTTTTGGTTTAGTTTTATGTCTGGCTTTGTGTCCCCAATGCCTAACAGTATCCTAAATGTAGCAGGTGCTTAGGAAGAGCTTTTTGAATAGAAGAGGATTGCCATAAGAAACTGAGGCCCAGAGAGCAGAAGTAGTAGGGGTTAAGTGGAATGATCTACCTTGGCAGGAAGGCCCACTGATTCCAAATATAGTGTATTTCCCCCAGTAAATACCATGTCTAGTCTGCCCCCTCATCTACTTCTCCCCATACTTCTTTGAAAATAAAGGAAAAATGAGGCAGCTAGGTGGTGCACTGGCCCTGGATTCAGGAGGACCTGAGTTCAAATCTGCCCTCAGACACTTGACACTTAACTAGCTGTGTGACCCTGGGCAAGTCACTTAACTCTTATTGCCCCACAAAAAAAAAAAGAAAGAAAATGAAGGACAAACAACAAGAAGAGTAAGGGGTGGTGGTGAACACCTGCAGGGCAGGAGGAGCTTGGGTAGTAGTCAGGAGGGTCCCAAACCCAAACGTGGGCAACCCTCAGTTATCTGTGGGGGTGGAAGAGTCCAATATATGGACAAGGATGAGGAGTGGATGGTCCGAAGACATTTGTGTTTGGGTTAGAAAGGAAACCAGATGGGTCAGGGGCAGTGGATTGATTGGCCCCCAAAAGTTTGGCTTAGGTCAAGTTTCATAGCCCTGACATCGCCCTCTTTTCCCTTAACTTGAAGGAGGTGGTGCTACTCTAGGTAACCCACAAAGGATCCATTCTTGGGGGAGAATCCCGGGCCGAGTCTTCTCATTCTGGGCCTGTAGTCCAGAGTCTGTAAAGGAATATCTCTTCTCCAGGAAGCCTATTGAGATGAATCGGGCCTGATTCAGGGGCTTCTTTTTCCATGGTCCCATGTGCTTGAATGACCAGGACTGCTGTTTGTCTGTCCCTCTATAAATTAGCACTGCCTTCACAGCCTTGGTCCCAGCATAACTGCAGATAAATCAGCCCTGGCCACACCCTCTGCAGGGGCTCAGGTGTGCCTTATACAGGAAGCCTTATTCAAGAAGTCATCTGGGGGTGGGTGTGCTTGTAATCAGTGGGTGTGAAATTGGGGCAGCTGCCTGAGTCAGTCATCTGCAGCTGTATGGGGGAGGAAGGCTGAACACATATCCAGTGTTTTGAGCTCTGAGGCTGCATCACCTTGGCCTGGGACAGAGAGTCTGGGCCCACTTCGCCACCCTGGACCCTTGGGATTCCTGGGGATATTTTCAGGCACAATGAAGGTGCCGGGCAAGGCAAGTGTCTTTCCCCAGTGCCTCAGGGGCTGCTCTTGGGTCCCTGTGGGGAGCTTGGGCTAGAAAGGGAGTAAGTAGTTAATCCTTGTGCCTTGCTTGGGAGGGGCAGATACCCTTTGAAAAGTGCCCTTATGTAATGAATATGGTAGACACAGAGAAGCATGAAAAGATGCATGTGAACGGATGCAGGAAAATAAGTGGAGCCAAGAAAACTAGAAGATGATGACAACATTGTAAATGGGCATCTCAACAGGAAAGGAAGTTTGCAAGTTACAAAGCACAAGGGTGGTCCCTAAGAAGATGCTTCTGCCATTCCTTTACAGAGATGGAGTCCATGGGAGGGTAGCATTGGAATATTGTTAGATTTTTTTTTTTTGGTGGGGCAATGAGAGTTAAGTGACTTGCCCAGGGTCACACAGCTAGTGTCAAGTGTCTGAGGCCGGATTTGAACTCAGGTCCTCCTGAATCCAGGGCCAGTGCTTTATCCACTGTGTTACCTAGCTGCCCCCAGATTTTTTGATATATTGATTGGTTTTGTTGATTTCCCCCCTTTTCTTCCTTTTATAAAAATTCTTTGTTATAAAGGATGATGCCCCAGGAGAGGAAAAAGGGAAGGATACTGAGGAAAATTTAAGTGACCTAAAAGCAAAATACATCAATATAAATTTTTTTCCTTTTAAATAAAAGGAGCCATCTACCCTGGGCTTCCAAGGGTGTGGGCAGGGAACAGCCCAGGATTCCAGCGGAGGCATTCCCCAGCTTTTCAAGGGGGAGAAGGGGCATATGATGGGGACAGTCCCTCCTTTCTTTAATAAGAGGCCCAGTGACTCTCACTCCAGGCACATCCATGGGCAGGCCCCTTGGATTCTTGGAGCCTCAGTTTCATCATATTTAAAATGGGGATAACACTGCTTACTTGTATTACCTGCCTTGCCAGTTGTTCTCAAAGGAAAGCCCCTTATAAATGGTAAAACATTATAAATGTGAGTTCCTGATGATGGTATAATTACCAGATGGGGGAGGGTGGTGGTAGTAAAGATTTGGAGACATTTTAAGGGGAAAACATGAGAACTTTTTATAATTGGAATGAGGGGGGATTCCTTTTCAGGTATTAATCAGACTAGATGTCCTTTGAGGTTCTTTCCGACTGAGATTTTGTCCACAAGGGGTTTCTCAGGCTAGGGACCAGCAATGCTAATTGTCTGGGGTGCGAGCAGCTCAATTCCGGTCAAATCATTAGATGTCTGGTCCCACTGATCTGTTCCCCAAACTGCCTTTCCCTATGCCCCTTCCACTCCTTTCCTCCACCCCACTCCAGGACCGCTGTCCTTGGACAAAGGAACCATTTCTTCTTTTTTAAAATCTCCATTTTATTTTTAAATAATTATAAATTTAACAAACACCAAACAAAATGAATATTTTTCACATACATTGTAGAATAGAAAAAGGTTGTACATAAAAAGCTCATTTCTATTATGTAGAGCTTGCCTTTCTTTTAAATGATATAATAAATCCAATATGTAACTTTCAAACCTGTCCTGTTTGTTCCTGATTCCTTCTGTTCTCATTTTTTGAGAACTCTATCCTTATTCCTCGTTCCCTGCCACCTCCCTTCCTACCCCACTCCCACTGTAGAAAAAAAAAAACAAATCCCAGGCGATCCCTAGTTCTCTGATCTCAGGATGTGACCTGCTCCTCTTCCTCCTCTTCCTTCTTCTTCTACCTCTCTCTTTCCCCAAGTGTCCCTTTCCATATCAAGGCTTAGTCATCTGCAATGAGGCAAGTCCCAGCCTGTAATGGGTAGTGAGCTGGGTAGAAGGAAGGGGTTATGGGTGTGGCTGTCTGTCTGCCTTGTCTTTTCCACGTTCTCTTCTCTTTAAACTCTGACCAAATCTCTGACCAAAGCATAGGAAGCCATTGGGGACTTGTGCCCTAGCTGATGGGATAACCTCAACCTTCTCTGTTCTTTGCTGGTCTGAGAAGGGCACACCTTGGTCCAAAGGGGAGCTTTGAGCTGACCACTGCAGGGCCATGACACCATCCAGACTCTCTCCAAAACTGGAGTGGAAAAGGGATGACATTTCTTCTGTAGAAGCTCAGAGCTGGAAGGAGCTCAGAGACAATCTAGTCCAAAGCAAGTCTGCTTAGGAGTCCCTTTCCTGGCAAGCAGTTCCCAATCCAGTCTCTGCTTGAAGAGATCCAGTGTGTGTTTGTGCAAGAGTCTATTGCTTCCCAAGGCAGCCCAGTCCAGAAGTGGACAACTTTAACTGTACGAAGTTACCCCCACCTCATCCTCTCCCCTTCCCTCTATCCCACAGCCCCAGGAGTTTAAGGCTAGGGGGAGGGGTGAATTGCTTTAAGTGTTATTGACTTGTTTACATGACTACACATGTATAACATATCGAATTGTTTGTGTTCTTAAGGGGGGGTGGGGAGGGAGGAAGAAAATTTGGAACATAAAGTTTTAAAAATGGACATTAAAATTGTTTTTACATGTAATTGGAGAAAAATTCTAAATAGATGAAATAAATGAAAAAATGAAAAAAGTATCATTGACTTAGTATTTGCAAATACAAAAAATGCTTTTATTCAGGATTCTCTTTTTCTGTAGGTGTGTAGACACATGAGGTCCCAATCCAGCTCAAGTGATCCTTATGGTGACCTCTCCTCCCCGCAACTTCCCCCATGGGACACATGGAGGGGAGAATTCCTAAGGGGAAGGAGACACAGAAACTGAAATTTTTGGTTATTTGGCCCTATAACCTTCCAGGGACGGACTCTGTTACTGGTGGTAGGTTTGTCTTTCCTCCTCCTGCCCCTCCTGGGGGTTTGCTGCTCATTTAAGATCATGTTTTCTCAGGTGAAGGCTCTCTGGCAAAGCTGATTGGAGAGGAAGGAGCAGTAGCTCCGTCTCTGGTCCATCTATCCCTGCCTGCCATGATAATTGTGATGACGTCAATATCACACCATAGGAGCACAGGTTTGGAGTTGGAAGGAACCTTAGATATAATCTAATCCAACCTTCTCCTTATATAGATGATAAAAGTTAGGAATAGAAAGGGGATTTGCTCAAAGCCACTAAGGTGTAGAAGAAGTCAGTTCTTCTGACTGAACCAGGTATTTTTCTATGACTGTCCTGTCTTTCCATCCTTGCTTGGAATGAATGACTTCAACAAGGCAATGTAGCCTCCTTGGTGGGGTCACCTCGTGACAAAGCTTGGGAGGGAGCATAAGGGGGGCAGGCATCCTGCAGGGACCCCAAGGGACCGTGGTGGCCACGCTTCTGATGCCTTCGATGCTTAGAGTTCTGTGGTCCTAGGAGCTCCTGGCATCTCTTACAGATCAGATAGGATAACTCCCCCAGATTGAGCAGGATGCAGATAACAGCCGTGGCCACCATAAAGTAGGAAAATATCTTCTTCTCCGTGGGTCGAGAGATGAAACAATCTACCACATTGGGGCAGGGGTCCACGGAGCAGTGCACCACACGTGGCATGTCATAATTCTTATAGAGGCGATGGAAAATGTACAGGAAGCCGGCATCTACACTAGCCTTGAATATCAGGCTCAGTAGGTAGGTCCACCAGAGACCTCCTCGCTTCTTTCCCGGGTTGCCGTAGAGGGGCCTGGCCTGAGGGCCGTGCTTCATCCGATGCCTCCGCTCCCGCTCCTCTCGATAGGCTACGTGCATGACGACGAGCAGCGAGGGGCATGTGACCAGGATGAGCTGCAGGGCCCACAGGCGGATGTGGGAGATGGGGAAGATGTGGTCGTAGCAGACGTTGGCACAACCCGGCTGTCGAGTATTGCAGTCAAAATCCTTCTGTTCATCGTCCCACACCTCCTCTGCTGCTACCACGTACACCAGTACTCGAAATATCAGTACCACCGACAGCCAGACTTGGCCAAGAATGGTCGAATACTTGTTGACCCCGCTCAGGAGGCCCTGGAGGAACGCCCAGTTCATGCTGTCCGAGTTACCAACACAGGCTGCAGGAGATGCTTGTCCCTCGAATCACCTAAGATGGACGGAGCCACACTTTAGTCCCGCTACTCCTAATTAGCATGATATCCTGGATAATCCAAATGCAGGGATAATAAAACGATCTCAATTCTCAACCTCTTAGCTCACCCCGCTGACAAAGAAAGACAGTAAGAACGTTCCATGGTATATGTTCCCTCCTTTGGGGCTGAGCAAAGGCCCCTTTGACACTTTTTATGGCTATGAAGATTCCTTTCCTTTAAATCTTCCCTCCCCTTTCGATTTCCCTTTTGTATACTGTCACCTTCATTAGAACAAAAGCTCCCTGAGGGGCAAGGTCTGTCTTTCTTTTTCACATTTGTATACCCAGCACTTAGCACAGTATACCCGACACATGGTAGGGGTTTAGTAAATGTTTACAATCAGTTCTTGCTCCCCTAACATCTCCCCAAAGATGAACTCCCATACCACTGCCTTTCCTGTAAGGGCTCTAGGCACACAGATCCACGTTGGTCCAAGGGTTCTTAACTTGGGGTCCATAGACTCCCCTAGAGGGGTCAATGGATAGATTTCATAGGACTTAAGAACTTGGATGAGAAAAATGACATTTTAATCTTCTATTAATCTCTATATTGTATTTAATATTTTCTTAAATTCTGAGTTGTAAAAACAACAAAAACTATAATTCTGAGAAGGGATCCATAGGCTTCACTACCCTGGTCAAGTGTTTTATGACATATAAAACAATTAAGAACATCTGTATGACCCAAAGAACATGAACAATGAGAATAAACTGCTTTTTTCTCCCACCCCCAACAATCCCCCAGTGCATCCCAGGCCAAAAGGAAGGGACTTCTGGGTTTTCCATGACTGCGCCTTTTCATTATCTAGGTAGGTAGGTAACACAGTTGGATAGAGCACCCAGCTTGGAGTCCTAAGTTCAAATCCAGCCTCTGACACTTACTAGCTGTGTGATCCTGGGCAAATCACTTAACCCTGTTTGCCTCAGTTTTCTCATCTGTAAAATGAGATGGAGAAGGAAAAGACAAACCTCTCCAGTATCTTTGCCAAGAAAATCCCCAATGGGGTCAAGAAGAGTAGGATACAACTGAGAAACAACAATGCACCTGGACTGGGGAATTTAAGCTCTGGAATTGCTGATGAGGTGGGGGTATCCTTGAGAGAAGGTGCTCTCCTCCATTTCTCTCCCAATTACTCTGTTTTTTTTTTTCTCAAGAGCCTCCCTTGTGCCTAGTATTTCCTTGAGGCAAATCACCTCACCCCTTCAGATTTTAGTTTCCTCATATACAAAGCAAGAGGATTAGACTAGATGATTTTAAAGGTTCCTTCCAACTCTAAATACTAAGATTTTTTTGATAGATCTGACCAAGTTTGCTCATTGCCTAGGCAAAAATTTCTGCCCAGGTCCTAGGTCCACATTCTGCGTCCCTTGTTCTGAAAAAATATTTGTTCTCATTCCATCCCTAGAATTCTCAGAGAATGAGGAAGGAGTGAACTGTGGGAGCTGAAGGCATGTGTCAAGGTGACTTCTGCTCCAAGGATGGGAAGCATGTCTGAGGAAGGCCTGAGACCCAGCTCCTTTCGCTCTCCATTGATTGCTAAATGGACTGATCTTAGCCAGGTATCTCCCGGACCTCTGGTGGTCCAAGCCCAAGCTCTGTAAGACGTTTACTCTGTTTACCCCTGTCTAGATCCTCCTACTCTGGTCCTGTCCTCATGCCCGCATTGCCCCTGCTTCTGGGTAGCTCCTTCTTCCCTATTGCCAGCCCTTAGTCCCAGTCCTCCCTCCACCCTGGCCTTGGCTTCCGGAGTCTGTCCTCCCCATGTGGGGCTGTCTCACCTGTTCTGGGTCCAGCAGGCTGTCCTCTGGCCCATTTCCCGCAGAGCCAGAGCCCAAACCCGGAGCTGCTGTCGGAGCGAGAACCACCCCTGAGGTCTCCTCTCTCTGCCCAAGGGCCTCCCTCAAGCTTTTGTCCTGCTCAGGCACATCACTGGCTGGGCGGAGCATCCAGGACCAATGAGCCAAGACACCTTGTCGAGCCAGTGGGTGGATGGGCAGGCAATATGGGCACTGATACAGAGCAAACACTGGGGCTCCGCTCCGCTCAGATCCTGCACCCAGCTCTGTCAGGTAGGCAGGCAGGGGCGGGGACTTCCCTATGCCGTGGGCCTCCTGGGGTGCCGGGGTAGGTTTTCAGTCTATCAGTTTCTGTTAACTATAGGTACTGCCTTGGCCCCCAGGGCAGGGAAGCGCCTCTGCCAGTAGAGGGGAATTCAAGTCAATTCAGCAAGATCACTGCCTGGTGTCTGCATTCCAATGGCCCACGTTTTCTTGGATTGCGCAGCTGTCAGAATATTCTGACATTTCAATTCTGATGTGTATTAGTTTATGACCTTGGGCAAATCTCTGAGCCTCAGTTTCCTCTTCATTCAACATATAAGGATACTAACACTTTCATTACTCCACTGCTGCGTGGGAAGTGCTTTGTAAACCTAAAACCATCCATAGATGTGAACTATTATGATTACAATTGTTATTGCCATTACTGGGAATTGGAATTCACAGATTTTCCTAGTGGAGAGGAATATGGGAACAGGAGCTGGGTGGAACTTGGCTAATGTAGCTGCATTTTAGACACTGGAAACATGGATTCAGAAGTGGCAGATGCTGTTGTAGAGAGGAAAGAGCACTACTCTGGAATCTAGGGACCCGGGTTCAAATCCTCCCTGTGTTGCTTGTGATCTGTGTGGCCTTGAGGAAGTTGCTAGACATAATATAGAATATTACTGTCTCTTGCAATTAGGATAGTGATTTTGGGGGTGCCTCACATGAGAATCAGGCCAAATTTAGTTTAGCGTACCCTATGAGGAGACTAGGGTCCCCAGGGGTCCCACAACTTGGCATCCTTCATAACATGGTGACAACAACACTTTCACCTTTTCCTGTTTGGTTCCTAAACTCTACATTTTAAGAACCACTTCTGTCTTGATGTTTTGAAAGGGGATCAAGGGCTGAGCAACGTGAGGGGAATGAGCGATCGTGGCAGTAGGATGAGACTGGAGAAGGCCATCCTTCCAGTCAGAATCCTGGAAGGCTCAGGGAAGGGCTTCAGGGTATAAGAGAAAAGGATAAAAGGGGCAGTAGAATAAGCCTTTGATTTGGAATCAAAAGACCTGGATTCTGGTCTTGACTCTGATGCTAACTTGCTGAATGCCCTTGCTCAAGTCCCTTCTCGGATCTGAATCTCATTTTCCTCATCCTTAAAGTGAGGGGCTTGGACCAGGTGGTCTCTAAAGAGCCTGCTGACTCTCGAGTTCTGGAATTTCGTGGCTACCCTCCAGGTGGGACGTCCAGATTCCAGCTCAGTCCTCTTTTCCTCCCAGGGAGGTTTGTCAATAGAGGGTTTGCTTATGTCCTTGGGTTTGCTCATGTCCTTCCATTTCCTCATTCCTGCAAGTCAACCCACTGCCTTATCCTTTCCCTTCAAACACTTCTCAATGGATCAGTGCATCTGGCTCTCAATTAAAAAATTTTTTTAATGTTTAATTTTTATTTTATTTGTTCTCAATTACATGCAAACAAAAAATAGCAATCTTTTTTTTTCTTTTTAAAGTGAGTTCCAAATTCAAGCAGTTTTCATTAGGAAGGAGAAGAAGCAGAGCGCTCATTACTAGGAAACTAGCACAGTGACCCAGAAGCCTGGGGGCAGCGCAGCTCTGAGAAGGTTCATCTTCCCACAGTGCCTTTAACCGAGCTTATGGAGGTCTGCGGGGTTCATGTGGGGGTGGGGGAAGGAGAGGAGAAACGTTGTAGACTAGGGTTGGGCTCCATTATCTTTCAGGTCCCTTCCGGCTCTGATTTTCAATGATTCACTAGAACAGCCAGCACCTGCGGGGTAGGACAGGGCACTAACTGTCCCTGGGGCAGGTGAAGCTTGGGGGTGGGAAGGGCAAGGCACTGAGGCATCCACTCCGCACCGCTGGAGAGAAGGCATTTTAGGAGGCGGAAGGGAATGTCTCCGGCTGGAGTGGGGCCAGACTGGAGTCTGACTTCCCCCTCTTCTGGGAATAAGTTGTGGGAGCCTTGGTGGGCTCTGTTGTGCGGAGATAATGGGTTGGGCGATGTGGCTGTGAGGGCTGTGGGAGCACTTGGTGCCTGTGTCCGGTCCCAATCGGGGTGGGCCCAACTACTGTTTTCCTTTGGAAGTAACTCCATAGGCTAACACTGCGATAGGATGGAGGTTTGACCCTCCCCCGCCAAAAAAGGACTTCCTGATAGGAAGACTTACAGAATCGCCCCCCCCCCCAATCTGTGATGCCTCCTTTACTGGAGGGACTGACTAGGTGCAGCTTTTCTTAGAACTAGATGAACCGGTGAGGGTCTCCCCACTCAAAGGCACCCAAACGGGGCCCCTTGGCTCCACACCAGTCTGATCCTTGGGCTTCTCTCAGTGCCTTGGCCTTTTGATTCTGCGCCCAGTGCTGAATGGTGCCCACCGGGGCACGTGGCCTTCTTGTCGAGGCAGCGCTTTATACCACGGTTTTCTTCACCTGGTCTCGGGGGGAATCGGGAGAAAAGGGCAGGAGGGGTGGCTTGCTGTCCGTGCCCAGGAAGATGAGGTCACCCCCGGACAGCAGGTCCTTCTTGGTATCCTTTCTTCTGTCCCGCCGGCACTCCCAGCACCTCTTGCTGACCAAGTAACCCAATTCTATCAAGTTGAGCAAGATGCAGATGAAGGCGGTAGTCACCATGAAGAGCGTGAAAATGTTCTTTTCCGTGGGCTTGGTGATGAAGCAGTCCACGATATGGGGGCAGGGGTCCTCTTTGCAAAGGACCACGTGCGGGAGCATGTAGTTCCGGTAGATGCGGTAGAACACGTAGAGGAAGGCGGAGTCCACGGCGGCCTTGAAGACCAGACTGAAGACGTAGGTCCACCAGAGCCCTCCGCGCTTCTTACCTGGGTTTGGGTAGAGGCGGCCGCCGCCTTGGCCCACCTGCTGCAGGTGTTTCTGCTCCCGGGCCTCCCGGTAGGCCACATGCATGAGGACGAGCAGCGAGGGGCATGTGACCAGGATGAGCTGCAGGGCCCAAAGGCGGATGTGGGAGACGGGGAAGAATTGGTCGTAGCAGACGTTGGCACAGCCGGGCTGGCGCGTGTTGCAGTCGAAGTCCTTTTGGTCGTCACTCCAAACCTTCTCCGCAGCCACCAGGTAGACCAGCACGCGGAAGATGAAGACCATGGACAGCCAGATCCGGCCGAAAGCTGTAGAATACTGGTTGACGCCGCTCAGCAGTCCCTCGAAGACCCCCCAGTTCATTGTCCCTCGGTAACTTCGGCTGCCCCTGCGGGGAGACAAGATGGGAATTGACCGGGGAAGGGATAGGGTTGGGTCAAGCAGTGGGGTGGGTTCCCAGGCCGGGTGCTTGGAGGGAATTTTTCTGTTCTTTCCGAAATGGGGCGAGAGCGGCAGCTCAGTGGAGGGAAAGGACATGGAGCCAGGAGATCTGGCTTAAGATTCTAACTCTAACATTTACCCTCTTTGAACCTCAGCTTCCTCATCTCTAATATGGAGATAGTAATATTCCTGCTTACTTCACTCAGTTATGATGAAAGTGCTTTGTAACCTCGAAGCCCCAAATTAGTGTGAGCTGTTTGTACTTTTTTTTTTTTTAAGTGAGGCAATGGGGGTTAAGTGACTTGCCCAGGGTCACACAGCTAGTAAGTGTTAAGTGTCTGAGGCCGGATTTGAACTCAGGTACTCCTGACTCCAGGGTCAGCGCTCTATCCATTGCTCCATCTAGCTGCCCCTGTTTGTACTTTTATTAGATATCTGAGCTCAGTGCCCTCAACTAGAGGAGAGACAACTCTCCTGGGCCAGGCTCAGGGAAGAGGGCAGGGGATGCCTGACACTGGTAGGCCTTACTTAAATAAAGCAAGCCAAAATGATGAAAATTCTGATAAAGAGAAATGGGGGACAATATGATTGTTCACTTTAAAATATTTACTATAGGATTTCTTCTAGAAATTAATTTGATTACTTTTACAATGACCGTTTATAGAAATTCAAAATAAGTTTAGGGAACTTACCTATTGTGTAAAATGAGGCACACCTGCCCTTCACATATAGAAGCTTTGTCTGGCTTAGACTACCCTACTTATTATATAGTCCAGTCCAGGGTCAGACACTAGGTACAGTTGAGGGCCTAACAAAGCCTATTGACCAAAATGTGAAAGAGATCGGAATTTAGAGTCAAGAAGACCTGGGTTCAAATCCTGACTCTGCCATTTATTCCTTAGATGACTTCCCCCTCGGGACCTCAGTTTCCTTCTTTGTAAAATGAAGAGGTTTGACTAGATAACTTCTAATATCTATAATCCTAAAACAATGACTCGTTCCCGCCCCCCAAGGATAGAAAAACTCACCAGATCCCTTCCCCCACCCCAAGCCTCAGTTTCTTCATCTGAAAAGTGGAAGGTTGCACTACTGACCTCACAAGGTGAGGTAAACCACAAATCTTTGTAAAGCCTAAATTTCTTTGGAGAGAGGAAATGCTGTTATTATTATTACCCACAAGAAAGCTAGGTGACACAGTGGACCTGGAGTCGGGAAGATGAGTCTTCCCAAGTTAAAATCTGGCCTTGGACGTGTACTAGATATGTGACCTTGAGCAAGACATTTAACCCTGTTTGGCTCAGTTTTCTCCTCTGTAAAATGATCTGGAGAAAGACAAGGCAAACCACCCCAGTATTCTCTGCCAAGAAAACCCCAAATGGGGTCATGATGAGTCAGACAGGACTGAAAAATGACCGAACAACAATAACCTCCCAAGGCTTGCATGCCTAACAGTGCTATATAAATTGCAGCTATTATTATTACAAGGACCAAAAAATCCAAAAAACCCCAAACCCAAACCAAACCAAAACCCCCCAAACCCCAACAATAACAACAAAATCCAACATAGTCCTTGCAGTTAGGAAACTTAAAATCTGCCGGGAAGGGATGTGACTCTCTCACTCAGGTAACATACAAAATAATTTTAAGAGAAACAGTGGTCACCGACAACTGGGAGAAGCAGAAAAGGCTTCGTGCGGGAGCAGCACCTGAGCCTGTTGTGAAGGAAGCTGGGGTTTCTACGAGACAGTAAGGAGGAAGTGTATTCCAGACATGGCAACCACTCCTGACTGGGTCAGGAGTCCCGGCTCTGAAGCTGAGCATCTGTGTGCTCCTGTCTGATCTTTCTTTCTATAAAATGGGGATAATAATACCTTCAGTGCCTACTCCTCCTCTTCCCTCCATGAGTTGTTGTGAGGGAAGGTTTGCATAAATGCTGATTCTAATTTCATGATCTGCCCCGAAGTTGCTCAGGTCCTCAGAAATAGAGCAGGAGTTTGAAGGGAAGATCTCTAATTGGAAACTCTTTTTATTGGAGTGTCCTGCTGGTACCTAACGCTGTACTGGTTTGGTTGGCCATTTCCTTCTCTGGCTCATTTTACAGACAAGGAAACCGAGGCAAACAGGGCTAAGGGACTTAACTCTGGTGAGTGTCTGAGGCTGGATTTGAACTCAGGTCTTCCTCAGGTCCAAGCATACTCTATCCACCGAACTACCTTTTGGTATCCCAATAGAGTTCATAGCACATTGTAGGTGCTTTGTAAATGTTCACTGAATTGAAACGCAATGTTCTTTCCACTCCAGGATGCTGCATTTCTGGGACACCATTTCCTCATCTGTAAAATGAGGGGGTTTGACTGGATGACCTGTAAGGGCTCTTTCGGCTTGAAATCCTGTCCCAGCATGGACCTCATTTCCTATTGTGCCCATGATGTGGCAGCATAAAGGCATGGGTTCAGATGTTGATTCTGACACTTACTGTGAGTCCCTAAACTAATCTCAGCCTTTCTGAGACGGTTTCTTCAGCTACTGAAATGAGGATTTAATTAGCTGCCTCTTGGGAGGTTCAAGGGAGAAAATAAAGTGCTTTGTAAACTTTAATGAGCTATGTAAGTGTCAGTTACTATTATCCATCCCCCCTAAAATGTAATCTCATTGGGCGGGGAGGGAGTAGGGGATACTGAGCAAGTCTTTTCTAAACCTTATACTTTCCCCAGAGCAGGGTCCTGGGCTGCTAAATAGATGTTTGCTGAACTGAATTGTGTCCCGAGGTCCCTTCTTCCAGGAAGCCTTCTGGGATTGCGTGAGCAAAGGGCAGAAGCAAAAGGCAAGGCTGAGCACTCTTAATTGTCTTGTCTCCCAGCTCAGTTGAGAGTAGGGTTTGGGGCCAATCTTTGATTTGAGGGTTAGGTGGAGTGGATGTTGAGTTTTGTTAGTAAGGCCTGAGTCTGAGTGCTGCCTCAGACTATTTACTGCCTGGGTGAATGCTGGACGAGTCACTTAAAATGTTGATGAACCTCAGTTTCCTCATCTGTAAAATGGGGCGAATAATAGCATCTAGCTGCTTCCTAGGAGTGTTGTGAAGATCAAATGAGATAATATATGTAAAGCTTTTTGCAACCCTTAAAATGCGATCTAAATATCAGCTGCTCTTACGAATGAAAGGAGGAGCACTTTCTAGCCCAAGTTCTGCTAGTGTAGTTGTCTTTAAAGGGTTTGGAAGAGAAGAGGGGGAAGCCAAGAGAGAGGAAACTCCTTATAGAACTCCTTAGGGAACACCCCTGGGATGCCCTGCTTTGCCCTCTCCTCCCTGCTCCGTCCTATGCCTGTAGGGCTCCCAGCCCAGCTTCCTGGAGAAAAACAGTCTTGCCTACACTGGGCAAGAGGTTCTACTGGGCAGGCCCAGGCTGAGCCAGCAGAGCAGGTCCCACCCAGCTCAGGCATCTGGATTCCAGCTGCCTCGGAGTAGGTCACTCACGTCTCTACTCGTCCTCTCCATGGGGACGGAGAAGCCGCTGGGCCCTTCGGCTTTTGGGGAGGGGGTGGTGGGGTGTATGTTCCCAAAGGGGCTCCATTCTGAGCCCTTTTGGTCTTCGAGGTGCCCCGTGTAGGTACCGGCCACCCCGTCACAGGGTTCCTGCCTCCAGGGCCGGTAAGCCAGATCAGAAAGCTTACGACCCATTTTCCCAGGGATCAGGCTGGTGGGGAACGAGATGATGTCCTTCTTGTCTCTGTCCTTTATATCAGTCCCTAAAATTCTCCATTTGCCCGCTGGGCAGAGAATCTCCCATCTGGATCTGGGGCCTGGAGAGTTGGGGCTCCGGGGGTTAGAAGGTTAGGGACTGACTTACCTGGTGGGCTGGCCTGAGTCCTCCTTCACCAGGGATCCCCAAGGGGCTGCTTTCCCCACAGCTGGCAGAACGAAGTGTAGCTAAAACTCATCTCCAGTCAAAGAGAAATCATTTTGCCTGAGAAAGAGAAGATTGTCTGGGTGTGCCTGTCTCAGAGGTGGGGCCCTACGGATCGCTGTGCTTTCCATTGGCTACGGGCTTTTGCCTTAGCCTTAACCTTAAGCTGAGTCTGCTTTCTCGTTCATTGGGCCTGGGACCTATGATGCTTAGGCAGCAGGAGGAGAATACCACTGAGAACAAGTAGAGGCCTCGGGCATAGAGTCTGATTTCTTTTGCTTGTTAGATTTCAAAATAGGGGATGGAGGGTGGAAATTGGGGAAGGAACTTAGAGCTGGAAGTGGGACAACCAGATGTTCTCTCCACTGTGCTAAGGAATAACCAGAGAAATGGTAGCTCAAGGGAAAAAGATCTGGGGTGTCTTAGTGGACTGCAAACATGCTGAGTCAAAAATGGAACTTACCAGTCAAAAAAATCCACCTTAATTCTATCTTAGTCTGCTTTAAGAGAGGTATAAAATCTGGAATGAGGGAGGTGATGGTGCCTTTGTCTTCTTCCAGGGTCAGATCATACCTGGAGGGTTGTATTGAGTTTCAGGGCCACATTTTAGTGTAAGATGAGTATGCATGCCTATGTAAGGTATGCGTGTCTACATGGGTTGTCAAAGTTTGACTCACTGGTGTCATGGGCGCTCTGAGGCCTGGACCACTTCTGGAGATGGGAGGAGAGCTTGAGAGCACTGCCTAGCATTGAGGAGAAGGGCAATCAGGTCCCGGAGTACTGTGAGGCTGGGCATTCTTTTCCCCAGGCTCTAAGAGGAGTTAGGTCTAGACTAGAATTATAGTTGAAGCAGATAGTGGGAACTTTCTATCCCTGCCCCCCAATGAAGTCATAGGTCCAATTTTAAAAAAGGAAACGAGGTTAATTTGGTTGACTTATTCTTGACAATTCCGTACTTCTGACACGCTTTCTGATCATCGTTTTTTTCCCTAGTTGTTCACTAACTATTCCTTTAATAATGTTGGAATTCTGGAATTTTTCTAGGAGCATAAATTCAGTTCACAGGCCTATAGTTTCTAGATGCCAGTCTCTTTCCTTTTTTGAAAAATGGGGCAATGTTTGCTCTTCTCTAGACCTGAGGCTCCTCTTCCATTGTCGGTGATCCTTTTTTTTGGTGGGGCAATGAAGGTTAAGTGACTTGCCCAGGGTCACACAGCAAGTGTCAAGTGTCTGAGGCCGGATTTGAACTTAGGTCCTCCTGAATCCAGGGCAAGTGCTTTATCCACTGTGACACCTAGCTGCTCCTGTCAATGATCCTTTAAAGAAAACTGAGTAACTCTGAGGTTCTGCCTTGGAATCATCAGATTGGTAAAGTTGACAAAAAGGGAAAATGACACGTTGGAGGGGCTGTAGGGCAACAGACACACTCATGCCCTGTTGATGGAACTGTGAATCGGCACATTATAGAGAATAACTTAAAACTATGCTCTAAAAGTCACTAAAATGGGCATGTTCTTTGATGCAATGATACTAAGTTTATAAACCAAATTGATGAAGGTAAGAGGAAAAGGAGTCATACGCACAAAAGTATTTGTAGTGGCTTTTTTTTGGTAGGGACAAAAAGAACTGGAAGCTAAGGAGATGTCTATACATTGCCCATCGGTCAATGAACATTTATTAAGCATCTACCATGTGCCAGGCACTGTGCTAAGCACTAGGGATACAAAGACACCTTAAAAACTCCCAGGATGGGGGCAGCTAGGTGGTGTAGTGGATAGAGCATTGGCTCTGAATTCAGGAGGACCTGAGTTCAAATTCAGCCTCAGACACTTGACACTTACTAGCTGTGTGACCCTGGGTGAGTCACTTAACCCTCATTGCCCCACCAAAAAACCCCCAAACCAACAAAACCCAAACCAAACAACCAAAAAACAAAACCAAAAACAAACAAAAAAAAACCTCCCAGGGATTTCACAGTCTAATGGGAGGGACAACATACAAATAACTATGTGCAAATAAGCTATGTGCAGGATAAACTGGAAAGAATCAACAGAGAGAAGACAATAAAAATAAGGGGGCGGGGAAAAAGCTTTATTTTACCTTTAAAAGTGCTCGCTTTGGCAGCACATATACTAAAATTGGAACAATACAGAGAACATTAGCATGCCCCCTGAGCAAGGATGACATGAAAATTTGTGAAGTGTTCCATATTTTACCTTTAAAAAAACTATTATTTTACCTTTAGAAGGTAAGATTTTTTTGGGGGGGGGCGGGGCAATGGGGGTTAAGTGACTTGCCCAGGGTCACACAGCTAGTAAGTGTTAAGTGTCTGAGGCCAGATTTGAACTCAGGTACTCCTGACTCCAGGGCTGGTGCTTTATCTACTGTGCCACCTAGCTGCCCCTAGAAGGTAAGATTTTTAGCTGAGACTTGAAGGAATCCAGAGAAACCAGGAGGCAGAGATGAGGAGGGAGACAGTTCCAGGCATAGGGGATAGCCAGGGAAGATGCCCTGAGCCCAGACATGGAGGATCTAGATTGAGGACCAACAGTGAGGTCAGTGTCATGGGAGAAAAGAGTTTATGGTCAGGCGAGAGATAGGTTTAAGGTATAGGAAAGTAATGGGGAATGTATAAACAAATTATGTCATATGAATGTAATGGAATTGTACAGTAGAAAATGGTGAAAGGAACAGTTTCAGAGAAATCTGTGAAGACTTGTATGAACTGATACAGAGTGAATTGAACCGAATCAGGAGAATAATGTACACAAGAATGACAATATTGTTAAGACAAGCAACTTTGTTCTAATCAATGCAATGCACCACCGATCTTCTAGGATACTCATGATTAAATATGCTACCCATCTCTTGATGGTTACAGTCAACATCCATCACTTCTTTCAGCAGCCTAGTGTCACAACAAGGGTTCACTCCCTACTTCAATGAATGCAATAACAAAGTATAAAACAGGTATTAAGAAATTCTTCTACAACACTACCTCAATGTATGGATCAATTTTGCCTTTATATCCACAGGGTTGGCACAGTGCTCGGCACATAGTAGGTGCATAATAAATGTTTATTCATTCATTGTTGACTTCAGCCATTGGATAAAGGCAAATAATACTACAGAAGGAAACATCTTGTGATTGGTTGAGAGAATCAGTTACCCCTCTGGGGCCTGTGTATAACAGTAAGTCATTTTAGGAATTGGAAGACTTAGAGTTCAGTTGAAGAATTGGGGTGTGAGTGGAGGAAGAACCAGGCCCCTTAGAGTTGCCTTTGTGTTGTTCCTCCTCCTCCACTTCCATTGACTATATTTTTGGAGAGATTGGAGCAGTAGGCAACACTGTATCTTTTTTTAATCACAAAAGCATCTTATTATTTTCCAGTTACATGCAAAGCCAGTTTCCAACACCTGTTTTCATAAGATTTCCAGGTCCGATTTTTTTCTCCCTCCCTCCCTCCCAAGACAGAAAGCAATTTGATATAGGATATATATATATATATATATATATATATATATATATATATACAATCACACCAAACATATTTCTGTTAGTCATATTATCAAAGAAGAATCAGAACAAAAAGAAAAAAACAGACAAAAAGGAGAAACAGTAGGTTCAATCTGCATTCAGAATTCACAGTTCTTTTTTCTGGATGTGGAGCACACCCTCCATCATGAGGGGAGACACTGTATCTTGCTGGGAGTAGAGATACACAAACACAGATACAGATATAGAAAGACAACCACCCAAGGAAGGTGGCAGTTTCAGGGATCACGAACCCTCATGGTGGAGAGGACTCAATGGTGGACGTTGACACGAGTAAGAAGCCCAAGGAACCTAGGAGCCCAGCTGAGTGGCTTACTCAGCAGAGAGTTGTACCCGAGGGGAGCTTTGTGAGGACTCCACAAAGACACAGGAATTCTGGTGTGAAGAGTTTGAGTTACCCTCTGCCATTTAGCCTACATGTGTGCTCCACTATCATTGGAGGTTTTTGGGAGCGTTCGTGTCATGAGTTCTGAGAGCTTCCTGCCTTTACTCCACCATCTTGGCTCTGCCTTGCTCCACTATCATTGTATCCTTAAGTCTGAACCCCATCTTTCCATGCATACTGTGGGTATTTGTGGGAGAGTGCCCCCTAGGCTTTTTGGGGCAATGTTTTATACCAACTGTTCTTGTTAAAACATGTTGGTAAATGCCTTTGCTAAAAGCTAATTAAGTCTATGGCCAACTGTTAATGATAAATATGCTCATCAGGGCTTGTGAGTGATAGTATTAGAATTCCAGACTCATAATTCTAGAATTTGAGGTAGTACTTACCTCTCTGGAGAACCAAGTCTATGAGAATGTTTTGGACTGCTTCAAAAATCCCTGTGCCCACATTATTTTAAGCCTTCTTTAGGATCCACATCGCTTCTCATGGAGCTGTGGGGAACCCTCTTTGCACAGTGCAGGAAGTCTTCAATCCAGTGATGTTTATGCTGAATTGTTGTACTTGCTTCTTCCCTCCCCCAGCTTTTTGGTGCTTCTTGTATGAACACCCTGTCTCCCAACTAGGTCTTGGAACTTGAGGGAATGCTCTCTCTCTCTCTCTCTCTCTGATCATCTCATTATCTTAGGGGCAGCTGGGTCAGATAATTCAAGTTACCTGGGGCTGCTTCTCCCCAAAACAAGTGTAGGCAAATGGTACCAACTCCTCCCATCATGCATTCCTCCAAGGCTCTGGAGAGAAGAGAAGAATCACTACACAGATGACTCTCAGATGTACATATCCAGCTTTCCTCAGTTTCTTTCTCTCTCTCTTTTTTTGGGAAAGGCAATGAGGGTTAAGTGACTTGCCCAGGGTCACACAGCTAATAAGTGTCAAGTGTTTGAGAATGGATTTGAACTCAGGTCCTCCTGAATCCAGGGCCAGTACTTTATCCACTGTGCCACTTAGCTGCCCCCCCTCAGCTTCTCTCTTAAACATACTTCTTCTAAAAACCCATGTCTGGGGAGGCCATGAGCATCCTTCCAGTTGCTCAAGCCTGTACATTCAGAGTCATCCTTGACTTTTTCCTTTCTCTCATCCCCCTATATCCAATCAGCTACTAAGTCTTGTTCACTCTAGCTACACACCTCTCCCATTAATCTCCTTCTCTGTATTCATACAGTCACCCTCTCTAGTTCAGGCCCTTGTCCCCACTCACTGTACTATTGTAATAGTTTCTTAATTTCCTTCCTTATCTTCAGTCTCTCTCTTTTCTAATCCATCCTCCACACAATTGCCAAAATGATTTTTCTAAGGTACAGCTTGGACCATAATGTTCCCCTGCTTAGAAATCTTCAGTACCTATTGTCTCTAGATATAATGCAAGCTCCTTGCCCTGGATTTTGGAAGGCTCCACAGTCTGGCTCCAGCTTACTTCTCCAGCCTCATTTCATATGATATTACTTCACATACTCTAGGCTCCAGTCAAGTCAGACCACTTAGTATAGCTAGTCCTAGATTGACATGCTGTCTTGTGCTGACCTGCATTCATAAATCAGTACCTTGTGCCTGGAACATGGGCTCTTCTTATTCCAACCTTCCAAATTCCTTATTTTTTAAAGGCTTACTTAGCTCAGGTGCCACCCTCTCCATGAAACCTTTCCTGATTTTTACCACCTCCTGCACCTGTTTGTGCTTTTTACCTCCTCGACACTCCTAGAGCATTTTGTGTGACCCCTCCCTTGCCCCCTTTTCTTCCCACCTTAAAGCCTACTTATCTGCATCCCTGTGGTATCTCCTCCAGTAGATCATAGGCGCCCTGAGGGCAGGGATCGTTGTTTTTCTCTTTGTACCCCCTAGTACCTTGTATGTAGTAGGTTCTTTACAAATGGTTTTATTTGAACAGATCTCTGATTTCTTCTCCTTAGGGAACTCCTGGTGAGGAACTTAATCTTTCTTTTTCCTTTTCTTTATTTCCTTTTTTTTGGGGCGGGGCAATGAGGGTTAAGTGACTTGCCCAGGGTCACACAGCTAGTAAGTGTCAAGTGTCTAAGATCAGATTTGAACTCAGGTCCTACTGGATTCAGGGAATCCAGGGATGATGCTTTATCTACTGTGCCACCTAGCTGCCCTGGAACTTCATCTTTCAACGAAGATCAGCAGCTTCTCTAATTTTTCGACTTGGAAAGTTACCCAGGACATGGGGAGGTTACTTGCTCCTGATCATACAGTTAGTATGTGTTACAGGCATGACTTGAAAACTGATCTTTCAAATTCCAAGGCCAGCTACTTCCCCACCACATCATGTGGCTTAAAAATAGTCTTTTACAGGGAAAAGGACCCACATGTACAAAAATATTTATAGCTGCTCTTTTTGTGGTGGCAAGGAATTGGAAATTGAGAGGATGCTCATCAACTAGGGAATGGCTGAACAAGTTGTGGTAGATGAATGTGATGGAGTACTATTGTGCTGTAAGAAGTGATGAGCAGACAGGTTTCAGAGAAACGTGGAGGGACTTGCATGAACTGATGATGAATTAGATGAGCAGAACCAGGAGAACATTGTACACAGTATCGACAACATTGTGTGTTGATCAACTGTGATAGACTTGACTCTTCTCAGCAATACAATGGTCCAAGATAGTTCCAAAGGTCTCATCATGGAAAATGCTCTCCAAATCCAGAGAAAAAGAACTGTGGAATATGGATGCAGATTGAGCCATACTATTTCTTTTGTTTTTGGTGCTGTTGTTTTTCTTTTTTGAGGTTTTTCCTTTTTGTTCTGATTCTTCTTTCACAGCTGGACTAATGTGGAAATGTGTTTAATGTGATTGTACATATATAACCTATTTCAGATTGCTTGCTGTCTTGGGAAGGGGGGGAAGGAGGGCAGGGAGGGAGAAAAATTTGAAATTAGAAATCTTATAAAAACAAATGTTGAAGACTATCTGTACATGTAACTGTAAAATAATAAAATACTTTTATAATTAAAAAAGAACCAAAAAATAGTCTTTTACAGAGGGCAGCTCGGTGGCACAGTGGGTAAAGCACCGGCCCTGGATTCAGGAGGACCTGAGTTCAAATGTGGCCTCAGACACTTGACACTTACTAGCTGTGTGACCCTGGGCAAGTCACTTAACCCTCATTGCTCCACAAAAATCCCCAAATCAAAACAGAAAAAATATGGTCTTTTACTGGAAACTAAGGGGGAAACATATCAGTTGGTGGATGGCTGAACAAATTATGGTATATAATTGCAATGGAATATTAATTTCATAAGAAATGATCAAATGAACAGTTTCAGAAAAAAACTTGGGAAGACCTCAATGAAGTGATGTAAAGGCAGTAGCACCAGGAAAGTTTATTCAACAACAATATTATTAATAAAAAGAACTTTGAAAGAAAAAAATAGTCTTTTTATTCTAGAAATCTTTGTTGACTCATATTGCATTTAAAATGTTTTGTTGTTATTCAGTTGCATCTGACTCTTTGTGACCCCATTTTGGGGGTTTTCTTGGCAGAGATCCTGGAGTAGTTTTGCCATTTCCTCTTCTAGCTCATTGTACAGATGAGGAAACAGAAGCAAACAGGGTGAAGTGATTTGCCCAGAGTCACACAGCTAGTAAGTGTTGGAGGTTAGATTTGAACTCAGGTCTTCCTGACTCCAGACTGGGTGCTCTATCCACTGCACTGCTTAACTGCCCTATTTAAAATGATCCAGATAATAGTAATTTTTATAGTACCATTAAAGTTTGCAAAGCCAGTCCATAAAGTCAGTGAATAAACACTTATTAAGCACCCACTACTTGTACATGTACATGTACAAGCACAATACTAAGCTCTGGTGATACAAAAAGAGATAAAGGACAGTCTCTACCCTCAGGGAGCTCACAGTCTTACAACAACAATAGAGCACTGTACATTTACATTTCATTTGATTGTCACAACATTCATGTGAAATAGGTGCTCTTATTATCCCCATTTTACAGATGAGAAAATAGTCTGAGAGATCTTAAGAGGTTTACCCAGGCAGGATTGCACAAATAAGTGTCTGCAGCAGGATTTGAACTCGGGTCTTCCTGACTCCAGGTCCAACAATGATGATGTGTCATCCGTATGGCTGTGTGGATGGGCGGTATTGTCTTTGTTAGACTAGGCTCTTAAAAAAAAAGACTTGGGTAGCCGATAGAATAAGGACAAATAAAAAAAAAAGATGAACAAGAAAGCATGGTGTGGTCCTATAAGAATAGTGTCCAGTGCTAAAGCTCAGAATCATCTGGTGCTTGTGGGGGATGCTAGGGTAACAAAAAGGACATCTTCCCCCCTTCTATCTCTGTTGGGAGAAAGAGAAAGTTGAGGAAAGGGAGCTGGGACCCCTGCTGGCATGGCTGGAATGATAACAGGACCCACAGAGGACTTGCTATCCAAATCCTCCATCGGACAGACGGATGCGGAGAAGTAGGCAGGGAGTAAGTAATTGCCACAGGCGGGATTTGGGCCCATTTCCTAAATCTCTAGAGTCAGCGTTCTTTGCCTAAGACTTAGGTCTTATTTACCTCCCGTTTTATCTCTAACGATCATGACTTTGGGGACTGGGATGGATTGAACAAAATGAGGACAAGGGAGTTGAGATCTGAAATTAGTGAGAAAATAGCAAGAGTTTTCTGGCTGCCGTCAATGAGTTCCAGTTATCAGACTTGGAGATCTGCATCGGCTGAAGGGCCTGGCAGATGGGATGGCTGAGATTGTCACTCATCCCTGAAAGATCTTGGAGAATGATAAAGGTGTGGCAGGACTGGGCAAGGGCCATAGTCAGGATTTTTTTTTTTTTTAAATGAAGAGTGTGGAGTTTCTAAACCTCAAGCGAATGAACCTGTCTTTGGTTCCTTGCAAAATTCTAGAAGACAGTATTGGCTTCATGCCCAAGAATTGGGCAATGAAAAGATTGGCTTCATGCCTGAGGAGAATTGGCTCTTCCTTTTCTCACAACAAATCTCTGCATGGCCACACCTCCCCCAACACTAGGGGCTGCTGGGAGCAGGGAGCAGGGAGCATGGATCTGGGAATGGGGAGAATAGAGTCGGGAATGGGTGGATGGGAGGAAGGGGCTGGGAATTGGGAGCCTGGAGCTGGAAGCTGGGAGTTGGTAATAGGGTGTTAAGAATTAGGATCAGGGATTGAAAGCAGGAGGCTGAGACTCAATTCAGGGAGCTGGGAGACAGTCTCTATCCTCACGGACAGTAGATGGCAGCCTGACTCTTCTCTATGGGTCCAGACAGATTAGGTGGCCTGGGCTCAGCCAGGTCTATAGCAGAGGGTCCATCAGCCCGACAGGCTTCCCTCTTTGCCCTTCTCGGATCAGCTGGTAGGATGGTTAGAGCCACTCACTCCATGAACATTTTGATAAGCTATGTCTAGGTACCCCTGCCCTTCTGATACCTCTTGGAATTGAATTTTTGCTCATTGACCCCAGGTCAGCAGTTCCTGGCTCCCTAGACACAAAGGGAGTTACAGGGGTGTGTGGGTAAACGTTTAACAACCGCCTCCCTGAAAAACAGGACACACTTTTTGCGTGTGTGTGTGTGGGGCAATGAGGGTTAAGTGACTTGCCCAGGGTCACACAGCTAGTGTCAAGTGTCAGAGGCCAGAATTGAACTCAGGTCCTCCTGAATTCAGGGCTGGTGCTTTATCCACTGCGCCACCTAGCTGCCCCTAAAACAGGACACACTTTGAAGCTTAATCGTTAGTAACACTCCCCCCCCCCCCCATCACTATCTTAAGTCTAGGCAATCAACAAAACAATAAATCAAGCCCTGATTTGTAATATTTGCTAATTTCTCGGGTTCAGATGCTCACACTGAAAATTGAATAATTGGCCAAGCTGGGGAGAGGGTATGAGCTGGCTCCAGCCCAGCCGTCCCCTGCTAATAGAGAAGGGACTGGAATGGCCTAGAGAGGACATCCCAGGGTGCACAGTCACAGTTTCTTTGGAGATTTTCCAGGACTCCAGGGACTTGGTGACTCTGCTTTTGGATGAGTTGGAGAAGACAAAGTCCCTGGCTGCTTCCAGCCTTGCAGTGGTTCAGTGCTAATGGGAATGGGTACAGACAACCCTAGTCTGTTGCTGAGCTGGAGGAGCTGCTGATTCGGTAGACCGTTTACAAGGGGAGACAGCTTCTGAATGGTGTTTTTTTTTTTTTTTGCTTCTCTCTGCCATGGTAAGTAGTATATTCTGTTTGAAGATTCCTTGAGGCAGGTGCTAGTAGATAGAGCACTGGACCTGGAGGCAGGAAGATCCAAGCTCAAGTTCAGCTTCTGACCTTTACTAGCTGTGTGACAAGTTGCTTAGCCTCCCAGCAAGTCATTAAACCTCTGTATGCCTCAGTTTTTTCATCTGTAAAATGGGAATAATAATTGTACCTACCTCCCAGGGTTGTTGTGGGGAGCAAATGAAACAATATTTATAAAGTTCAGATCCAAGGTGAAGTACAAAATGGCAGACCAGACATGAACCCAAACCTAAACTTTAAATACTCTGATTCTGGGGGGGTACCCATGTAGGAATTTAGTGAACCAAAGAGTATAAGGAAAGAGCCAAGTCCCCTACTTATTAAAGTCTGGGCTATCCTGAGAATGAACTTGGTATAGACCATGGGCCTGGACCCAGAGTTGATTGGTGCCCTTAGTGGAGAAGGGAGCAGGCAGATGACTTCAGCTTCTTGGTTCATAATGTTAGACTTACATAGCAGAGAGAACCCTGGACCTGGGCTCAGGAAGTCTACTTGCTCTGATGCTTTTTAGCTGCGTGACTTTAGGTAAGGCTCTTCCCTTCTCTGGGCCTGCTTCTTTATGAGGGGAGTCAACTCTATGCTCTCTAAGTTCTTTTGTATGAGGCAATTACATAGCACAGTGGAAAGAGTGCTAGACCTGGGGTTCCAAAGCTCTGGGTTCAAATCTGGTCTCAGACGCTTACTAGCTGTGTGACCTTGGGTGAAGCCACTTAACCTCTGCCTGCCTCAGTTTCTTCATCTGTAAAATGGGAATGATAGCAGCACCTACCTCCCAGGGTTGTTGTGAGGATCAAATGAGATGATATAGTTGTAAAAAGAGCTTAACAAAGCACCTGGCACATAGTAGGCACTAGATCAATGCTTATTCTCTCCCTCCTCATATATTTCCTTTTTTTGTTTGTTTGTATTTTTTTTTTGGTGAGACAATTGGAGTTAAGTGACTTGCCCAGGGTCACACAGCTAGTAAGTGTCAAGTGTTTGAGGTCGGATTTGAACTCAGGTCCTCCTGATTTCAGGGCTGGTGCTTTGTCCACTGCACCACCTAGCTGCCCCTCATATATTTCCAATATTCTATGACTCCAGGAATAATTCCTCTTTCCTTTTCAGGAAAGCACGGCTCCATCTCTTGACAGGTAGATAATAGCATAATCCTCTCTGGTTGTGGCATTCTCCTTTCCCTTTTGAAAGGGAGAGTTTTCAAGTCTTTCTGGGGATACTAGGAAAACTACCTGTTTCCCCCACTGATGGGGAGGACTTCAAGGAGAAAAAAGGAAATCCCAGGTCACTTATGGGGCTAGCAATAACACCTCTCTCAATTCAATGCAACAACTGTTTGTTAAATGACTAGCGGTATGAGGCACCAGCCTGGGCACTGGGGAGGGAAAGATGAAAGAGAAATGATGAAAACCTCTTTTCAAGAGGGTTACATTCTGCTTAAGGAGGGGGAATGGCTTTAACTTGTACACAGATATAGCCCTTATGTCAGAGAGCGCCTCCTGAGAGATAGGCTGGGTCCCATTTGAGGACCTCCCACTTCTCTACTTACTGCCCTCTCCCAAGATACCTTGGAACTCCAGCATGGGTCACTTCCCAAGGAAGCCCCCTTTTTTCTTTTCTCTTGTCTTCTTCCTTCCTTCCTTCCTTCCTTCCTTCCTTCCTTCCTTCCTTCCTTCCTTCCTTCCTTCCTTCCTTCCTTCCTTCCTTCCTTCCTCCCTCCCTCCCTCCCTCCCTCCCTCCCTTCCTTCCTTCCTTCCTTCCTTTCTTTTTTTTCTGGGCAATGTGGGTTAAGTGACTTGCCCAGGGTCACACAGCTAGTAAATGTCAAGTGTCTGAGGTTGGATTTGAACTCAGGTCCTCCTGAATCCAGGACCAGTGCTTTATCCACTGCGCCACCTAGCTGCCCTGCAAGGAAACCCACTTAATGAATACTTAGGTTGGGGGAAATAGGGGAAATCTTCCTAGAGGTGGTGGCACCTGATAAAATAAGGAACCTGAGTCTGGAATGTTGTGTTCAGGGAGCAGCTCATCTAGAAAGTTGTGCGTGTAAGGGTCTAACGTGAAATAAAACTGAAAAGGTAGGCCAACTCCCGACTGTGGAGGACTTTAAGTATCAGGCTAAGACATTTCCATTTTATTCTACATAGCCATCTGCTTCTTTACAGAGGACTGATGAGGTAGGTTGTGTGTAAGTATAATTATTCCCCCTTTGTTGATGGGGAGACTGAGACTCAGGGAGAGGGAAATGATTTGCTCAAACTCACACCAGTTGTTACTGTTAGTTAGAACTAGAAATAGGGTCCTCTTGACTCCAAGGAAAGCAGAATCTCCACTAAACCATATTATTTCCCAACAAATCATAGAGAAAAACCTAGTTTGGTTAGAGTATAGAGTGTATGGAAAAGAATGGGAAGGCTGGAAATGTGAGGTTGTGACAAATTGTGGAGGGGTGTGAATACCAGGCTAAGGTGTTTGCACTTTTTCATCCAGGAAATACGGAACCCCTGGAGGTCTTTGACCAGGGAAGTTACTGTAGTCAGATGTATATATTAGGACTATAACTCTGGTAGCCTGTGTCAGATGGATTGGAGAGGGGATACTGGGGTCTAAGAGCCCTTTTAGGCAATTGCTATTGTCTCTCTTTCATTATAAAATTATATGCCAGACTAGGCAGGGCCAATATATGGGTAGGAGGAAAAAGTAGATTAATAATGGTAACAATAATAGGGGGCAGCTAGGTGGTGCAGTGGATAGAGCACTGCCCTTGGATTCAGGAGGACCTGAGTTCAAATCCAGTCTCAGACACTTCACACTCACTAGATGTGTGACCCTGAGCAAGTCACTTAACCCTCATTGCCCCACAAAAAACAAACAAACAGGTAATGGGGGGGGCAGCTAGGTAGTACAGTGGATAAAGCACTGGCCCTGGATTCAGGAGGACCTGAGTTCAAATCCAGCCTCAGACACTTGACACTTACTAGATGTGTGACCCAGAGCAAGTCACTTAACCCTCATTGCCCTGCAAAAAAGAAAGAAAGAAAGAAAGAAAATAATAGCTAACATTTAGATAGGACAGCTAGGTTTCACAATGGATATAGTGCCAGCCCTGGAATCAGGAAGACTCGTCTTCCTGTGTTCAAAGCTAGCCTCAGACACTTAATAGCTGCATGGTCCTGGGCAAGTCACGTCACCCTGTCTGCTTTAGTTTCCTCATATTTAAAATGATCTGGAGAAGGAAATGGCAAAATACTCCTCTATCTTTGTCAAGAAAACCCCAAATGGGGTCACAAAGAGTTGGGCACAACTGAAAAACAACATTGTTTACTATGTTCCAGGCATTGTGCTAAGTGCTTTTTACAAATATTATCTCATTTGAGCCTTATAACAACCCTGGGAGGTGGGTGCAATTATTATCCCCATTTTACAGATGAGGAAACTGAGTCATACAGAAGTTAAGTGTCTTGCTCAGGGTTATACAAGGACAGATTTGAACTCAGGTCTTCTTGACTCCAGGCCCAGTGTTCTATCCATTGGATTACTTAGCTTCAAGCAAGATTTAGGTTAGATGCTAGAAGCTTAGGCCATGAGGGGTAGCCAGAGGAATTATGGAATCTCTTTTCCAAGTGACCTTTGATGATGATGATGATGATGAAGAATATTTATGTAGTACTTTAAGGTGTCCAAAGAATATTTATGTAGTACTTTAAAGTGTTCAAAGAACTCTGTATGCATTATTTTCTTTGAACCTCATAACCACCCCATCAGGTAGGCACTACAGGTACCATTTTACAGACAAGAAAACAAACTCTAGGGACATGAGAAGCTTCAGAGGATCCCAGAATTGGAAGGGGAAGGTCCCTCAGAGCCCATCTAGTTCAACCCTCTTATTTTACAGATGACAAAACTGAGGTTTAGGGAAGTGTGGTGACTTGCCTGAAATAGGCATCAGTGATAGGTTTGGAACACAGATCTTTTGGATTCAAGTCCAGTGTTTTATTCTGTTCACCAGTGACACCCAATAGGCTGAGATGATGCCTGCCTGGAAGCTGGGGGATAGATTGGGTAACTTCTGGAGGAGCTGGTTTTCCTCCTCCCTGGGAAGGCATAGGAGGTGCCATAGGTCAATGACCTGTAGAAGCTCAAACTGCTGGGAGGCTCTTGGGAGGATTTCTCATTAAAGCAGATCATCTTAGTCATTAACTCTGGAGCCTTCTTTCTGATAGGCCAAGGGTGCAGGGAATTTAATGGACCGTATCAGAGAGAGACCAAGGCAGGAACGGAGCATCAGAGACAGCAGAGACAGGGAGACACAGAGAGACACAGAGGGACAGAAACAGAGACACACTGGGAGATGGGAAAAGACACACTGAGGTCTAGAGACAGTGACAGGCACAAAAACATTCATAGAGAGAGATGGGCTAAGATTTTGCCATCTGGTCTGGCTCATGCTCTCCCTACCCTCATTTCCTTAGGGCACGGAATTCAGTTGATCCAGTGAGATAATGTACATAAATTGCTTTACAAATTAGAACTAATATTATTGTTTGTCCTTATTTCTCCATCTGCTTCTGTCCAAGGAATGTGGCCTGACCCAGCCCCCAGAACAGGGGCTTCCTGGGATGAAGACTCAATCATATCTCCTTTGTTTAGGCTGAAGGTTTTGTCCTCTCCTTATATCCCCTCTAAGACAAGGGCTCTGCCCACAGGAATATTTAGGTCAGAGGGTAAGTGATGGAGGTCAGCAAACCACAGGGCCTTCTCTGTCTGCTAAATGACATCTCCATCCTTTTTAAGACAAGTCCCAAACAGGACTTGGGGCACCATTTCTTCAGTAGGAGCATCTGATTAGAATATCAGAGCTAGAACGGACCATTTATCTCCCTTAGCCCTCTCTCTTTACAGTAGAGGCAAACAAAGCCCAAAGAGGAAAAACAACGTATTTGTGATCACATGCTGGGTCAGTGGCTGAGACAGCACTCAAACCCAGGTCCCCTTACTCTTCAACCATTGCCCACATGCACAAAGGCGATGTCTTGTTCAAAGACACAGTAACTGAAATTTGCAGGGGAAAGCTGGCTGACAGGGAGACACTAGGTGGCATCAGAGGTGTTCAGGGAGGTGGGCACCTCACTTGGCAGGGCTTGGATAATAGATAAAACTAGGCAGAAATGAGAGTTCAGGGATGCTGACAAACCCCTTGCTTGTTTCCTTGGGGAGAAAATATGGAGACTTGTCTGTAAGGCGATACCCATTATCCTCAAGTTGGCTGGGCCCATACTCTAAAGCTGGTAACCTTGGAGGCTCAGGCCATGGTGGGCTTTGCCTGTTCCCTTCCCCAAAGTCAACAGAACCCGTGACAAGCACCCCTTTGCAGCCCTAGTCTGGGCCCAGCTCTGCCCAATTCCCCTAGGGCCCTTTGCCCTTTAGAGACCCATCTTGGGTTTGTCCCCTAGCTTCTGTTTTTATTCTGTGTTAGCTAGATTTTGTGAGAATCTGGATCTGGATTGAAGGGGCAAGAGGAAGATGGTGGAGGATGTGGCACTGAGGCAAGAGTCAGAGAAAGAGAAGGTGAGGTCTGTGCAGGTAACTCCTGAATTTCCTCCAACCTAGACCACCCAAGAGCCTCCCAAATTAGTAGCAAGAAGTGGGAGGGGATTAGGGAGACTGGGTAGGTTTGGCCATGGGGTGCCACTGGCTGGCTGATGGTGTTTCTAGGACCCAAGATTTGGGGAAATCTCTCTCTAAGGCTAATTACTCTGTTCTCAGATACAGGTGTAATAAACATAGAAATTCTTGGAAACCTGGCCTTCCTGACTCCAATCTCCTTTTCTCCAGACCCCTGGAGAAGGGTTCCTTCTTTCTGTACCACCATCCTCCAGTGCAGGGACTTCTGGGAGTATATTGGGACTTGTGGAGATCCACATACTCATTTGCTTAATGATAGATACTCCCTTTTCCTATGCCACCCCCCTAATCTTATCAATGATTGTGTTACTCAGTGCGTGCTGTTGAACTTCCCTGAGGATTGTTGCTTAAAGAAGGGATGATAGAACAGGAGCAGATTGGAGCTTTTCTAAAGTAACTGAGCTTCCCAGGTGTGGGCCTCCCAGGGTCTGGAGCATCACTGCATGATGGAGGGGCCTGGGTGCTATGGGACTCACAGAGGAGAGCCAACATTTACCCTCCTAGTCTGGATGGGGATATGAGGCTACAGTCCAGGCCAGGAGATCATGAAGGTCTTTGTTGACCACAGAGCCAAGTACTAAAGCTGTTAACTTCAACAGTTTCACAGATTGGTGCTCTCCTCTGTTCAAGAGAGAAAGGAAACAAGCATTTATTGATAGCATTTACTAAGAGCCAGGCCCTGTGCTAAGTGCTGGGGATATAAATAAAAGCAAAAAGAGAGACAATTCCTTTTTTTGGGTGGCGCAATGAGGGTTAAGTGACTTGTCCAAGGTCACACAGCTAGTAAGTGTCAAGTGTCTGAGGCCAGATTTGAACTCAGGTCCTCATGAATCCAGGGTTGGTGCTTTATCCACTGTGCTGCCTAGTGGTCCCTGAGAATACTGTTGTTAAAAAGATGGGCTTTGGTGTCCCATCCAATTCCCTAAATGGAATCTAGCTTACTTTCCTCCTCTTGTTCAGTGCTATACCTACATGTTATCCATCTGCAGTGTTTGTCTGAGATGGTAGGTACTGATGGTCCACCTCAATGAGCTGCCTGGACAACTAGCATTTTTCATCCACTTTGTTTTCTTGTGTGGACTGTCAGGCTGATCCCTTTTGTTTCAGAGGCTATAATCACAATGTCATCCACACAGAAGAGCCACTGGAGAGTCTCATCTACTTGGAATTCCTCTTCCATTTGGATTTTGTGTGGGAAATCCTCCATGACATTGTTGAACAAATATCCACAATAAGCATACATGTCCCTGTTTTACGCTTTCCATGATAGTTATCTATTAGTTCAATCAAATAATCTAATATTTACTAAGCACCTACTATATGCCAAGCACTATGCTACTACTGGGGCTACAAATACAATGAATGAAATGAATCCTACCTACATTGATCTTACATTCTTTTTTTTCATAAAAGTATTTTATTATTTTCCAGTTACATCTAGAGATAATTTTCAACATTTGTTTTTATAAGATTTCTGATTTCAAATTTTTCTCCCTTCCTCCCCTCCCCAAGACAGCATGCAATCTGATATAGGTTATATATGTACATTCACATTAAACATATTTCTGCATTAGTCATGGTGTGAACGAAGAATCAGAGCAAAAAGGAAAAACCTCAAAAAAGAAAAACAAACAAAAAAAATAGAAGTAGTATGGTTCAATCTGCATCTAGATTCCATAGTTTTTTTTCTGGATTTGGAGAGCATTTTCCATCATGAGTCCTTTGGAACTATCTTGGAACTATTACTGAGAAGAGTCAATGTGACCTTACATTCTAATGGAAGGTAGAAGGATCATTGAACAAAGTGATCACAGGTGTGAAGCATTCTGGTATGCACGTGGGAGACTCCTCATTGTAGGAGAGCCTTCAAGGCTATGATTGGCTTTGCGGAATGAAATGCTTTCTTGGTAAACTATAAAGTGTTTTGCCAGTTGGAGATGTTATTATTATTCCTATTATTTTTCTTTGTCTCCTTTTAGCTAACTCCTCCCATGACACCTGTGTCTGAATATGCAGTTTAATACTTGCCTTTACTTGGTTAAGACCTTCATTATTATTTCCTGGGCTTCCTGGGCCCTTAGGGTTCCATGGGTATGTCTCTTCTCCTCAATCAGCTTTGGGAGTCTCGAGTTCCTCCTGTAGAGATGAAGTGAAGAGCTGAGGCCTTTTGTCAGGCACCCCCCTCCCCTAGTTCTGGTCCTGAAATCTCTTTGGGTACCCCTTGGTGGCCTGTTTTTCCACTCCACTGACATTCCCGGGAGCTCTGCCATTGGACAAACTCATGGCCCCAAGTCCTTCGGAGATACAGAATTAGCAAGGCCTTCGCAAATAAAGATCAAAAAGTATTGGGGGGGGGGGCTAGGTGGCGCAGTGGATAAAGCACCGGCCCTGGATTCAGGAGTACCTGAGTTCAAATCCGGCCTCAGACACTTGACACTTACTAGCTGTGTGACCCTGGGCAAGTCATTTAACCCCCATTGCCCCGCAAAAAAAAAAAAAAAGTATTGGGGGGGGGTGCGGCTAGGTGGCACAGCGGATAAAGCACCGGCCCTGGATTCAGGAGTACCTGAGTTCAAATCCAGTCTCAGACACTGGACACTTACTAGCTGTGTGACCCTGGGCAAGTCACTTAACCCCCATGGCCCCGCAAAAAAAAAAGTATAGGGGGCTTTGCTCCCCCTTTGACCTATTGTTAGCCGTTTTGTCTGACATTCAAGGCTCAGATATAGCCTGCCACAATCCTATTTTTCAAGGCTTCTATCACATGTCTCCTCTCTGTTCCCTAATGCACCATGAAGTCTCCATCTCTGTGCTTCTTCTCACCATGTTCCCCTCCCCTTCTTTTACTATTGAATTATTGCCCATCCTTTAAAGTCCTGCTTAAATTCTTTTCTCTTCAGGGAAGCCTTCCCTGACCTCTAGTTGATACTGATTTTCTCCTCAGACCTCATATGGATCTTTGTTTTGTTTATCTTTAATTGGCTACTTAAATGGGCCTTTGATCTCAAAGATGTATTGCCCCCCTCTCCCCTCCCCATAATTGGGATAGTCACCCATCCATGTCTGTCCATCCTGTGTGGTTCTTATTTTTGACTTCCATAAGTTCAACCTTAGGTGGTCCACCCAATGTGCCTTCTTTGGCCTCCCTTAACATTCCAAGGATACCATGGGAGTTCACGGGCTGTCCAGTGGTTCCCCTTTGCTCTTGCCACGTGACCAGTCCCTTTTCTTCACTTGTATAGTTCTTCGATGCCATCACTGACTCCAGCCAGCCCTCCTAAGTAATACCTTGTGCCTCTCCATCCCTTTCTTTTTCAATACTTTGAGGATGTCATGTTCTATGACTTCAAGACATTAACAATAGTATCTGGATAGAACTCTCACTAATAGACCAATAATGTAAGATATATTATAGTTATCTGTGTTTACTAGACAGTAGATTCTTCTTTCTTCCACCCTCTTTTTTCCCACCTCCCCATTTTCCCTCTACCTCAAACACTCTTTCCTCCTTATCATTACCTCTTACTTCCTCCCTGACCATGGGCCATAACCCATGGAACCCAGCCTAGCTACTTAATTGCTCACGGTAGGGTAGGAGGAAGTAAGGGAAGAAGCATTTGTTAAGTGTATACGATATGTCAGACACTGCACCGATCACTTTATGAATATTATGTCATTTGATCTTTACAACCACCCTGGTCAAGAGGTTCTATGATCCCCATTTTGCAGTTGAATAAACTGAAGCAGAAAGAGGTTGAGTGATTTGCTCAGAGTTATACAAGCAAGTTATACAAGCAAGTAATCAATCAACCAGTCGACACTGATTAACCTCCTACCATGTTGCCAGGCACTGTGTGAGGCTCTGAAGATACAAAAGGAGGCAAAAGATAGTCCCTGCCCTCAAGGAGCTTGCAATCTAATGGGGAGACAATCTGCAAACAATTATATACAAAGCAAGCTATATACTGGACAAATTGGAATTGATTAACAGAAGGAAGGCATGAAATTAAGAGGGGATGTAGAAGACTTCCTGTAGAAGGTGAGATTTTAGTTGGGACTGGAAGTCAGGGTAGTCAGTGGTGGGAGCAGAGGAGGGAGAACATTCCAGGCATGGGGGGTAGCTGGTGATGATAAATGGAGGGTCTTGTTGGTAGAAGAGCCAGGAGGCCAATATCACTGGATCAAAGAGTGTGGGTTGGGGAGTGAAGTGTAGGAAGTCTAGACAGATAGAGGGGAACTAGGTTATGAAGGGCTTTGAATGCCAAATGGAGAATTTAGTAATGACTCCTAGAGTTGAGAGGATGCCATTGTAATTTATTGAGTAGAGAAGTGACACGATCAGATCTGCACTTTAGGAAAATCACTTTAGTGGCTGAATGGAGAATGAATTGGAATGGAGAGAGACTTGAGGCAGGTGGACCAACAGGTTATTGCAATAATTCAGTTGTGAGGTGATGAGGATCTGCACTAGGGTGAGGAGAGAAGGGCATATATTTGAGAGATAATGCAAGGATGAACCTGATAGACTTTGGCAACAGCTCGGATGGGGGGGGGGGGCGGCGATTGAGAGAGAGTAAGGAATCCAGAATGACTCCTAGGTTGCAAACCTGAGGGACAGAGAGGATGGTGTTGACCGCTACAGTAGTAGGGAAGGTAGGAGACAGAGAGGGCTTGGGGGAAAGATAATGAGTTTCAAGCTCATATATTGAGCTAAAGATATCTGCTGGACATCTACTTGAAGACGTGTGAAAAGCAGATGGAGAAGCGAGATTGGAAGTCTGCGGAGAGATCGGGGCAGGAAAAGTAGACTTGAGAACCATCAGTATAGTGATGATGGTAATTAAATTCATGGGAGCTGAGGAGATAACCAAGTGAAATAATATAAAGGGAGAAGAGAAGAGGGGCTAGAACAGACCCCTGAGGAGGAGACATGGTCAGAGGCTGTGATTCAGGGGAGGGTCCAGCAAAGGAGACAGAGAAGGAGCGGTCAGATGTGTAGGGAGAGAACCAGAAGACCGTCCTGTCCTGAAAACCTAGAGAGGAGAGCGTCAAAGATGAGAGAACAATCAATAGTGTCAAAGGCTACAGTGAAGTCAAGGAGAATAAGGATTGAAAAAAGGCCACAAGTTTGGCCACTAAGAGAACATTAGTAACTTTGGAGAGAGTGGTTTTGGGGGAATGATAAGGCCACAAGTCAGATTGTAAGGGGTTAAGAAGAAAGTGAGAGGAGAAAAGTAGAGGCACCTATTATAGATGGCAGAGGAGATATAGGATAATAGTGAGAATGGAAAGCTCATGGGAAGGTTCCCCCCCCCCCCCAGGATGGGGAGACACGAGTATGCTTGTAGGCAGTAGTAAATAAGCTAGTAAACATGGAGAGAATGAAAATCAATGAAAGAGTAGGAATGACAGGGGGGTTGGTTATCTGTTGGAGGAGAGAGGTTGGAGTGGGATGAAAAAGTTTGGAAGAGCTGCTGTGAAGTGAGCTCTAAGGGCATTATAGTAGAGTTGTCTAGCAGCAGTGAGGGCCCAGCTGAGGTTGGACACACATTTGTAGTGGACCCAGTCAGAATGGTTGAGTGATTTTTCTCCACTTTCATTCAGCAGAATATGTAAAGGAACAAAGGCAACAAATGGTGGGAGTAATACAAGGCTGAGGGTTGGCTGACTGTAATCAGCAATGTGATAAGGAGGATGGGGATTCAAAAGAGGAGGACAGTGCAGAGTTGGGTTGGTTCACCAATGGGTCAAGATACAGAGAAGAGAAGAGAAAGGTTAATGCAAGGAAGATGGCTTAGGAGAGATCTGAGGGTTCAAGGGATCAGAGTTAACAGGGCAGAAGAAGGGTAGGGTTTTGTAAGGGAAGGCAGAAGAGGTGAAAAGCCAATGGATTATGATTGGATGAGGAGATTTCAGAATTCTTGAACATAAAGGGGGTACGTTTGTGAGTGTTGACAATGGCAGGTAGGCTTTCTTTGTGTGCCTAAGGTGGGGTGGAGGAATAACTCATGGGAGGTGAATAGGTTGAGGAACTGAGTGTTTAGGGCATTTGAGAGAGAATCAATATGTGTGTTGAAGTCTCCTAGTAGGAAGGCAGGGGGGAGGGAAGAAAAATTGTGAGCCATGTACCAAACTCATTGAGGAAGGAAGGGGAGTGACCTAAGGGGTTGGTAGACAACAGCTACCAGGATTTTGATTGGGTGGTAGCTATGAAGAGCATATCAAAGGAAGAGAGGTTCCTTATCAATGGAAGAAGGGGAGAACCTGGGAGTTGCCATAGAAAACAAGGCATATTCCAACTCCCCCTTTTCTACGAGTGAGCTGAGGAGAATAAGTAAAGGTGTAGCCAGTACAGCTGGGAAGCTTCTGGGGGAAGTCAGGTTTCAGTAAGAGCAGGTAGATGGAAGGTGTGGAAGAGGGAAAGATTGAAGATGAGGGGAATCTCGTTGCCTATGGAACAGGTATTGCGGAGGGCACAGTGCAAGGGCTGGGTGGTCAGGATGAAGCTTTGCGATGGGAGGGTTGAGGGGGATGGGAATAAAGAATCATGTGGTAGGGGGCGTGGATTGGGGCTTGGATGATGATCTATAGGAGTACAGAGTCAGAGATGTGAAGGGTATGACCAGGCGTGAGAATGTTCATCAATGAATGGAGGGTGCCGCCCCTCTACTCTCAAAGGACAGGTGTAAGGGGGCCGCTAGGTGGCGCAGTGGATAAAGCACCAGCCCTGGATTCAGGAGGACCTGAGTTCAAATCCTGCCTTAGACACTTGACACTTACTAGTTGTGTGACCCTGGGCAGGTCACTTAACCCTCATTGCCCTGCCAAAACAAACAAACAAACAAACAAACTCCAAGGACAGGTGTAGCAGGAGACAGTGGGGGTTGGGGAGTGGGGGAGTCAAAGGGGGAGGGTTGCTTGTATTTTTACTGGAGGCTTTCCACGTCCTGGTTGGGAGACTGAGCTGGCAGCATTATGTAGGTACAAATGGAAGTGGTTGCTTTGGGGCAGATGGAAGACCTCTGGCACTAGCCCTTGGCAGCTTTTCCTCAGAGGACACCTTGTGCCCAGCAGGATATGCCAGTCTGAAGTTTTCTTACCTAAGTAAGTGTCTGGTTTTTTGTTTTTGTTTTCGGGGCAATGAGGGTTAAGTGACTTGCCCAGGGCCACATAGCTAGTAAGTGTCAAGTGATCCTAAGTAAGTGTCTGAAGCTGGATTTGAACTCGGGTTTTCCTGACTCTAGCATAAGCACTCTATCTGCTGTTCCTTTTAAAAACCCCTTTTAATCGGGCCTCCAATCTCATCATTTTAACAAAATTACTCTCTCCAAAGTTACTTATGATCTTAGTGGCCAAAGCCAATGACCTTTTCTCAATCCTTATTCTCCTCAATCTCTCTACAGTGTTTGACACTATTGATCTCTCTCCATCTTGATGCTCTCTTCTCTCTAGGTTTTCAGGACACCACCATCTTCTGGTTCTCCCCCTACACATCTGACCCCTCCTTCTCTGTCTCCTTTGCTGGACCCTCTCCTGGATCACAGCCTCTAACCACATCTGTCCCTCAGTCTTCTGTTCTGGGCCCTCTTCTCTTCTCTCTCTATATTAAGAGGGATTTCATCGGCTCCTATGGATTTAATTATCATCACTATGCTGATGATTCTCAACTCTACCTTTCCTACCCATAACTTTCTTCTGACCTCCAATCTTGCATCTCCAACTGCCTTTCAGACATAATGAACTGGATATCCAAGAGACATCTTACAACTCAACATGTCTAAAATTGAGCTCATTATCTTTCTCCCTAAACCCTCCCTACCTCCTACCTTCCCTATTATTGGAGAGTCCTTGCAATCCCCCAGAAGCCTCAGTATCTCTTGCCTCCCATATCCAAACTATTGCCAAAGCCTGTTGATTTCACCTTTGTAACATCTCTGGATATGGCCCCTCCTCTCCTCTGACACTGCCATCACTCTGGTGCATGTCCTCATCCCCTCATACTTGGACTATTGCAATAACCTGCTGATGGGTCTGCCTGCCTCAGGTCTCTCTCCCACTCCAATCCATCCTCCCTTCTTCCACTAGAGTGATTTTCCTAAAGCTCATGTCCAACCATGTCACTTTCTTTTCTTTTCCTTCCTTCCTTCCTTCCTTCCTTCCTTCCTTCCTTCCTTCCTTCCTTCCTTCCTTCCTTCCTTCCTTCCTTCCTTCCTTCCTTCCTTCCTTCCTTCCTTCCTTTCTTTCTTTCTCTTTTCTCTTTTTTTGGCAGGGCAATGAGAATTAAGTGACTTGCCCAGGGTCACACAGCTAGTAAGTGTCAAGTGTCTGAGGCCGGATTTGAACTCAGGTCCTCCTGAATCCAGGGCTGGTGCTTTATCCACTGCGCCACCTAGCTGCCCCAACCAACCATGTCACTTTCCCCTCTCCTCCCATCCCGATTCAATAAACTCCAGTGGTTTCTTCTTTCTTCTGTCTGGCATTCAAAGTCTTTCATAACCAACCCCCTTCCTACTTTTCCAGTCTTCTTATACCTCACTCCATGACATGTAGTACTCTTTGATTTAGCGATACTGGCCTCCTGGCTGTTCCTGGAATAAAAAACCCCATCTCTCGGGTCCAGACATTCTCTCTGATTGTCCTCCATGCCTAGAATGCTCTTTTTCCTTTACTTCCACTACTGACCTCCTTGGCTCCCTTTAAGTCTAAACTAAAATCCCACTTTCTTTAGGAAGCCTCCCCCAATCTCTCTTCATTCCAATGCCTCCCCTCTGCTAATTATTTCCTATTTGGACAGCAAGGTGGTCAAATCAGCAATACTTAAAGAAATTATTTCAAACTCATCATGGGAAGGTCAAATACTGAAGCTGATGCTTAAATACTTTGGCCACATAACAAGAAAACTGGATTCATTGGAAAAGACCCTGATGTTGGAAAAGATGGAAGGCTAAAGGAGAAGGGGACAGCTGGGGGTGAGCTGAGGGATAGACAGTGTCATGGAAGCAACAAACATGAACTTGTACAGACTTTAAGAGATAGTGGAGGATGGGGGGCCTGGGTGCTTTGGTCCATGGGGTCACAAAGAGTCGGACATGACTGAACAACAACATTTCCACTGTATATTGCTTACTTTGTATATATTTACTTGTTGTCTCCCCTGTTAGATTATAAGCTCCATGAGGGCAGGTACTGTCTTTTACACCCCCCCCATTTTTTTTTATCCCCAGTGTTAAGTATAGTGCTTGACATAGAGGAGATGCTTTATAAATGTTTATTGAATTGTATTGAATTGATCCAGCTGCCTCTAAGGCTTGGACCAGATGGGAGTCATTACTTCTATTCTTTTCAGTTACCATCTTCCCTGGTATTGCCTCCTAATATCCCCTGAGCTTTGGCATCTGCCTCCATTCCCTGTAGACTTGATATTGTCATTGTACCCCCTGACTTCTGAGCCTTTGCTTGGCCTTTATACCTTCCAGACTTTCCCAGCCTCCCTGAAGCTGAGCTGTCTTTTGAGTGTCCTCTCCTCCAGTCAGAGGATAAGCTCATTAGGGGCATAGACTGTTTAGCCTTTTCTATATGTATCCTCCAGGGTTTAGCACAGTGTTTGGCACATGGTAAGCCCTTGATAAATACCTTTTCACTTATTCATGAGGTCAGGGACTGTGTCTTATCTAAATTTCCTATCAGTACTTAGCACAATACTCTGTGGGTAGAGGTCGCTTAATAAATGTTTATTGAATGAATAAATGAATAAGGGCAGAATCTGGGTTTAAGAAAGTGCTTTATAAATCCTAAAGTGTGGGAGGAAGGCAGTGGACCAATTAGGAGGAGAAATTCATCCAGTGAAGCTGGGGGCCCAGGATAGATGATGCTCCTCGGAAATAAGAGGGCCTGGTTTGGCCAGTTCAGTCTTAGACTAGAGGCTGAAGGGTCTCATTTTGCCTCACCCCCCCCCCCTGCTCCAGGACAGATCTCGGACAGAATGCTTTGGGATCTCCCTGGCACGGGGAAGGGGGCAGGGTGTTTGCAGCAGAGGGAGGTGCCAAGAACAACAGCAATTCCTCAGAGGCTGCCATTGGAAGGAAGGCCTTCAGTGGCTTTATCATCACTCCTGTTTGCTGCCCAGATCATGGCCTAATCAATTGCATAGATCAATAGCTGCGGTTTCTGCTCCCGGCCATGAGCCTTCCAGGCCAGTCAATCCCCTTCCTGCTCACAGGGGCAGAGAGGAGGAGAGTTTAAAGAGTGGGGTGGGGGTGGAGAGGAGGAACCTGGGGGTGGGGGGGGAAGAGCAATTTGCTGAGCAGAGAAGGAAGGGGCAGAATAGGAGATAGTGTTGGAGAGGGCCTTGAATATCAGGCTGATAAAAGCAGACTTTAGTCAGGGAAGTGGAGAGAGACAATGGTACTGAGGGGAGTGGGTCTGATGGGGTTTCCCCCACCCCGGGGTGTGACTACATGTGTGTCTCTGCACACATCACTGTGATACTGTATACATGTGACAATGATTGTTTCATTCTGTGGGTTTATATCCCCTAGCCTGCCCCACGCTAGGTGTTTAATAAATGCTTGTTCATTGCTGGTTTACACATGTATGAGGGGAGTGTTGGAGGGCGGGGAAGCATCACTTAGTGCAAGGTGACTCTCATCCCAATCTAGAGCAGGAAGCCACTCTCCCTTCCTTCCACAATCTTCTAAACCACAAGCCCCCTAAGCTACGATACTTCACCCACACCCCCCACCTCCCCCCACCACATTGTCTTTAGCACTTTTCTAATCCCCCTTCCCCTTATCACCCCAAGCTCCAATCTCCAATATCTTCTCAGTGCCCCTGAAGCTTAGCCCTCTAGTCATTCAAGCTCCTTCCCCCCCACCCCCTTCTCCATCCTCTAAAATCCTTTCTCTTTGGGAATAGCAGGTTCAGGGTCTCCTCGCCAGATATAGAGTTAGGAGGATGAGAAATGGGGGCTATGGGATTGGGGCAGAAACTGGAGGGAGAATGGGAGGGAGCTTGAAGGATGGAGGAGGGAAATGGCAGGCAGGAAGCCTTCCGATAGGGCCCTTGTTGATGAAATTTCCAAAGGAAAAGAACCTGCCAGACGGTATTAATTTTATGACTTTTTCCAAGATGGCAAATGAATGTGTTCCAGGGTTAATCCAGCTCCTCCTCCCTCAGTCCAGCAGAGCATCCTCTCTCTGCTCTGTGCCTTCTCTTTCCTTGTCCAGTTCTAGGCCAGTTCTAGGATCTGGTGGGTCAAATTTCACTCCACCTCCCTCCATCCCCAAGGTATACCTAGGGCACATAAAGATGTGGGAAGGCCTTTCTCTGGGGTCGGGAGAGACATAGCCCTGCCCTCAGGGAGTTCCTGGTTTATTGGAAACATTCTTTTTTTAAATATTAATAAAGTATTTTATTTTTTCCGTTACATGTAAAGATAGTTCTCAACTTTTGTTTATACAAGCTTTACAATTTCAGATTTTTCTCCCTCACTCCCCCCTCCCCTAGACAGCAGGTAATCTGATATAGGTTATATATATATACACACACAAACACACACACATAATAACATTAAACATATTTCTGCATTAGTCATGTTATAAGAGAAAAAATCAGAGCAATGATGAAAAACCTCAAAATAGAAAAAAACAACAGCATCAAAAACAAAAGAAATAGTATGGTTCATTCAGCATCTATACTTCGCAGTTCTTTTTTTTTCCTTGGATTTGGAGATCCTCTTCCATCACAAGTTCCCTGGAACTCTTCTGTGCCATTGCATTGGTGAGAAGAATATAGTCCATTACAGTAGATCAACACTCAATGTTGATGATACTGTGTACAATGTTCTTCTGGTTCTGCTCATCTCACTCATCATCAGCCCACGCAAGACCCTCCAGGTTTCTCTGAACTCCTCCTGCTCATCATTTCTTACAGCACAATAGTATTCCATTGTATTCATATACCACAACTTGTCCAGCCATTCCCCAATTGATGGGCACCCCCTCAACTTCCAATTCCTTGCCACCACGTAAAGAGCAGCTATAAATATTTTTGTACATGTGGGTCCCCCTCCCCCCTCCATGATTTCCTTGGGAAAAAGACCTAAAAGTGGTATTGCTGGGTCAAAGGGTATGCACAGCTTTATTGCCCTTTGGGCATAATTCCAAATTGCTCTCCAGAATGGTTGGATCAGTTCATAGCTCCACCAACAATGGATTAGTGTTATTGGAAACATTCTTGCCAAAGAGAAAGACTGAAGAGCAATTACAAGGTATCAAGTACAGATTAATGTTAGACCTACTGAACAGACTGGAAAATAAAGGCCTGAGAGGGCCCAAGGGCTCCCTAGAGAAGGTAAAAGGAGCAAAGCATAAATTGTGAACACTGCTGTAAACAGGTTTCGCTGAGGGCCTAGACAGGTCTGAAGTCTTGGCCAAAATAAGGCCTACAGGGCATACCTACAGGGAGGGAAGGCTGAGGACATGGAGGGTGGGAGTCTGTAAGAAGGTGAATTTGGGTAGAAGCAGAATCCTCATTGGGCTAGAATCATGGCCGTCTAGACCCAAGAAGGGGCAGAGGTCAATGTTCATCTTTTGAGGCAGAAATTCAGCTGCAGCCTCACCTTCCACAGGTATCCATTGGACAGCTCAGGACTCTTTTTTCTCCACCTGCTCCTCTCTTGTCCCTCAGGCCAGAGAATTCTGAAGAAGAGGTGGGGAATTCTGAATAGGGATTTGAAGGAGGGGAAGGAGAGAAAAGGAGAGGCCTGGGAGCATGGGGGTGAAGCCTGTGACTGGTGGTGCTCTGGGTAGTTACAATGCCATAGTTAGGATTTCTGGTACTTTGGACAACAGGGCAGCAGAGAGGTGGGGGTGGAAGCTCAGTGGGAGAAGATAGTCCCCCAGTTGGGAGCAGTCCTGTTGTGATGGAGAGCTTCCCAGAGGAAACAAAGGGGGAAAGGAGGGGCACAAAGAAAAGTTCCCCTTTCTAGCCTTCTTGGCACAGGGAATAGAACACTGGGATCAGAATCAGGAAGACTCATCTTCATGACTTCAAATCTGGCCTCAGATACATACTAGCTGTGTGACCCTGGACAAGTCACTTAACCTGGCCTGCCTCAGTTTCCTCATCTGTAAAATGATCTGGAGGGGGCAGCGAGGTGGCACAATGGATAGAGCACTGGCCCTGGAGTCAGGAGTACCTGAGTTCAAATCCAGCCTTAGACACTTAACACTTACTAGCTGTGTGTCCCTGGGCAAGTCACTTAACCCCAATTGCCTCACTAAAAAAAAAAAATGATCTGGAGAAGGAAATGGCAAACCACTCCAGTATGTCTGCCAAGAAAACCCTAAATGGGGTCACAGAGAGTCGAACGTGACTGAAATGACTCAACAATAGCAGCAGCAGCCACCACCCCACTGGTATCTTCTATGTTACTGCCCCTCCTCCACTCTACAGTTCAGCTAAAGTGGCCTTTTTCCTGTTCCTCAAACACCACATTCCATCTTGCATAGAACGTATGTCCTCCTGATCTCCACCTTGTACCTTTCAAGCTCTGCCTTCGTGAAGCTGTTCCTGGTCCTGTCTGATTCTGGTCAGTCAGCGAACAAGCATTTATTAAGTGTTTACCATGTGCTAATTACTAAGCTAAACCCTGGGATTGCAAATCGGTATGGGACTCTTTTCTTACTGATAGAGATGAAGGCTCTGCCCCTCTGGGGGACTGAGTTTCTAGCTCCCTTTGGACTCTTCAACAGTCAGTCTGGACTCTTCAAGCTTCAAGTCTTCTTGGGGAATCTTCAAGTATTGAGGCGCTTCTAGCTTCCAGCTTCCAGCTTTGTGAGAGGATGGAAGAGGCCAACCCCACTTCAGGTTGCTGAAGGAAAAGTCTCTGGGAAGACACTAGAAGAGCCGGCGGTCTCCATCACGTCCCCATCTCCAGTTTGCTACCCTAGAAACTTCAAGGAGTTTCCTTTGGATGAGATGCAGGACACTCTTTCTTGGTGGAGCTGAGTTACCCTGCTCCCAATGGGAGAGCTCCTTCCCTCTGTATTATGTTCTCTGATGTGTATAAACACACACATGTATGTAAGTATGTATGTATATATAGCCTTTCTCTGATTCCTGTTTTGCTACGATTTGGAAAAATAGGTTTCTTTGCTATTTGCTATGTGTGTTCTTAGTGGAACTGGTATTTGGTTGGAAAGGGTTCAAGCCTTGGGGATAGAACTTTGGGCATCCAAAATGACAAAATGATCAGAAATTAGATCGAACTTGATCCTCTCCCATAGGCCAATAATATTTAAGGAAAAAGATGTAATCCTAGCCTGGTACCTCTTCTCTGAAGATAGCAGAGTGCCCTCCAGCCCAAACTTCCTGTTTGTAACAGGAATTAACATCTCCTATGGAGAAGTAGGTGGGGGAGAAGAGGCTAGAGATGTCTATTCTGCCTCCTTTTGAACCACCCAAGGACAGTCCCTGACATAGTAAGACCTTTCTACACTTGGGATTCCCCCCCCCACATGCACGCACGTATGCACGCATGCATGCATGCACAGACACACACACAAAGATAAAACAAGCCAAACCAATTTATGCCCTCAAGAAGTTCACAGTCTAATGAGAGAGACATCATGTAAATAACTAGACACATACAAGGCATACAGACCAAATGGGAGGCCATCTCGGAGAAGAGGGCATGAGAAGCTAAGAAGATGGGTTGTGAAGGGAGAAACAATATTTGGCTACAGGTTGGCCATATGGGATGAGTGAGACCAAGGAGGGCTGGGTGACTGGAAGGCAAACAGTGTCCTGGTTTGTAACAGGGCAATTAGGAAGAGAATAGGGTTTTTTAGGAAAGATAATGAATTCTGCTTTGGACATGTTGAGTTTGAGATGCCTACAGGACTTCTGGTTTCAGATGCCCAAAAGGCAAGGGTGGTGATTGGGGACCAGAGCTCAAGAGGAAGTCTTTCCTAAGTCCCATCTCTCAGCACCTTGGCAATCCTTTGAGTATTTTGCGCATGTGCGTGCCCACACACACACATTTATGTACATGTAGTTTCCTCAACAGAAGAAATAACAGGCTCCTTTAAGGGCTTCCAAAATGTCTTTGTATCCTTAGCACCTAGGGCAGTGTCTGGCACATAGTAGGGGCTTCCTACCTGCTTGTGAATGGAATAATTGGTTCTGCAGTCACACCTGGAGGAAGAGGCTTGGGGAAGGGCAGGTTGTAGAAGAGTTTACCCTGTGGCAGTGCAGTCCCACTGGGCAACCCTCCCTTTCTCAGGACACAGAGAGGGTGGGATGGGGCATAAGGGTGGAGTCAGAGAGAGACAGGACCCTCGGGTGTCTCAAGGGGGCAAGGCCTTTGAGAACTGTAAAGCACTGGTGGGGGGAGGGAGGAGGATTTCCTCTGTGTTCCCTGGAGGTTGGTTCTCTGGGGCAAAGCTCTGGTCACCTTCCCTCTTTATTGTCCTGGATCTCAGCAAGTTCTCGAGATGGTTCTCATATATAACCTCCTGTGTGTTGATCACCAGGAGTCAGGGAGGCTGCACAAGCCTCCCTGATGCTGGGAGGTAAGAAACATATGTCTTCCTCCTAGCTCTGATTTTTTTTCTCTGTGGGAGATCTAGATGCTCTTTTAGCTTTGATCTCTGATTTTGGAAATTTCAGGAGTCCATGTCCCAGTCCCCCTCTACCTATGTAAGGTTTCTCTGAAAAAAGACTCTTAGATTTGGAAGTGAGGAAACTTGGATTTGAAGACCACCCTGTTGATGAACCTTGGACTGGCTTTGCAACTTCAGGAAAGTGGCTTCCCCTTTCTAAGTCTCAGTTTCCTCATATGTAAAATGGGAGTGATAAGAGTGGCCTGACTTCCTTCCTTCCCATGCTGTTTTTGAGACAACTGCTTTGTAAATCTTAAATTGCCATAGAAAATTGAGCTGTAATTATTGTGACAAAGTGTGTGTAGGGGGATGGTGGTTCTTCATTGCAGCCTGGGAGGGGGGTGGTGATAAGGAAAGGGAAGAGAGAATCAATCGCCTGAAGTGAGCTCTTTCTCAGCTTGGTCCTGTGGAGAGCTAAAGGCATTTCTACAAATGGGTTCCATTAGGGAAGCTTGAGAGGGAGCAGGACTGAGATGAGAGGATTGAAGCCATTTCCACTGCAGGACTAACGGGAAACCCAGTCCAAGGCCTGTGGTGGGAGGGGAAGGAGAGATGAGGGGGATGTGTATATGTGTGTATGGCTGGGGAGGAGGGAAAATTCACAGAATGCAGCTAAAAGGCCTGTCCAAATGCCCACAAAATCCCTGTGATGAGATCTGTGCTTATTTCTGTTAGCTCATAAATAAATGCCTGGCTGGGGCACCTCTCCTCTCCTATATTCCCCACCCCCTGGACTTCTAATTGGTTCTGAAAAAGCAGAATGGAGATGATTCCGGGGGGTCCTTGCAGAGAACTCGCAGAGGCCCTTGAGGCTGGGGATTGGGTGATGAGGAGAGGCTGGTGGAACAAGGAAATTGCCTGGAATTTCCCCCCAAGGACAGTGACCACTTATCCTTATGCATGAATCTAGGGGACCTGCTCATGTGTCCTGGGCACTCAGCTCCAGTCAGATTTTTGGGCATAGATCCCAGATTGTTGGGAAATGAACCATGTCCCAGGGGATGCCTGGACCTTTTCTTTCCCAACTCCCAGAGAAAAATGTTTGGAAATGTTTGTCCTTTTCCAAAAATTAACCATTAAATCCAAGTGTGGAGGAGGAGTGAATAGGTGGGAGGTCTGGAAGTCTGACATCTCAGTTTTGTTCCTTGTTTCTAAGTAAATGAAATTCCAGGACCTACATCACCATAGAGGCTAGAGGAGTAGCTCTGCAGGGCTCAGGACGGATTTCTAACTCCCTGACCTAAACTGCTTCTTTACTTGGCTGGAGTGGAGTGGTTTGATATTTCTTGAGGTGTTTGCCTCATACAGCTAGTAAGTGTCTGAGGTCAGATTTGAACTCAGGAAGACGAGTCTTCCTGACTTCAGGCCTGGCAATCTATGTACTCTGGTGCCACCTAGCTGCTCTCCCTTCTAAGTGCTGGGGATACAAATAGGAAAAAGGCCAGTCTGTACCCTCAAGGAACTTCCAATCTAATGGGAAAAGACAGTATACAAAAGGGAGCTGAAAAGAGGTGGTGTGTGTGTGTGTGTGTGTGTGTGTGTGTGTGTGTGTGTGTGTGTGTGTGTGTAGGGAAGGAACCCTCCCTAGAAGCATGATGGAGTCCACTCTGAAGAAGATAAGACAGTAGGAAATGAAGACCATCTGACAGCCCTCTTTAAATAGAGACGTTGGGAAGAGTTCTTTGCTCCCTCATCCAGTCTTCCAATCAGAGGGGCTCCTAGAGGGTGCAGAGGCTACTGATGAAGTTTGAATACTGAGGCTAATGCAGTTGCCAGTTTCCTGGTGCAGAGGCTCTTTGGGTCATGAAGGACCCCAGTCCAGAGAAGAACAGGAGATGGGAAATGAAGCAATTCTGCTGGAATAGATTCTGCTGAGAAGAGCTGCGGCAAAGTGATGGGGTGGATGGGGCAGGGTGAGGGAGGGAAAAGGGCAGGGAAAGGGATAGGACCTCTAAGTTCATTGGCATAGGGTGAGGAAACTTCTTCTGCCAATGTGGGCCAACACTTTCTCTGCAGCTTGGAGTCTAGGGAGTTGTCCAGATCAATGGGAGGTTAAGTCTTATCAAAGGTTACACAGCCAGGATATAGTGACTTGAACCTGTCTTCATGGATTTGAGGCTCTCTATATAATATGCCATGCTTCCTCTTGAAACTACTACTACTACTACCACCAGCAGCAGCAATAGTGGTGGTAGTGGTAGTGGTAGTGGTAGTGGTAGTAGTAATGCTGGTAGTAGTAATAATAGTAGCAGCAATGGTACTGATGATAGTAGTAGTACTACTAGTAGTGGTAATGGTAGTAGTAGCAGTGGTAGTAATAATGGTAGTAGTAATAGTAACAGTAGTAGTAATATCAGTAGTAGTACTAAAATAGGGCTTTCTAAATCCTTATAATAACCTCCTAAGGATACCACTATTTTTAGCCTCATTTTATGGATGAAGAAACTTGAGGTTTAGAGAGGTTAAATAACTTATCCTGCTGGTCACTGTACATTGCTACTTTAAATGTTTGAAGCAGGATTTGAACTCAGGTCTTCTGATTTCAAGTACAGCGATTGATTTATTTTTCTGCTCCAGACTTTGGTCTACATTGGAGCCCTTTGGAATAACGGGACCATTAGGGAAGATGGTTGGTGCAGGGATGCCACAGGCTTCATTCAGAATCTCCCATCTCCTGGTCCATCATGGTTCTGGTTAGGTAATTCTGGGAGCTATGACTGTACCAGTGTGCATGGCTCACAGTGTGCCTGTGTGGGCTCCTTCTCTGTACCTTCTGGGTGTCTGGGACTCACTGTCTCTGTGTCTTTCTATGTATATGCCTGTCTGACTTTTCTCTGTGGGTGTGTGTGTGTTCTCTGTGCCCAGCACTAAGGCCCAAGACAAAGTTTATCTAGTTATTGATAGGAATGCTATTGACAGGAATCAAGATGGGGAGCTTAGGTGGCACAGTAGATAGAGCCAGGGCCTAGAGTCAGGAAGACCTGAGTTCAAATTTGGCCTCAGGCACTTCAATAGCTGTATAATTCTGGGTAAGTCACTTAATGCTGCTTGCTTCAGTTTCCTCATCCAGTATGAGTATGAGCTGCAGTATGAGCTGGAGAAGGAAATGGCAAACCACTCCAGTATCTTTGCCAAGAAAGCCCCAAATGGGGTGATGAAAAGTTGGACATGATTGTAAAACAACTGAACAATAAAGAGTCATTGTTAGGAATGTTGAGCAGGACGTGGGTAAGGACAGAGCCACCAGGAGGCTGACCCCACCCCCTCCATTTACTATAGGGGAGTTTAATGGTCAGACTTTTTAGATCATTATTTTCTTAGGAAATGATGAACATCCTCTCCACTCCTGCCCTCCATGGCTCTATTCTCCCTGAAGAATCACTGCAGATCAGAACTGGGAAGGGATCTTAGGAATCATCTTGTTGAACCATCATCTTTTACTGAAGCCCAGAGAAATTGTGAATTGCCTAAGGTCATTCAGCAAATTAGCATGGAAGTTGGGCTTTGAACCAGGTTCTTTCCAATATTTGGCTACAGTCTGGAGTTATATAGATATAGTCTGTCCACATGGAGACTGTGAGTCTTTCCAAGGCAGATCCCCCTTTTCCTTTTTATCTCCTTAAAAGTGGCTGCATCCATCTCAGTATGCAAGTGTCAGAAAGTGTGGACATGTCAGAAGTAGACTAGAGTGAGTCTTTGGTATGCACTGGGGAATTCACAGAGTATGGCCCCTCAGGACTGGAAGAGGTGATAGCGACCATGGAGCAGACCTTCCCCCCCCCCAGCTAATCTCTAAGGTTTCTTTCACTCTCAAATCTTGTGATGATATTAATGATGACCAGGAAGCCCCTCTATGACTTTCCTGACAGATGGTCATTCATTTGGCCACTTTTTGAAGACCTCCTATGATGAGCCCATGTTCTTGTTGGACAGTTCCAATCACTGGGAAGCTTTTCCTTATCTTGAGTTGTAATCTGCCTCCCTGTGACATCCCCCTGCTGTAGTCTTGATTCTATCCTCCAGGGACAAGAAGAAAAAGTCTACTTCTTCTTCCACTTGGGTATCCTCTAAGACTCCTCCTCTGGTGAAAAATCTCACTCCCACTCCTGTTTCTTCAACCAATCCTCAAATAACAACAACAACACTAACAACACCACCACCAGTTTACTAAGGTTTACTAAGTGCTATTCTAGAAACAACCTTGTGAGGTAATGCAAGTATTGTTACCTCTATTTTTCAGATAAGTAAACTGAGGCTACAAGAGTTTAGGTGACTTTCCCAGGGCCATAGAGCTAATGAATGTTAGTGATGGAGTTCCAGTTTGGGTTTCCTCTTATCTCTTGGTTTCTCACCATCCTAGTGACCCTACTCCAGGTGCTCTCTGTCTCATTACTGTCCTTCATAGTCTGGTGCTGAACACAGCACTTCAAATGAACACAGGACTCCAGGTGTGGTGTGACTAGGGCAGAGGACGACGAGATGGGCACTTTCCCAGTTCTGGGCACCATGCCTCTCTGAATACAGCTTAAGATCGTTAGACTTTTTTTGGCTGCTTCATCACACTGCAGCCTCATACCGGGCTCATCAATCTTGATAAGTCTGCTTTCACCCAATCCCATCCAACAAACACTTTTGAAGCATCAAACACAGGCCCTGTACAGGCAGGGTACTGTGCTAGGGGCTGGGGATACAGAGACAAAACAAAAAAAGAGTCCCTGCCTTCAAAAATTTTTATTTTCTACTGGGGATACACAACATATGAAGAGACAGGCACTTAAACATTCTTCTTGATTGATTGTCAATCAGCAAGTCAGTCAATGAACAAGCATATATTAAGCACTTACCATGTGCCATACAGACATATACATAATTTGAGTAGAGAAGGAGCATTAACTACAAGGGGGTAATCAAAAAAGGTTTCCTGCAGGATGAGGAAAATACACTGGCTCTGAAATGAAGCTATTCTAAGAGGAGGAGGCAAGGAGGCAGCACGCTCCAGGAATGGGGGACAGCCTTTGCAAAGACACCTAGGTGGCAAATGGAATGCCCAGTGTGAGGAACAGCAAGTAAGCCAATTTGGCTGAAAGGCAGAGTATGTCAAGGGGAGTCCTGTGTGGTAAGCCTTGAAAGATAGGCTAGTGCCAATTATGAAGGGTTGGAAATGCCATGGTGAGGAAGTTGTTTTTAGCCTAGAAGCAATTGAGAGCCACTGGAATTTCTAGACCAGGAGAGTGATGTGTCAGCCTTTTGCTTTAGGAAGATTATTTTGGCAGCTGTGTGGAGGATGGATTGGAGAACTAACAGAATGGAAAGTAAGGTACCCATTAGGCTGCTGTTGCAATAGGCCAGGACAAAAGGGGACAAGAGCCTAAATTAGGGTACAGGATGTGTGATGGGAGAGAAGGGGATGGATGGGAGAGATATGGAGGTAGAAGTGATGACTTGGCAACTGATTGGCAATGGAGGGTAGAGGAGAGGGAAGAATTGAATACCACTCTAAGGTTGTGAACTTGGGGACTGGAAGGATGGTGATGCCCTTGATAGAAATAGAGAAGTATAACAGAGAGGAGGGTTCAGGGAAGGCAGAATGAAAATGAACTCTTGTTTGGAAATGATGAATTGAAAATGCCTGTTGGGCATCTAGTTGGAGCTTTCCAATCAAGTCATTAATAGGAAGGCTGAGCAGGACATGGCTAAGGACTGAGCCCTGTGGCATGTCACTAGAGACCTGTCTCCAGACTCATTCTCACCCAGATCCATGGAACCAGTGCTCTGAGCTTGGCTATTCAAGTGGCTTTGGAAGAGAGGAAGTAAAACACAGAGAGTTCCTTGTTGTGTTGGGGTCCTCCCCCCAGGAAATCCTGGCTTCTAATCTGGCCTCAGACATTTACTGACTTTAGGATTCTGGGCAAGTCACTTAACCTCAACCATAAAATGGGGATAGTACTAGCACCTATCTCCCAGGGTTGTTGTGAAGATCGAATGAGATAATATTTATAAAGCTCTTAGCACAATGCCTGGATCATAGTAAACACTTAATAAATCCTTCTTTCCTTTCTCCCTCTCTCTCTCCCTCCTTTTATTCCTTCCTTCCTTCCTTCCTTCCTTCCTTCCTTCCTTCCTTCCTTCCTTCCTTCCTTCCTTCCTTCCTTCCTTCCTTCCTTCCTTCCTTCCTTCCTTCCTTCCTTTTTTCCTCCTTCCTTCCTTCTTTCCACACTTGGGTGGGTCTCAGTTTCTGTCTTTCAGAATGATGGTACAGAAAGACAAAAAAAGTTCCAAGAAACACAATGGTAGAAATAGGTAGAAAGAAAGACACCCAGACAGGAAAGGAAACAGACCCAGGGATAAAGAGGAAGATTCAACATAAAGATAAGCTTTTAGAAAAACGTGGAAAGACTTGCACGAAATAATGAAGAGTGAAGTGAGCAGAGCCAAGAGAACATTGTGTAAAGTAACTGCAATATTGTTTTAAGAATGACTTTGAATGAATAAGTTATTTTGACTATTATAAATACCCAAATTAACTATAAGGAACATGTGAAGAAAGACACTATCTGCATCCAGAGAAAGAACTGATAAATAGAAGTATGTATAGAATAATTTTACATATGTATACCTATTTGTGTCTAATGGTAGCCATCTCTAGGGCAGGAGAGGGAGGGAAGAAAAAAAGAAATTTACATGATAATTTTGTTGTATATTTGAAAGGAATAGCAAAGTTGTGCATAGCAGATTTGCAGTTTTATGTGTAATCATCTTTTTTATTGTACTATGTTATGGAAATGCTTGTTTTATTCCATAAATTAAAAAGAAAATAAAAAGATTCAGCCAGAGCCAGAGCCAGAGAGAAACGGACAACTGGGGAGACAAGGGGAGAAATTTGAGCCAAAGAGATGGTTGAGTCTGGGACATTGAAGAAAGGTTGGTAGTTTGTCCTTCATGGATATGGCTGGGTGATTCTTGCATCACAGCAGTCTGGCTAAAGTTAATAAATTCCATTTTATTTATAAGGAAGAGGCAATAGTTGTCTAGTGCCAGCCAGTATGTTCCTTGCACAGCTGGCATGGAGAAAGAGGAACCCCAGGTGGTAGATAGAGAGGCCAGGTCAGAGATGGTCTCTGCCTCCTTAGAAGAAGCTGAGGAGGGCCAACATCAAGAGCTCATTGTACTGGGGGCTCCCATCTGTGTGTTCTCTACTGATCAGGGACTGCTCATAGATGAAGCTCCTGTTCCCTACAGTCCACCTTCCAGGGAGTGCCAGACAGGCTGCCCCTCAATAAAAAAAAGAATCATTTGTTCATCATTGGGCAGAGCCATTCCCCCAGGTCTTTCTCTAGCCTTCTGGGAAGAAAGAGAACTGGCAGCAAAAAGAATGGTCCTCCAGGAGAGGCTTGACCAGAGCCATCACCTCTCTCCTCTCAATTGGGACCTGCAGACCTGCCTGCCTAGTCAACCACAGGACTCTCTTCTATCATTCTTTCATTGCTCCCTCCAGTCTACTTACCTAAAGCCTCCTCTCTGACCATCTCAGCCCACATCGATTCACAGAATTGTAAAATTTTGGAGGTGGAAGGACCTTGGCAACTATTTAGTCCAATCTCTGTCTGAAAAAGAATTCCAACTACAACATAATTGACAAATGATCATCCATACGTTCTTGAAGATTCAATTCAACTCACTCAATTCAATTCAGTTCAATTTAAAGACCATGTATTAGATATCTCCCACATACAAGGCACTAGGGAAATATTAATAAAAATGAAACAGTCTTTGTTTTTCAGGAACTCTTACAAGAGCACTATATTATAAAGTATGGAGTGATAGGAGCAAAGGAGAGAGCCAGGCAAAATGATTTAGGGAGCCCTGAAGAGGAAAAGAATACCTCTAATTAGGAAAAACCAAGGAAAGCTTCAAAGAAGTGGCATCTGAGTTACTATCAGAGATTATTTGTTTTTAATTTTTTATTGATATATTTTGTTTTTCCATCATCTTTATTTCCAAATATCTATTTCCCACTCTGCTATTCAATGACCCACCTCTTGTACAAAGAATAAAAAAAGGGAAAAAAAAGCAACTAAGCCAAAGTAACATATCAGCTGGGTCTGATGGTATATGTGATGTTCTACTTCCATAGTCCCCTACCTAGGCAAAGAAAGTACATTTCCCATCAAGACTGTGAAGGAAATGAGGCCAGAAAGGGATGATGAATTGAGACTGATGGAGGAATGGAGTGCTTGGAAGTCACAGTGAAAACAGAATAGAAAGTTTAGGAGGAATGAGGCAGTAGGAGAGGCAATAGAAGGCCAGGAGATTATGATGAGATATTACTTGATGTGATAACATTACTTGAGACAGGAGTTATATTAGAGTTTTGGATCATAGAAATGGAACAATTTTGGGTGATAATGATGTCCAAGGATGTAACAACTCCTGTGGGTGGCTGAAGCATAGTGGAGATGAGAGTCATGGGAGTTGAGGTTGATGAATTGGGAAGACATTAGGAAGGTCATCAATATGAATACTAAGTCACCAAAGATGAGGGAAGTGGTTGGAAGGTTGTGTGTCAAGAACTGAACACATTAAGGAAGGAGGGAGGTTGGATAATGTAGTCATGTGGATTTGGGCAGGGTGATGTATTTGAATTGGGTGAACTTCAGAGGGGGAGGAGTAGCTGAGTGATGGTAGAAGGGGTAACATCTGGAAGTAGAAGTGGGGAACTGGGAGTATGTCAATTTATTCTCCTTATTATGTGGGTTGGGAGTAGGAGAGAGAGGTTATTTCTGAAAAGGGTGGCCAGAAATATGTTCATTATCTTTGTCTCTGTCTCTGTCTCTCTGTCTCTGTCTCTCTCTGTCTCTCTCTCTCGGAGTCAATAGTTCTGTGCCATCTCCAGGGAAAGCAAGGGATGCCAAGGAAGGGCTAGTCCCTGAGGCCCTGAAGGTTTCTGTGGCCACTGGTGAGGGCTTGGTGGATAAGCCGGAGCTAGAATGCAGTGTACCTTCGAGTGGTCCCCCTGAGCTGGGCTCCATGTCCTGCTGCCCTTCTAAGTGAGGGCTCCCATGTGAGTAGAGAAGTGGCTCTCTTTCCTCTCTCTCTCCTCTCCCCCCCTCTCCCCCCCTCTCCTCTGACATTCTATAGCATTTATTGATATTTCCACTCATTTAACCTCTTGATTTTGTCTTGTTTTCAGTTATTCTCTAATTGTTTCCCTCCTTTCTGTGCTCTAGTTTTCCCATCCTTCCAACGATGAGTTAGACTGGATGGTCTCTAAATTGACTTCCATTTCTGGCATTCAACAATTTTATTGTCATGTGATCATGGAGATCAAACTCCTGAAGAAAAGGATTGTAGTTTGTACTTGTTTGTATTTTCTCTCAGGGCTGGTCACATAAATGTCCTCAATAAATATTTCTTAAGTTAAGTTGTGTATAGGGGAGACTTGGCTAGACAACAGTTCATTTGATTAAAATCCCAGAGGTTCGAGTGGCTGCAAATTCAATATGAGTTGGCCATATGACAAGGAAGTCACAAAAGCTAATTCTCTTTTGGATTATGGTGTTGACTTACAAGGTATCATGTTCCCTGTCACTAGAAACATTCAAGTAGTGACTGGATGGCCACCTGTTAGGGTCATTATCAAGGAGTTAGAGGAAATAATCTTTGAAGATCCTTATAGGGGGCTGCTAGGTGGAACAGTGGATAAAGCACCGGCCCTGGATTCAGGAGTACCTGAGTTCAAATCTGGCCTCAGACACTTGACACTTACCAGCTGTGTGACCCTAGGCAAGTCACTTAACCCTTATTGCCCTGCAAAAAAAAAGAAAGAAAAAGAATATCCTTATAATTCCTTTTTTTGGTAAATAGTATTTTATTTTTCCCAATTAACATGTAAAACAGCTTTAAGCATTCACTTTTAGAAGATTTTGAGTTCCAAATTTTTCTCTCTCCCTCCTCTCCTCCCTCCCCAAGGCAGCAAGCAATCTGATATAGGTTTACATGTGCAATAATATTAAACATATTTCCATATTAGTCATATTGTGAAAGAAGAAACAGAAAAAAAGTGACAATAGTATGCTTCAATCTTCATTCGGTTCTTTTTCTGGATGGGGAGAGCATTTTCCATTATGAGTCTTAGATCATTGTATTGCTGAGAAGAGCTAAGTCTATCACAGCTGATCATCACAAAATGTTCCTGTTGTTTTGTACAATGTTCTCATGGTTCTGCTCACTTCACTCGGCATCAGTAAATGTAAGTCTTTTCAAGTTTTTCTGAAATCCACTTGCACATCATTTCTTATAGCATAATAACATTCCATTACATTTATATACCACAGCTTGTTCAGCCATTCCCCAATGGATGGGCATCATCTCAATTTCCAATTCTTTGCACCACAAAAAGAGCTGCTATAAATATTTTTGTACATGTGGGTCATTTCCCCTTTTTAATGATCTCTTTGGGATACAGACCTGCTAGGTCAACTGTATGCACAGTTTTATAGTCCTTTGGACATAGTTCCACATTCCTCTCTGCAATGGTTAAGCCTTATAATTCTTAACTTCTGTGATTCTCTCTCATTTTTTATATTCGAGAAACAAAGAGGCAAAGAAACTGACTGACTCAAGTCCAGGGTTATGTAATTGACAATAAGGCTAAGCTGAGGGACTCCAATCTGATTCTCTTGGCATCCTTCCCAGTGCTAACCCCACTAGGGAGATGTTCTAGCCTAGGCAAGGTTGGGCCAAGCTGCCCCCTAAGACTCACTCATCTGGCCTGCTCCAGACTGGAGACTGAGCAGGAAGGAGAGATTTACCAATAAGCCCATTACAAGATGCATCAAGTTGCCCTAGAAACTCGACTCTAGTTAAGTGCCTGAAAAGTAATTACAAACTGAGGAATATCTTTCAGCCAAGCAGGTGGCTGGAAAATTGGAAATCTATTTCTGAGACACCTTGCGATTCCCAGAAAGGCTGGGCTTATTTTTTCAGACAAGGTCTATGGTGGCAGAACCAGCATTTTGACTGGGTTGTCTGTGAGAATGGAGGTCATAGAGCTGGATAGGGGCGAAAGGGAAGGGGGTATGCCAGGGTCTAAGGGTTTCTAGGCAGAGGAACCTGCTATCCCCACCCTTTCACTGGAACACTGAGATTGCAAGAGTGGCTCCCCTTGGTCCCATGGCTGGGTTGCTAGGACACCAGAGCTAAGGAGCTGACATCTGCTTTGCTGAACAATTTTTCCTCCAATTAGGAATAATTAGACAAAGGGGAAAAATGTGAACTTTAATGAAATTGAAGGCTTACTCGGAGGTCAGGGCACTCCCAGAAGAGTAATGGCTTTACTTGACTAAAGGAGAGAAGACAAACATCAAGCCTCATAGAATTATACATTTTTATCTTTGTGGGGTGCTGTAGAGGTCAGATAGTCCACCCCCCTGCCTCTAGATAGGGCCGTTACTCAACAAGGAATTCATAGGCATTTAACAACTCCCTTACCTAGATCTGTGGCTTTCACAGTGGGGAAAGACCTTACAGAGCTGTCCTCACTCTATTGGCATAGGTAGATATTCACAAGATAGGTGGGTGAGGTTGGGGTTCATCCCAGGACCCAAGAACTGGCATTTTTCTCACTGACAAGGTCATGGCATCTCTTGAACTTGAGTATCATTAGTACCTTACTTTTGCCTACTGAGTCATTAGGTCTGACAGGGGAACAGGTATCTGCCCTGTCCAGTGTGTCTTTATCTCCTTGGGACCATTTGTGTCTTAAGCTTTCACTCCAGATCCCTGCCACATGGGACAAGTGAAGTTAAACACACATACAAACATGCATAATCAACTTTGCAATAAAGAATAAACTTACATATTAAAATGGAGGAAATATATACCTGAAAGGACTATCTTTCTTGTGAAACTTCAGGCTTCAAGGATGGACCTAACGGAAGTGCCCAGGATCTCATTCAAGGATGATTGCATTAGGAGGACATTGAAAGCTTTGAAGAAGAAAGAGAAGGGGCATGTGGCTTGTGGTTATAGTATCGCCTGGTACAGGGAAAGTGACAAGAGCAGGGCATCTTGGTGGTCAGTGATTGATACCAGCTGAATGAGGCAGAGAGAGAGAAATAGAAGGAGAGACGGGGAGAGAGAGAGAGAGAGAAAGAGAGAGAGAGAGAGAGGGAGAAGAAGAAGAAGAAGAAGAAGAAGAAGAAGAAGAAGAAGAAGAAGAAGAAGAAGAAAGGAGGTGGGGGAGAAAGAGGAGAAGAAGGAGGAGGAAGAAGAGGAGGGGAAAACCTTTTGTTATTACTAAGATTGTGGAAGGTGTCAGCCATTGTGAACAGGGAGTCAGACGCCTCATGAATGGGTCTTCTGAACCATTGGCCTAGTTATGCAAGGGACATTTTCTATACCCTTCCCACACTAGAACATGAGCTTTGGAGGAAAGTGTTTTCCCTATATCCACCCACTCAGAGTGTCTGTGCTTAGATTGTTTTGCTTTTCCTTTATTCATTGTTCTAATACAGATTAAATATTTTATTTTAAAAACATGTGCTCCTGAGCTGGTGTGCTAGCAGGGTGCAACGTGAATTTAGATAACCTCAGCTGAACTTGGGTGGGGACTTGTTCCATCTGAGGTGTGCTCATCACCCAAATATCCCACCTTGAATTGCCTCCTCCTTGTGAATACAAAGCTGAGTGGCAAGTGTGTAGTTAGATGTCAGTGAGTTTCATCCTCTAATTTTAGAGATGAGGAAACTGATACCCAGAGACGGGACCTTCCTAAGGTCACACAGTAATAGGATGATAAATTTAGAGCTAGAAGGACCTTATAGGATGTCTAGTTCTACCACCTCATTTTAAAGATGGTGAAATTGATGCCAAGAAGAGGGGAAATGACTAGACCAGGAAAACAAAGCTTGTCTGATCGTGCAAATCTTTTTTTTTGTCTTTTGAGTTTTAATATCCTCTTTTTAGAGGCCTAGGCCAATCTGTCCTCAATGGTGTGTGTGTGTGTGTGTGTGTGTGTGTAGCATTGCGTTTGACTCTGTCTGGAAGATAATGATGAGTAAGACCCAACTCTTCCCTCATGGGATTCATGGTCTATTTGGGCAGATGAAATAGGAATATAGGAAAATATGACTAATAGTATCAAGGCCCAATTCAAGGGACAGAATATAGGTGCTATTTGGAGGTTTTTTTCTGGAATGAAGTGATGGGGGACTTCCTGGAGGAAGTAAGACATAGGAAGGATTTAGATTAGCAGAGGAGAGAGGGTAGTAAAGCATAAGCAAATATACGGAGGTGGGAACAGGTAAACACGTTCAGGGAAGCATGCAAAAACTAGCCTGGCTAGAACACAACAGGAATAATGGGAAATAAGACTAGAATCCAATGATTCAGGGCCTTGAATGCCAGACTGGAGATTTTTGTCAGTGAGTCATCATGAAGATATGGTGCCACTTAGTATCAAAACAGAAACAAGCCTTTGCCTCTGGAGCAAGGCTCTGTGTTTTTATGTGGATGTGTCTCTCTGTCTATGTGACATTTGGGCATATCTATGTATATTTTAATGCGACGTCATGTTGACATTTTGGTGAATATCTATGATACAGAAAAACACAGACATAGACACACAGAAACATGTCCCTGACACAGAAAAAATGTATACTCATCAAGCTGTGTGCAACCAAGAACACAGAGATACAAAGAAAGCCATGCTCCAGAGTCCAGGGGTCTGTCCACTCACCTTTCTGTTCTCGTGTGTCTCCCAGCATGCACTGGGTTTTTGCAATTTTTTCCTTTTTGCATGTTAGCTTTTTTGTATAACCACCTCTTGTTCAGGGAATAATGGTCAAATTGATAGTAAGATTGCTACCAGGAAGAGTGTGACAACCTCCTGCCCTGTGGCTTCACATAGAATTCCTGTGATTCTGAGTCATAGGCTGCTTGGGTCAAAGCTACCTTCCCTCCTGGCCACCATGCCCTGCTCTCTCATACCCATCCCAAGCCCAAGTAAAGCCCAAGCTTCACAAGCAATTGTTTCTGTTCTGGCTAGAAATCCTGAAGGTCTTCCTCTCCCAGATTGATGTTTTTTCTTTTGAGTGGGTAAAAGAAACCTTTTTTTGGCTTCATTTCTTACCTAGCCTTAATCACCCAACTTCTCCTTTCACTGTGTGTGTGTGTGTGTGTGTGTGTGTGTGTGTGTGTGTGTGTGTGTGTGTGTGTGTGTGTGTGTGTGTAATAGCCTCCCTCTATCTCCTTGAAATCATGGAATCTGGCTTTCCTCAGAAGATACTTCATCCCTAACCATCCTCTCTAGCAGCATCTGGGAGTGGTAACAATGGTAGTAACAGTAACAGCAGCAGCAGTCATTGTAACAATAACAATAGCTAGCATTTATATAGTACTTTAATGTTTGCAAGGTGCTTTACAAATATCTCATTTTATCCTTATAACAGCTCTGGGAAGTAGGTGCCATTATCCCTATTTTACAGATGAGGAAACTGAGGCAGGCAGGGCTTAAGCAACTTATTCAGGGTCACATAGCTAGTAAATGTTGTAGGCTGCATTTGAACTCAAGCCTTCCTGACTCCAAGTCCAGTAGGATACCTGAGGGGAGGAATGGATTTTTTCTTTTCTTTTTCTTCCTTGGTACTTTATCTTTGAAAGAGACTTGACCAGTCCCTTTCACCAGTCCTACTTGATAAATGTTGTTGTTGTTTTTGAGTAATTTCCAACTTTTTATGACCTTATTTAAGGCTTTCTTAAGCACTGGAGTGGTTTGTGATTTCCTTCTCTAGCTCATTTTACAGGTGAAGAAACTGAGAGAAACAGGGGTAAGTGACTTGCTCACAGTCACACAGTTAGTATCTGAGGTCAGATTTCAATTCAGAAAGAGGAATCTTCCTGACTCCAGGACCAGCCCTCTATCTGCTTTGCCACATAGCTGCCCACTTGATCACTAAATTCAATGGACATAAGACAAAATATAAATACAGAAATACAGTCACCTGAGGGAAGAAGCCATTTCAAAGAGCATGACTGCTGGAAGGAGAGAAGGGTATTATATGGAGAGGAGAGAACTCTGGGAACCTAGCTGAACAACCTGACTGGCAAAGATACTTTACCCAAGGGGAACTGTATGAGAATTCTACAAAGAGAGAAAGTGCTTCTGGGCTCTGCAGTACAAGGAATTGTGAGTTACTTTTGTCATATGTGTAAGATATACATGTGCCTCACTACTATTGTATGCTTAAGTTTCAGCTCACTCTTCCTCTGTGTATATCCATGGGAAAGTGTACCTCAAGTTTATGGAGAGGGAAATGTTGTGCCTACTGTTCTTTTTTTATAGGTTTTTTTTCTTTTTGTATTTATTTTATTTTCCATTTATATGTAAGGGTAGTTTACAACATTCATTTTCATAAGATTTAGAGTTCCAAACTTTTCTCCCTCCCTCCCTCCCTTTCCTCCCCCCTCCACAAGATCGCAATCAGGTTATATATGTACAATCCACAAGTGTTCTTTTTATCAGTTCTTTCTATAGGGGTGCATAGTAAGCTTCCTCATTAGTTCCTTGGGATTGTCTTGGATCATTGCACTGCTGAGAGTAGTTAAGTCATTCACAATTGCTCCTTGAACAATACTGCTGTCACTATGCACAGTGTCCTCTCAGCTCTGCTCCCTTTGCTATACATCAATGTTCATTAGTCTTTCCAGGTTTTTTGGGGATCATCCTGTTTGTCATTTCCTGCAGCACAAGTCCATTCCACTACAATCATATAACACAGCTTTTTCCATCATTCCTCAATTGATGGACATTCCTACAATTCTCAATTCTTAGCCTCTACCAAGAGTTGCTATAAATATTTTTTGTACAATTTTCCCCCTTTTCTCTTTTTCATGATTACTATTGTTAACTGTTTCCCTTCCATCCTATTTCCTTCCCCATGATATTTATTCTATTATCCATCTTCTTTCATCCTATCACTCTTCAAAAGGGATTTGCCTCTGTCCCCTCCCCCACTCTGCCCTTTCTTCTTTTGTCCCTCGATCTTTATCCCCTTCCCCTCCTATTTTCCTGCAGGGTTATAGAGATTACTCCACCCAATTGAGTGTGTCCATTATTCCCTCCTTGAGCCAATTCTAATGAGATTCAGGTCTTTGAGCCAATATTGATGAGTGTTAGGCTCATTTACCGCCCAGATTAAATAGATTACTCCACCCAGTTGGGTGTGTCTGTTAGTCCCTCCTTGAGGCAGCTCGGATGAGTTTAAGATCTTTGAGCCTTTTCTGATCAGTGTAAAATTCATTTACTGCCCTGCTCCTCTCCCATCTCTTCCCCCACTCCATAAGCCTTTTCCTGTTACTTTCATGTAGGATTTCACTTCTGCCCTTCCCCCTCCCCCAGTGAATTCCTTTCACCCCTCAATTTAACCCCAAAGATGTTATCATCTAGCTAAGTGACACAGTGGACAAATCATCACCCCTGGACCCAGGGGGATCCCAGCCAAAACTTGGCCTCAGACACAAGACAGTCGCCCACTGTACGACCCCAGGTATGTCCCCCAGCTCCAATTTTTTTTTTATGGGTCTCTAGGGTCTTGTATTTGAAAGTCAAATTTTCCATTCAGTTCAGGTCTTATCATCACAAATATCTGAAAGTCTTCTTTTTCATTAAAGTCCCATCTTTTCCACTGAAATATAATGCTGAGTTTTGCTGGGTAGGTGATTCTTGATTGTAATCCCATTTCCTTTGCCCTTTGGAATATCATATTCCATGCCCTCCGGTCCTTTAATGTAGAAGCTGCTAGATCTTGTGCTATCCTGACTGGGGTTCCACAGTACTTGAATTCTTTCTTTTTGGCAGCTTGCAATATTTTCTCCTTGACCTCAGAACTCTGGAATTTGGCTATAATATTCCTAGGAGTTTTCTTTTTGGGATCTCTTTCTGGAGGTGATCGGTGGATTCTTTCAATTTCTATCTTAGCTTCTTCTTCTAGAATTTCAGGGCAATTTTCCCTGAGAATATCTTGGAAGATGGTGTCTAAGCTCTTTCCTTGATCATGGTTTTTGGGTAGACCAATAATTTTCAAATTATCTCTCCTGGACCTATTTTCCAGATCAGAAGTTTTTCTCAGAAGATATTTCACATTGTCCTCTATTTTTTTATTCATTTGGATTTGCTTTATTGTGTCTTGGTTTCTCATAAAGTCACTGGCTTCCATTTGTTCAATCCTAATTCTTAGGCAATTATTTTCATCAGAGAGCTTTTGTACCTCCTTTTCCATTTGACTTTTCAAGCTGTTGACTTTTTTCTCATGTCTTTCCTGCATCACCCTCATTTCTCTTTCCATTTTTTCCTCTATCTCTCTAATTTTATCTTCAAAGTCCTTTTTGAGCACCTCTATGTCCTGAGACCAATTCGTATTTTTCTTGGAAGCTTTAGATATAGGGGCCCTGATGTTGACATCTTCCTCTGAGGGTGCCCCTTGGTCTTCCTTGTTACTGAAGAAACTTTCTATGGTCCTCACCTTTCTCTGTTGGCTCATCTTGCCTTTCTTTTACTAGACTTTTAGCTTGTTAAAGTGGGGCACTGTTTCCAGGCTGTAGTATCCCAAGCTTAAGAAGTCCCAGGTGATATGATTTAAGGAGAATCAGGTTCTTCATTCGCCCAGCCTGTTTCCTGGTCCTAGATGACCCCAGACCAACTTGCCAATCAACCAGCTTTGTGTGTTGTGGTTGTTAGCTCTTACGAGCCTGTGCCCCTCCCCCACCTGGGCCACTTCTACTTGAGCCTACCACCTGGTTCTTAGTAGGGGTGTAAAATTCAAGTTCTGCCTTAGCACCAGTATAGACCCCTGTAGTCTCTCCCCTGCCCAGGGCTCAGCCCACTCACCAGACTGTGAGCTTAGTTCCAGATGACACTGGTGCTTCAGCTGATTCAGAGGCTCTGGGGGTCTCTTTCTCTGGTGAGGACTTCCTGAGACTGGATCTGTGTCAGGGTGACTGTGGGGTTGGGCCCAACTCCTGTATCAGCACAGCAGCTCCCTCCTTCTGACCTTCCAAGCCATTCTTGTTTAGAAGATGATTTCAGCACATTCTTCTGTGAATTTTGCTGCTCTGGGCATTTCCCTATGACCTTATTTGGATGTTTTTTGGAGCGATCGTGTCATGAGTTCGGGAGCTCACTGCCTTGTACCTACTGTTCTTGCTGTGATATTTGAGTAAATGCTTTTGTTAAGAGTGAATTGAGTATACTGGATAACTGTTTATGGGAAGCATATTGGTGGGGGCTTATAAACTATGTTGCTAGGAGTTCAGACCCCCGGGGTTACCCTGAGAACCTAGGTAGCAACTCCTCCTCTGGGGATTTTTTTTTTTTTTTTTGCAGGGAAATGAGGGTTAAGTGACTTGCCCAGGGCCACACAGCTAGTAAGTGCCAAGTGTCTGAGGCCAGATTTGAACTCAGGTCTTCCTGAATCCAGGGCTGGTGCTTTATCCACTGTGCCACCTAGCTGCTGCCCTTCCCCCCCCCCCATTTAATTCTTGATTGTGCAAGCTGGGGCATTGGCTCCTGATGGGGTACTACATTTTTATCACAAACATTTTCTATCTTCACAATCTATAACTGAAATTCCTCTATTTGACAATAACCACAAGTCCTTCTATCTTATCCTGTGCTTCACTCCACTTAAACTTATTCTGAATTCTCACCACAACCTCTAGTCATTCCATTTTCTCTCTGTTCTCCCAGGTCATCACTCCAACACTGGCCTGATTTTCCTCTCTTCAAAATTTTAACACTTTTCATAACAATAGCAAGCATATCCATAGTGCTTTTAAGGTTTGCAAAGCACTTTACACATATCTCATCTTATCCTCATGACAATCCTGGGATGTAGGTGCTATTATTATCCCCGTTTTACAGATGAGAAAACTGAGATGGAAAGAGGTTTGTGTAATTGCCCAAGGTCACACAGCTAGTGAGTTTCTGAGGCAGGATTATGAAATCAAGCCTTCCTGATTGCAAGTCCAACCCTCTTTCCATGAGTCAGTCATTTGACCTTCAATTAATTAACTTCAGTTTACAGTATCTTATGCCCTTGGATTCTTATCCTCCTTGTCTTATCACCACTCATTCTTTTTTACACTTCAGCCCTGCTTTCTATGCTTCTACTCAAGTTCTGCTGAATACCAATGCCCCAAACTCTCCTATCCTTAAAAAAACCCAACCATACTCTTCACTTTGCTCTACTGTTACCTTGAACTATCATATATCTCTTCTCCCTTTCTTTTATGGTCAAATTTCTACAAAAGGCCTTCTGCTTTCTCACTTTTTGAAACCTGATTTCTGATCCCATCACTTAACTAAAGTTGTTCTCTCCAAGGCTACCAGTTATCTTTTAAATGCTAAATTTGAAGGCATTTCCTTAGTCATACTACTTTTGACCTTCTAATTCTGACACTCAACTAGCCCTTCCTATTGGATACTCTCTTCCCTTCCTTTTGTGGCGCTCTCCTCCCCTCCCCTCATCTCCCCTCTCCTTCCATCTCTTCTTCTCCTCCTCTCTCTCCTCTTTCTCTCCTCTACCTCTTTCTCCTTTCCTCTTATATGCTTGATAGCTCCTTTGCTGAATCATCATCCATCTCTTGCCATCTAGAAGCAGCAAGGTGATACACTGTATAGAATGCTGGTCCTGGAGTCAGAAAGACCTGAATGCAAATTCAGCCTCAGACACTAACTAACTGTGTGACCACAGCCAAGTTACTGAACCTCTGTTTGCATCAGTTTCTGTGTTTGTAAAACAGGAATGATAATATCACCTACGGCGAAGGGTTGTAGTGCGGATCAAATGAGATAATATTTATAAAATGCTTTTCAAACTTTAAAGTGCTATAGAAATGCTAGGTTTGTGGCATAGTGGATAGGGTTCTGGTTCTGGAGTGGGGGAAACTCATCTTCCTGAATTCCAGTCCAGCTTCAGATACTTACTAGGTGTGAGACTCTGGGCAAGTGACTTTACCCTGTTTGCCTCAGTTTCTTCATCTGTTAAACGGGCCGAGAAAGAAATGACAAACCACTCCTGTATCTCTGCCAAGAAAAACCCAAATTGGGTCATGAAGAGTCAGACACATTTGAAACAACCGAACAACAACAATGATTGTTATATAATTGTGGGTATCCCCCAATGATATGTTCTGGGCCCTTTTCTCTCTTTATACTTTTACTCCTGGGGATCTCTTCTCCCATGACTTCAATGATTGTTTCTATGTAGATAAGTCCAAAATCTAGTTCTAGTCTTTCTCATCATAAACTGCCACAGAACATTTTTACATAAGTCTCATTAGTGTCCAAAATAGGAATCATTATCATTCCCCCCCAGATGCCCTCCTTCTTGTCTTCTCTTCCTCCTCCTCCTCCTCCTCCTCCTCTTCTTCCTCATTCTTTCTGGTCTTTTTAAGACAGGGAAAACAAAGCAAATAAAGTCAGCCTTAAACCTTCCTTGAGGAGCCTAGCAAGGTCTAAAATCCTATTTCCCTACACCCAAGTTCTGCATCTGGGGAGGTGCCCCCAAAGGCCATACCAGTAGGAGATTCCCCTCTAAAGCATTTTGGTCTCAACAGTAAGAGTGGGAGTGATCTCTGTCTTGACTCACCATATTCATCTCCTACCACAGGATTGGATGTACTGTAGTGACTACCACTTGAACTCCTTTGGGGGTTCATCAATGCTCTTCTATTGGGCACCTGTACAGAGCCCTGTTGGATATCTCATAGCCTGGTTTTTGGAGGGGCTCTTGGTCAGGTGCTAGCTTGGCATCTTCTCCTACTCATCTCTACATGTTTCTTTGGCATCCCTTTCTTCTGGGCTGCCAGGGCCACAGCAGAAGCTTGCACTCTGCCAGCTCAAAATTATGGACATCTGAGAGTAAGAGTGCCCACTGGTAGAGTAAGAGAGACAGGCACATAAAGCTAACTCTTCCCTTTTAAATTCCCAGAGTTTGTGACTTTCTGTGACCCTCCAACTTGTTTTTTTACATTATCAGATCACTTTCCTTTCTCCCAATTATATTTTTCCTCAGCACCTACAGAGAGAAAATGAAAGGAAAAAACAATAGACAACAGCTAAGGACTGCTACAGCCAGGTGTTATATTCACAGAGCTCTTTGCTTGTCTCATGCTCTTATTTTATGTATTATGGTTATTGTATAGTAGGGCATATTTGTATCTATTTTGTACTCCCTGCCAGACTGTGAGATCCAAGAGGAAAGAGATCATGTCATACTTATCCCTCCATCTTCTCTAGTCCCCGACACAGGAACTTATACCATAGTTGGTGCTTATTAAGTAGTATAGTGGATGGAATAAATGACTATTGCAGACTAGGAGAGTCCCCTCCAAAGCTCCTTTAGAACGGGGCCCTCTCCCTTTTCCCACCCCTAAAACTCTCAGTGCTTTTGATAGCTTTAGGACCCGAGTTTCTCTTTCTGCTTGCCTAGGATTAGAACTGGGCTTAGGGTGGGGTGGGAGAGAAGTAGAACAGAGTTGACATTACTCTTTAGGCTCATATTCTGCATGGGACAAATTCAATACCACAGGGAATTGATCAACAGGATATATGGATTCTTACCCTAACTCTGCCATTAATTTCCTAAGAGTTTTTTTTTTTTGTTAAGCTCTCCCCTTTTCTCAGGGCAGATCATGTCTCAAGAGTTCATAGTTCATCCTCCCCTCAACCCATCGCAACCACTAAACTCCAAAGGGACAGTGCTTGGGACCTAGGAGTCCTGGATTTCCATGGGCTTTTTTCTACTATGGGGCATTCTTTTAAAACGGAGCAATTCTTGGTGGATGAACTTGGGTTGCTGTCCAGGGTCCTGATGTGGCAAAAGATGACCCAACTTCCATGGCAGGCAAAGGGCTATTTGTGGTGGAAAGTTTCCATGTTGTGTATCCAACCGTGTCTATGGTACTGAGGTTGATGAGTGGCTAAGGACACCTAATTATTATGTATTACCCAGAAAAAGGAATTTTGCTCAGAGAAGATATGGAGGGCTATTGTATTTCTAGTAAGAAGGAATGGTCACATTGCTTTTAGGTGGGAGAGGTGACTAGCAACTACCTGTTCAAACTTTCAAGATATACAGGGGGGATTAAGTAGGGGGCAGGAGACTCATCTTCTCTTGATCTACACATATGGTTGCCCCATAGAGGTGTTACCAGAAATAATTGCCCCTCTTGGGTAGTTTTCTATTGTGAGGGAAGAGCCTAAAGCCTGTGGAATATGTTCAGGAGAGGCCATGAAAAGATTTCCTCTGACCCTTCTGGTCACCAGCTGGGCTCTACTGACTTTAGCATCCAAGGAAAGGGGCATTATCCTTAGAGTGTGTTGGCCTAGCTGACACGACAATGAGAAACTAGCATCTTCTGGTTGCTCTATGGGCCTGCATAGACAAAGACTTGGAAGGGGAGGGGGACTGGAGCTCTAGTGAAGAGCTCCTGACAGAACACAAGGCAAGTTCATTGTTTCTGGCCCTGAGTCCAGTGGGGAGTCCCCTGTCTTCAAACCTTTGCTGGGCTTAGTTGACCCTGAATCTTTGTCTCTGCTTCATGGCGCCACATTAATGAGCCCAAAGCTGTTGCTGGTTTTGATCCATTCCTTTCTTATTTATATCTGGATTAGCAACATAAGATTTAGAGGTGGAAGGGACCTTGGAGATCATTTAGTCAAACTACCTAATTTTGCAGATGAGGAAAATGAGGTTCAGAGAGACTTGCCCCAGAGTCAGGTTTTGGCCTCCATTCCCCGTAGACTCTGAAGTATTTTTTTCCCAAACACTGTGCGCTCTGACATCCTGTTAATTCAAGGTGTATAGTATCACAGAGCTTAAAGGGATTTGCTAGATCCTTTAGTCCACCTCCCTCATTTCCCAGAGAGGTCAAGGGACCTGTCCAAGGTCACACAGCTATGAAGTGGCAGAGATGCGTTCAGACCCACATTTTTTTGACATCAAATCCACTGTCCTATCCTAAAATTGAAGAATCCTAGATCTAGAGATGGAGGGAACCTTGGGGCTATTGAGTGCAAATAGAGTCATTTTATAGAGGAGGAAACTGAGTCTTAGTTCTTATGACTGTAAATCCAGTGTTCCCTTTACTACCCTATGTTGCATTACATCTGTGTTCTGACAACTTGTATTTATTTCACCTTCTTTCCCTTGGTGGCTGAGTGTCCTAGTGGATAGAGCACTGGGATTGGAATCAAGAAGACTTGAATGGCACAGTGGATAAAGCACCGGCCCTGGATTCAGGAGGACCCGAGTTCAAATCCGGCCTCAGACACTTGACTACCTGTGTGACCTTGGGCAAGTCATTGCCCCACAAAAAAAGAAGACTTGAATTAAAATCTGGCCTGAGACCCTTACTAACTGTGTGACCATGGGCAAGTTACTTTACCTCTATCTGCCTCAGTTTCATCAGCTATAAAATAGGAATGATTAAAGCTTGTTCTTAGGATTGTAGTAAGGATCAAAGGAGATATTCATAAAAAGTACTAAGCATACTGCCTGGCACAGAGTAGTTGCTTAATAAATGTTTGTTTCCTTCTTCCTTGGTTGCAGACAGAAGCAGTATAATGTTCCCCTCCCACTACTTATTTTGGGTGAGCTAATCAAAACCGAAGAGAGTATTTAGGGTTCACCTAGGCTGATAGCAATGTTAGAGAGATTGTAGCAGTGGTCATATGGGGTCCCTGCCCTCATGCATCTCATAGTGATAGGATTATGAATTTAGAGCCAGAAAGAAGCTTAGATGTCTAATCCATTTCTGTTATTTTGATCTGTGAGGACACTGAGACCCACAGAGGGAGGGAAGCTTGCTCAGGGTCCCATGGCTGGTAAATAAGCAGAATTGGGTGTTGAAGCAGAGCCACTTTCTGTTACACTTCAGGATGCGGGGAACATACATCCTTATTAACCAGATTTGTAAACTGAGGTCTAGGGCAGGGAAGGGACTTGTCCAAATTCCCAAATCGAGCTATGGGAAAGCCTGAAACTTGATGCCAAGAGAAATCACTCTCCCTCCTAAAAGCCAGTGACTGGCTGTGTAGGTGTACATTTAAACTAGCTGGTGTGAGAGTGTCCTGCTGTGTGTATGCTTGTGGGTGTATGCTTGCTTCCCTCAGAAAGAACTTGGTGCTGGCTGGGCAGGAAGCAGGCACTCTGGTATCAGGGCTGTTTTTCTTTGATGGTCAGAGGCAAGAACTAAGAGTGAAATGAGGGGGTGGAGGAAATCAAGAGCCTGAGGAAACATCAGAGTCAGCTTGGGGAGGGCATCATTGTCATCTCTAATGGTGACCAGCCTTCTGGCCCAGCCTACCCGGCTGATAGCCAGCAGTAGGAAATTTTTAACTACTCAATGGATTATCCAACACTGTGTAGTAGAGTGGAAAGAGCAGAGGCTCTGGGGTCAGAATTCAAATCCTGTTTTTGATGCAAGAACTCAGCATTTGACAATTTCTTCTCTACTGTGAAGGGCTTAACGCAGTGCCTGACACATAGAAGACACTTACTAAATGCTTATTCTCTTCTAAGTTGACAAGCATTTATTAAGCACCTACCATGTGCTAGGCACTGGGCTAAGCAGTAAGGATACTAAAAAGGTAGGTCCTACTCTCAGGGAACTCAAAACTTAAAGGGAGAAACAACTATGTACCAACAAGATGAGTACAAGGAGGGGGCAGCTAGGTGGCGCAGTGGATAAAGCACTGGCCTTGGATCCAGGAGGGCCTGAATTAAAATCCAGCCTTAGACACTTGACACTAGCTGTGTGACTCTGGGCAAGTCACTTAACCCTCATTGCCCTGAAAAAAAGAGATGTGTACAAGGAGAGAATCTCAGAGGGTACCACCAGCACGAAGGAGGATTAGGTAAGACTTCTTGCATAAGGTGGACTTATAGCTTCAATAGAAGTCAAGAGATGGAGGTGAAGAGGGAGAGAATTCTAGGAATGAGGACCACAAGTAGAGATTTATGAGGCCAGTGCAAGCTGTGCCCAGGGAGTGAGCCTGAGGCTCTTGCTCACCCAAATCCTCTGGACAGGCTGAACATTTTTTTGTATGATCCAGATCTCTGTCCTCATTTAGGCAGCAGCTGCCTGCAATGTTCCCCCAACCACAGAGAAAAAAAGGGGAGAGGGGAAGAAAAAAGAGCAGAAGGACCTTCCTTTCCCACAGTGTCCCAAGCCACTGGACACCCTCAGGCTTGGGGTGGGGGTTGGGAGGACAGATCAGACTTGGACTTAGTGTCTGATGCTTCCAAATAGGAAAGCAGTCGTGGGCAAGGATACTTCTGGGCAGCAAATCTCGGGAAGGAAAGGAGGAGGTGGGAAATTACCAATTTAAACAAGAAGGCAGGCAGGCAATTTGGCTGGGAACCCCAGGACAGCTTATTCCCCTCGCCTTGGGGGTCTGATTACACCAGCTCTCCTTGGCCTGTCGGGCAGGCCCCAGAACTGGTTTCCAAGGAAACAGGTATTTTTGCATGTTGTGTTGGGCACTGACTGGGAGCAGGACCCTGGCTAATCAGACCCTGCTTTCAACCCAGTGTGTCCCTCCCTCCTCCTCCCTCTATTCACTCCCCCTCCTTCCCAGCTCTGTTCTCTAGGCCTTGTCCCCCAACTTGGCCTTCCCTAGAATTTCTGTGTGTGGGTGTCTCTCTCCAGAGCGGCCTTTCTTGGTTTCTCCCTATATCTCTATCTTCCTCTCTGTTTATCTCAGTGTCTTGATCCATGTCAGCCTCCATGTATCTTCTCTGTCTTCCTCTGGCTCCATGTCTCTTCTTTGCCTCTGCCTCTGTGTCTCTACATCGATCTCTGTCTTTCTCTCTGTGTCTTTATTTGTTTTGCTCCCTCTCTGTAAGGATCCAAATTTCTATTGGTTTCACAATGATTGTTATCTGGATGATCCCCAACCCATTGGTCAGTTGAGTGGATTTCATTAAAAATGGAATCAAGGGGGCAGCTAGGTGGCACAATGGATAAAACATTGGCCTTGGATTCAGGAGGGCCTGAGTTCAAATCCAGCCTCAGATACTGGATACTTAACTGGCTGTGTGACCCTGGGCAAGTCACTTAACCCTCATTGCCTTGCAAAAAACAAACACTCCCCCCAAAAATGGAATCAAAATAATCATATTGTGTCATATAAACAAGTATCTGATTTTCACTATCTCAGAGCTAGCTGGAAGGGACCTCAGGGTTAGTCAGTCAACAAGCATTTATTAAGCATCTACTATATGCCAAGCACAGTGTCAAGCACTGAAAGACAAAACATACACACAGACACAGACACACACACAGTACTTACCCTTGAGATGCTCACATTCTAATGGGGGAGATAACGAGCAAACAACTACATACAGACAAGATACATAGATGATAAAGTGGAGTTGATCTTGGAGGGTTGGTACTAGGATTAAGGTTGACTAGGAGAGGCCTCTTGCAGAAGTTGGGATTTGAGCTAAGACTTGACCGATGTTAGGGATGGCAGGAAGCAGAGACAAGGAGGGAGAGCATTCCAAGCATGGGGAATAGCCAGTGCAAAGGCATGGAGTCTCATTACTGGGTTTATACCCTGAGAAAGCCATTCATAAGAAGAAAATCCCCACATAGCCACCAAATTGTTTACAATAGCACTTTTTGGGATAGCAAAGAATTGGAAACAAAGTAGATGTGCAATGATTTTGTTGTTCAGTCGTTTTCAGTCAGGTCCCACTCTCTGTGACCTTATCTGGGATTTTCGTGGCAGAGATACTGGAGAGTTTTGCCATTTCCTTCTCAAGCTCATTTTTACAGATGAGGAAACTGAGGCAAACAGGGTCAAATGACTTGCCCATGGTCACACAAGTAGTAAGTGTCTAAAGCTGGATTTGAAGGAAGATGGGTCTTCCTGATTCCATGCCTGCTGTGCTACCTAGCAGCACACTGATTGGGGAATGGCTGAACAAATTGTGGTATGTTAATGTAATGGAATATTACTGTGCTGTAAGAAATTATTTATGTGATGAATACAGGGAAGCATGGAAAGGTCTATATGAACTGATGCAGAGTGAAGTAAGCAGAACCTAGAAAAGAATATACACAATGACTACAATGATGTAGATGGAAAGAACAACCACAGGTTCAAACACAAACCAAAAGGGAATGTTGCAAAATTATAAAGATCAAATGTGACTTGAATGAAGAAATATGAGAGGACACTCCCAACCCACCCCTTTGTAGAGGTGGGAGGCCCATGGGTTTTGTACATTGCACATGTTTTCAGATTTTTTCAATGGATTGATCATTTCTGCTAATTTTAAAATGATTTTTTCTTCATCAAATGGGATATCTTTATTTATTATTTATGATGTCTTTATTTGTTTAAAAGGGTGTCTTCATTTGTTTTATGGGAAGGCTATCTGGGAGGGGGAGAGGAATACCAGGGAAAACAATGATTTTGTAAAAAAAAAAAAAACCCCACAAAACCAAAAACAACCAACCCAGAAGACATCAATTAAAACTGATTTAATAAAAAAGAAAAGGCATGGAGTTAGAAGATAGAGTGTTTTTGGGGGGCAGCTAGGTGGCACAGTGGATAAAGCACTGGCCCAGGATTCAGGAAGACCTGAGTTCAAATTCGGCCTCAGACACTTGACAGTAGCTGTGTGACCCTGGGCAAGTCACTTGATCCTCATTGCCCCACCAAAAAAAGAAAAGGAAAAGGAAAAAAAGGAGATGGAGTGTTTTGTTCAAGAAACAGCAAGAAGGCTATGTTTCTGGGTCATGCAGTATGTGGAGGGGAAGTCAAAGGTAAGAAGAACAGAAAGGCAGGAGGAGTCCAAGTGGCAAAGGTCTCCAGGAAATGCTGAATCTAAGCCCTCCTTGAAACATGCATCCTCCCTAAAATATCCCAGGCAAGTGAGCATTCTTTCATCTTCATTTATTCAAGGACCAGTTGTGAAGTGTTCTCTTTCTGCTGGGCACTGGCCCTATAAAGACAAAAAAACAAAAGTTCCTGCCCTCAGAAAGCTTATATTCTATTGAAACAATATAGATACAGCGAAGTTGATATAAAATGTATCTGAGGTAAATACAAAGTAATCTATTTGTTGGGGAGGTTCTGAATGGCTAGTGGCAATGGCAGAGGGGATAGATCTGGGGAGGCTTTGGGTAGGAGGTAATGCTATAGGTCTCCCATGGTGGGGCGGGAGGTGGGGGGGGGGAACAGCCTGGACAAAGGCATGGAGGAGGAAGATACAATGTTTGCAGGGTAGGCCAGCAGGTAAGCCAGTCAGGAACACTGGGAAGTGGCAGGGAGTTCTTACATTTGGAGACAGCTCATTCTATTGATGTCTCTACTGTTAGGAAATATTTATTTTAATAGAGCCATAATCTGCTTCCCTGAACATCAACCCATCAACCCATCAACCCACTGATTCTAGTTCTGCCCTCTGGGGCCAAGCAGAACAAGTTTTATCTTTCTTCCGTGTGACAATCCTTCACAAATTAAAACCCAAGGATTTTGCCGAATTGATTACAAAACACCATAAAACTGCATTCACTTAAACCCATTCTCCCAGTGTCCTACGGAGTGGATGCCTTTGGACATGATTGCGACTCCCTTGGCATGGATGGGAAATAGGTGAATATCTGCAGAGACCCTCCAAATAGACTTTATCAGCCCCCTGAAGGACACCAATAGTGGAACCCTGGAGCCTCACAGTCCTGCGCAATCTCCCTCACCTACTGTTGGAAAGGAAGTTTCCCGACCCAAAGCTCTGTTGAATTGTGGTAATGACCAGTCTTACAGAGGGCTGTTAAAAGTGAAGCTTCCTGATGCTGTCACTGCTTGAAAACAGATCCTGGGATCATGGCTATAGGACTGCAAAGGACCTTAGGCCAATGCCTTCTCTTGATGGGGGCCCAGAGAGGGAAAGTACTTTGCCCAAGTTCATACAGGTAGTAAGGGGTAGAATAAGGATGTCCATGACTCTCTCTATGATGACACAAATCGATATCAAGTTTCTTCCATGTTATCTGTTCTCGGATCTAAACATGCATATGTGGACGCAGTGGATAGAGTGCAGCAACCAGAGTAAAAAAGACTTGAGTTCAAATCTAGCCTCACACTTACTGTGTGACATGGGACAAGTCATTTCCCCTCTGTCTGCTTTCTCCATCTGTAAAATGGGGTTGATAATAGCACCTAACTCCCAGGGTGTTGTGAGGATCAATCCATAAAGTGCTTTGAAAACCTTCAAGTGCTCTCTAAATGCTTGTTTTTATGATTCCTCAGCCAAGTCTTACATGGCATTGGTATCTAGTCTTCTTGTTGTCCGAGGCTACCCCCTTTTGGGTGTGCTCCCACTCGTAATAGGATCATGGGATCATTGATCCAGAGCTGGAAGGGATTTCAGTAGTCACCTGGCCCAACCCCCTCATTTTGCGGTCAGGAAACAGGTTCAGGGAAGTTAAATCCATTAATCAATCAATAAATCAATATTTATTAAGCACCTATTATGTGCCAGACACTGGGCTAAGCACTGGGGATACTAAAAAGAGGCATAAGACAGTTCCTGCCCTTAAGGTTAAGTGACTTGTTCAATGCCATACAATTAGTCAGTGACAGGGGTGAGATTTGAACCCAGGTCCTTTGAACTCAGAATCATTATCACAATATCAATTGTCAGAGTCAGTGGCAATGTCCTTCCTAAAATGTGGAGCCCAGGACTGGATGGAACAACCCAGATGTGTTTTGATCATGGCAGAGGATAATGGGATTTTCATGTCCCTTCATCCATCTGGATGGTTTTTGGACCAAATACCATTCACTGCCTCTCTCCCTAGCCTTATTTTTCTCTTAGTTCTCACCTGCATAAGCTCAAGAAGATGTTGCATTAGCCCCTTCAGTCCTCTGGGTCCCAGGTGTGGAGTCTGCCTGAGGACCCTGCAGGGCTGGACTCTGGCTCTGTCTATTTCTGTATTCTAGCCACGGCCAAATCCAAGAAAACTGGAGCGAGAAACTTCATTCTCTTTGAACAAAAGGTCGAGGAAGGGTGCGGGGCTTGCGATTGATGGATTGTGTTGGGCCTTTCAGAGACTTTAAGTAAAAGGGAAAACTTATTTTCCTTCTGGCCCTGTCAGGTCAGGAGGCCTGGAGTTAAATCTCTTGCCCCTTTCTTTAGATCAATCACAGACTGACGTTCCTCTTCTCCATTTCTCTTCTAACTTCTCTGGGATGCGGAGACCCTGGGCTGGCAGTGCCAGCTTTAATAGGCCCCAAAGGGGCAGGGCTTGGTACTGAGGTGGTGGGGTGGAGGTAACTGGGGCATGAAGGCCTAATTTCCAGTTCACACCCTACTCTCCTCCATCTCTGCAGATTCAGGAAATACACAAGGCAGAAAAACATATGGATGCCCAGTGGGGAGAAGGAGGGAAACTTTGAATTAAAGAAACTCCCAAGCTGGAGACCCCAAGCTTTCCAGGGACTGGGACTTAGGAGGAGGCTGAAGAAGAATATAGAGATGGATGGGGAGGGACCATAGATAATCAATATCCCCTATGTTCATATCCCATCTCATCTTCCTGGAAATCCCAAGCTACTGACCCATATGAATGTGTTCCTAGAGTCAGACCATGGGGTTGGGGTTTAGCCAACCTACTTACTTAACAGAAGGCATGGAGAGCCTGATGTGGGGAGGAGAAAAGGAGAGGAAATAATTCAGTGTAGTTTCAAGAATACTGATTTTGGTGCCAGATTTGAACCCAGGTTCAGATCCTGGTTTTGCTACCTACTACTTGTGTGACTTTGGACAAATTACTTTCCCTTTCTGGGCCTCTGATTAATCATCTGTAGAAATAAAGGCTTGACTAGCTGACCCTAAGTGCCTCTTTAGGTATAAGACCTATGATCCCTTTCCCTCCTCACCAAACCTTACCAGCTCCCCAAGAATCCCTGACCCCACAGCTAACTTGAGGGGAGGACTGTTCTTGGAATCCTTGGAATCATGCAAGTTGGCATGTCTCTCTCAGGCTTATATAGGGAGATAGCTCTCAGTTATCTGGGTGTGGAGAGGGTCCACTTTGTGGACTTATCCTTGGCCAGTAGTCAATGCCATAATGGTTCCCAGTTGCTTCCTGCATATGCTGCCAGCATAGCCTCTGGAAATGATAACCCACTTCAGTATCTGCCTGAGCCCAACAGAAGTGAGAAAAGATTGGAAGCCTAAACAACCAATAGACAGAGATCAGACTCCAAACACTGCTCTGGGTCAGATAGGTTTCAGGATCATAGATTTGCATTTGGAAGGGACTTTAGAGGTGGTCTGCTCCAGGGGTTTCAGCCTTTTTTTGGTCATGGACCCCTTTGGTAGCCTGAGGAAACCCATGGATCCCTTCTTGGAATGATATTTTTAGATGCATAAAATATATAAGATTAAAAGGAAACTAATTATATTGTAATATAGTTATCAAAATATTTTAAAAAAGCAAATTCACAGACCCCCAGGTGAACAATTCCTGAATTGTAGCCCAACTTTTGTTTTATTTTTAATTAAAATTTATTGTCATGAAGATCTTCCTTCTCTCCTCTCTCCCCACTCCCCACCCCCACCCCATCATGGGTCTTCCAGAATCATGGTTGGTCTTGGTGTTGGTGAGTCTTTCAAATCTGTCTGTCTTCACAATACTGTTGCAATCATATACATTGTTCTGGGTCTGCCCCCTTCACTTTGCATCAGGTTAGACAAGCCTTCCCCTGTTTCTCTGAAATTCTTTCCTTCATAATTTCTTACAATCTATTTTTAAAGATGTGGAAACTGAGGCCAAGGGAGAAAGAGGGACTTGCCCCAGGGTCACCAAGACAGTGTGAAGTAGGGCTGCAATTCAAACCTAGGTCTTCTCACTCCAAATCCAGTGGTCTTCTCATTGCACCTGGGCAGCTTCCCCAGGGAACAGAAGGAACCAGTGAATAGAAGGAAGGCAAGGCAGTGTGGTGCAGTGGAAAGCGCATTGGCTCTGGTGTCTGAGGATGTGGGTTCAAATTTGACTCTGATGCTACCTAGGTGACCTAGATCCAGTCATCTGATCTTTCTCAGGCCTTAGTTTCTTCATCTGTAAAATTAGGGGTGGGCCTAGATGAGCTTTGAAGTTCCTTCAAGCTTGATATCTCTGATCAGATGAAACAGATAGGGGAGGAATCCAAACTGGGTAATGATGTCCCGATAACAGGAAGATCCCCTCAGGTCCCCAACTTAACATTTTCCCAGATAGGAGAGAGCGGTCCTCAGAGCCAGCCTAGACAACCACCAGGACAGAGGCCTAGCCAAAAAGGACCCTATAGGCTACTTAATAGATGAAGAGGAGGAGATGCAGAGCTGGAGACAGCTAGCGGGTGGAGAGATTAAATTTGCTTGCTAGGGATTGGAAAATGGAATTGGAAATTGAAAAAAACAATACCTTGAGTAGATCCAGAAGACTTTGCAAAAGATTGAGAGGTAGCCTTGGTTTTCATTGGAGAGGTGATGGTGTATCTTGGAACTTCCCCCAATCCCTTCTTCCTGGTATCTGGACAGAAGAAAAAGCCCACGCATTTATTAGGCACCTATTATGTGCAGGACTTTGTGCTACAATATGACTAAATACCACAAGGGAATCTCAGAAGATTCCAGGAGTCTTCACTGAAATCCTGTGACTCAGCAAGCCCCAGAGAGGAGCTGCTGCATAGCTTGTCACAGTTTAGGGACAAGGTGAACCAGGTCAGGTTGGCTAGTAGAGCTCGATGGAACTGGTGGGGTCCAGAGAGGGTAGACAGAGTTGGGCATGGCCAGATGTGTCTGAAAAGGCCCACAGTGGGCTATGTGGAAGCAGGAGTGCCAACTCACTGCCTGTAGAGCTGTGGATTGGTCCATCTGTGAAAACAATCTGTAATTACAAAATCAAAGTTATGCATTGAGGCCAATTTGAGGTTTATACTCAGAGGAGATGATTGACAGGAAGAAAAGACCTATCTGTAGAAAAATATGCATAGCCAAACCATTTGTAAGAGCAAAAAAAAATTGGAAGCAAGCTATTCACCCAACAACTGGGGAATAGCTGAACAAATTGTGATATATGAATGCAACAGAATATTGTTGTGCATAGAGGAACAAAGAATATACAGAATTCAAAGACATTTGGGAAAATTCACATGAAGACTGAAGAAAGAAGAGCCAAAGAATACTATACAACTGGAGCTGGGGGGCGTGTGTTCCACCTGCCAGGGATATTATAGAGGAACCTCCTGCTTATTTATCAGATGGGCCAAATGCTCTCTGAGAACCTTCCCCGCCCTTTGTTCTCTCATCCCTGATGTGGAGAGAAGACTCAGTGGCTCCGAGATCCTTTCAGCTTTAAGTTTGCCTATCTGGAAGATGTGGGGGTTGGCTTGGATGGCCTGTGAGGTCCCTTCCAGGTCTAAATTGATGACCTCATGAATCTTTGAGTCATTCCAGTTTAGTAATCTAGCAGCCTTGTGAGACTTACAAGTGACAGCGTGATGTGATAAAGTGTATGAAATCTTCCCCTTGGAGTCCTTATGACCTGGGCTCATATCTCACTGCTGACACTGACCAGCGGTAAGCCACTTGACCTATCCGAACCTCAGTTTCCTCAGCTGTAAAAGAGCTATGATGATAGTGCTCATGACTACCTTATAGGGTTGCTGCAAGACTCAAACGAGATAATAGTTGGAAAATGTTTTGCAATGTCAGTTGTTAATCTAGTCCTGGCCATGCCCTTAGATTACCCATGTGACTCTGGACCAGTGTTTTCCTCTCTCAACCTTATCTTCTTCTTTAAAATGAGGGGGTTGGGCTAGTTGACTTCCAAGGTCCTTTTCAAGTCTAAATCTAAATTCCTAGGATCTCGTGAGCATTTTAGGTCTTTTCATGACCAAAATATGGTCTTTTCTAAAAAAGGAACAGGAATCATCAGGTTCCTTCTCCCCCTTCCCCAACCCCATCTTCCAACATGGAATCAACAGGAGTTTAACTTTTCTAAGGTGCTTACTAGTGGTTTTGTTGCAGGTCAGCTATAGAAGGTCTGGGGGGAAAGACATTCCCTAGAGTGCTCAGGTTTAGACAGGACAAGGAGAGGGAAGGATTTGAGAATGATGAATATTTGTTACAAGGGTTTTCTTTCATTTCAGTTTGGGGGAAGATGGGAGGGAGAGAAAATAAATGCTTGTTGAATGGGTAAACATTTAATTAAATACATGCTAATGTAAACATGTTCGTAAGGGTCCTGGCTCAATCAAATAATTGCTATCATCTCTCAGACCCTGATGAAGATAGCTCTAGACCTTGAACCCAAGACCCCTTAGAACAATGGTGTCATGCTTCCCATTGGGTTCCCATAGCTAATTGCTGAGGTGAGTATCCCTTGTGGAAAAGGGGCCCACACCTTCTTTGGCAGACAGTCAACATCTGCTGGTGACCAATTGCCACTGATGGACAAGTTAGCCCAAGAGGCTGGGAATAGCAGTGCCCTCCATACCACTGGCCTTGCTCCCAGATTGGTGACCACAGCCATCATCAAGGAAAGCATCTGTATGGTGACACAATCTGGTGACTCCTGCCTTGTTAGCAGCCATAGTTACTGAAGATCTGGACAAGAAAACTCACCACCCAAGTTCTCCATACTGTCACATGGTTCACATCAGGAATGGATATGGCTTTATCAATGGAAATGATACAATAGAAGATACATTACCAATGACTTTGCTTCTGCACCCTAAGGACCACTGAACTTTTTCTCCACTTTGCCTCTGAAATGCTCCTATATGTGTTGTCTTCCTCTGTTTAGAATGTGACTTCCTGGAGAGAAAGGACTTTCTTACTTTTCTAGCAAGTGGTGTGGTGGATAGAGTTTTGGGCCTGAAGTCTGGAAGACTCATCTCCCTAAGTCCAAATTTGGCCTCAGACATTTACTGGCTGTGTGACCCTGGACAAGTCACCTAACCCTGCTTGCCTCAGTTTCCTCATCTGGAGAAAGAAATGGCAAACCACTCTAGTATCTTTGCCCAAATGGGGTCATAAAAGGTTGGAAATGAATCAACAGCAACTTTTCTGCTTTGATCCCTTACACTTAGCATAGTGCTTTGCACATAGAAATGCTTATCCATTCATTCCTTTCAGGCCATTAGAAGATAAGCCTCCTCAAAAGGAGGTCTTCTCCATGTCTATCTTTGAATCTCTAAGCACTTACCATAGTGGCTGGCACATCATAGATACTATAGAAATGCTTATTCGCTTCCCCTTCCTTATCCCCAACACAGAGCCATGGAGGCATTAGGCATTTAATAATGTTTATTGGATTAAATTCCATTGCATTCAGCACCATACTCCTAGGTTGTTTTCAAACTGTGTCCTACTCCTGGGAATGAGTCTTGTTGCCACAGGGGGAGCTGAGTCTCTTTAGGGGCAGTATCTGTCATTTCAGCACCCTGGTGTAATGGAGAATACACTGGGCTGGAGGGGAAAGCAGGACTGAGTTTTAAGTCCCTGCTCTGACAAGAACTAGCTGTGTTACCATTTCTCAGGGTGACCCACTTTTAGCATCATTAAAATGTAGATGATGACACTTGTGTTACTGCTCTCAAGAAGCAGAATAGAACAGTGAAAGGGATAGGAAAATATATTTGGAAAATCAGGACGACCTGGGTTCAAATCCTGCCTTTGACACCTCCTGGCTGGGCACGTCACTTAGTCTTTCAATGCCCCAGAAAACTCTTGAAGGCTATAAAATGCAAAACAGGTACTTCTCTGTATTGGTACGAATTTCCTTACTGGGAGCTTGCTATTCCAATGAAATTATAGGTCTGGACTCAAAATTATATCACAGGATTTTGAGGACCAAATGAGATAATATATGTAAAATGCTTTGTAAGCCTCAAAGAACTATATAAAATAAATGTTAATTCTTATTATCAGTACAGTGGCCCCCCTCTGTCTTTGTCTCTCTTTGTCTGTCTCTCTCTGTCTCTGTGTCTCTGTCTGTCTGTCTCCCTCTCTTGTCTTTCTCAGAGCAAACCCTGGACTAGGGACGTGGTCCTCACTCACTAACACAGATCTGTGTTGATGATGGTCATGGTGTGGCTTGAGTGCCCAGCTCACTTTCTGCGTGCACCTATGTTCACTGATGGAGAGCTTGTGATCCTTCATGTCAAATGGCCAGAGTGAGGGACCATCTTGACTCTCACTGCTAAAGAGCCCAAGGCTTCTTAGGGTCTTAGGCACAGATTAACAAGGGTGAGGCAATCATTGCTTTGCCAGACGACACTGGTTACTGGTGGACATATTTATTTTTTCTTTTTTTTTTTTGGCAGGGCAATGGGGATTAAGTGACTTGCCTAAGGTCACACAGCTAGTATGTGTCAAGTGTCTGAGGTCAGATTTGAACTCAGGTCCTTCTGAATCCAGGGCTGGTGCCTTATCCACTGTGCCACTAGCTGCACCCTGGTAGACATATTTCCTACCTGGGGTGGTCCTCTGTTCTGATGACCATGAGTCTCATTATTCCTATGCTAGTTCTTCCCTGTTCACTGTACTCATCTATCCTTTGTCACCATAAAGTCCCATCACCATGGTATCCCTCTTTTGGGGCTCACTTTCTTATGGTGGTCTCTAGTCTGTTGTCCACAAACCTACTGACACTATGCTAGTTTTGCATTGCTCATTGTGATCACTTTTACTTCCCTACTCCAAAGTCCCATCACTGTGGTGCCTTTCTTCTGAGGCTCACCTTCCTCCAACCTTATGCATCTCCCCATCTAACAGCTTTCTACAGAGACTGGGGATTTGAGGCCATGCTACTGGGTCTTGGGTTGCCTTTTCTCTTGGAACTGCTGTACCTAATAGGAGTAGTCTTGGAAGTAGTTTTTGGAAGTCGCTTGGCAGGGAGTGGAGCCCAAGGAGATATCTTTGGGTCATGTACCTCTCCATGTTACCTAAATGACATTGGAGGACACTGAATCATGTTGCTTGGCTTGGGTAACCCTGCCACGCCTTTCATGGAGAATGCTTTGGATAAGCATTGGAGAGAGTTGGCAAAAGTGGTATCACAAAGTCTTCCCATATTGCAGGTTAATTTTTCTAAGCCTGGCCCAGCTGTGGTATTCCTCTTTAGGAATGATATCCTAGGTTCTATGCCAGGGGTGTGTGTGTGTGTGTGTGTGTGTGTGTGTGTGTGTGTGTGTGTGTGTGATCTCCTGGACCCTCAGTCTCTTTTCTCTGGTGCAGTGTCATAGGGATTCTCCCTAGGTCTACCCACCCTCAGCTGCATTTGCCTTGGACATCAAAATTCCTAGTTAACGACTCTGGTTCTGGGCCAGATTTTACCCTACCTAGCCTGCAATGGCTTTGGACTGACTGGGCCCTGTACATTCTGAATTCTGTTGCTGTTCCTGCTTAATCTGGGCTTATCTGTAAAAAATTGTTTCAGACAAGGAGTGTGAAACCTGTTCTCATACAGTTGCACGAGGTGCTGACAGGCGCACATCAGTGGTGGGATATTATCAATTAGAAACCTAACAGAGCGTGCTCCCTGTCTGAGGGCTGGAGGATCACTTGTCAGGGCCTGAGAAAAATGGCTGCATTGAGGGGGGAGAATGATGTTCTTGGGTACACACAAAGGCGTGCATGTGCGGGCATGCATGCGGATGCATGGGTTTGTGTGTGTGTTTCTCAAGCTTTGTACTTGCAAAAATGAGTACACATATTCAAGGTGATCTGTTCAGTGCAGTGCATTTTGGAGTTTGGGTTCAATTTAGGATGTGTGTGACTTTGGCCCAGTCACTTAATCACTCTGGGCCTCAGTTTCCTCCTCTGTAAAATGAAAAGATTGTATTAGAAGATTGATAAAGTCCTTCCAATCTTTCAGCTTATGATCTTGGGAGTTTATGAGGATGATCAGGGCAAAAATAGAAATGAGGATGTCCTAGTTGGAGTCCATCATCACCATCAATAGGAAACCATAATTGAATGCCAGAATGCATGTAGTATAATAACAACATCTAACATTTATATAGCATTTCCTGTGTGCCAAGTCGGGTTCTGTGCTGAGTACTTTACAATGATCTCATTTGATCCTCACAACAGTCCTGAGAGGTAGTTGCTATTATTATGCCCATTTTACAATTGAGGAAGCTAAGGCAAACAGGTCAAGTGACTTGTCCAGGGTCCCACAGCTAGTATCTGAGGCTGGATTTGAACTCAGGTCTTCTTTACTCCAGGCCCAGGACTCTATCCAATGGTTTCAAGTCTTACCTTTGATGCTTACTGTTAGTGTGGTCATGGGCAAATCATTTAACCTCTCAGTGTTCCTAGACACCGAGGGAGTTTCTACACAAGGCATTCTCTAGATGGGGAAATCACAAGGCCAGGACCAAAACAACAAAATAAAATTCACTGCCTTGTTCCATATGGCCCTGCATTGGGCAAAGGGCTCAGTGACTTTGGGCAAGTCATGTCTTCTTCTCTGGGCCTCAGTTTCCTCGTCTTCAGAATGTGATGTGGCTGACTAGGTGTGGTGGAATGACTGCTGGATTGGAGTCAGGGAGTTCAATTCCATCTTTGCTACCTTTCGCCCATGTGATCGTGGGAGAGTCACCACCTTCCTGGCCTTCGGTTTCCTTGTCTGTCAAATGAGGAGGTTGGACTAGCTCATTGATAAGGTTCTTTCCAGCTCTAAATATATGATCCTATTATTAAACGAGCTCTAAACTCCCTTCCAGGTTTTATGTTCTGTGAACATCTGTGAATCAAGAAATTCTTAAGTTTGAAACAATTAAGAGACATAGTCCCAATATTTAAGTCAGTCCTTCAGGTTACTGAGCCTTGTCTAGATTGAGTCCAAGCTTGGGCAGCTATCTCATTCCTTGGCAAGATGTCCAGTTTAGGTAGAGTATAGGGCATGTGTAGGGAAGCAATGAGGGATGATGAAGCTTGAGAGGTAGGTTGGGACTGCACTGTCAGAGGCCTTGAATGCCAGGCTATCCTAGAATTTGTACTTTATTCTTTAAGTGAAGGAGGCAGGAATTGAGATCGTGCCATCAGACAAAGCAAAAACAAATATTTAAAGCATAAAAGGGGATAAACAAGGAAACCACATTATACTGAAAGGAACCATATAAATATTAAACTTATATGCTCCAAATGCATTAGCATCCAAATTTACAATGAGAAACATGAACTGAGCTACAAGAATATGTAGGCAGTAACACAATAGTAACAGGAGATTTCAGTGTCCTCTCAGTTTTGGGTAATTCTAACAGAAAGACAAATAAAAAGGAAAAGAGAGAACTGAATGAATTGTTGGAAAAACTAGAGCTAAGTCACTTATGGTATCTTCTAAATGGGAAAGCAAAAGAATATACGTATTTCTCAGCACCATATGGAACTAGGTGTTCCAGTGGATATAGGATTGGCCATGGAGTCAGGAAGTTCAGGAGTTCAAATCCAGTCTCAGAGACTCATCTAATAAGCTGTATGACCCTGGGCAAGTCACTTAATCTGTCTGCTTCAGTTTCCTCAAGTTTAAAATGGGGATAATAATAGCATCTAGCTCCAAGGGTTGTTGTGAGGATAAAATTAGATGAACTTGTAAAAAGCATTTAGTACAGTTCCTGGACAAAGTAGGTACTTAATAGATTCTTGTTCCCTTCCCACCCTACTACCCATAGAAGAATTTTGTGTAGAGAAATGGAATGATGAAGATAATGAGGACTTGGATAATAATAATTACATTAGAAGTGAAAAATAGGAAGTTAATGGGAGAGTTTCATTGGTAAGGTGGGGCACATCATTGGTTGGTCATGGGGGTGATGGCCATCCTGGGATAGCCTGGAGGTCCTTGGATTATTGGGCTTATTGGAGCAGAGATATGGAGAACACCTGGTCAGCAAGGGCACTCAGGATGGGCATCCTACAAGATTGGGGTGGGGAGCAATCCTCTTACTCTTCCTTGTCTTAAACTTGGAGAAGGTTTCTAGGAAACTACCTTTCAACCGTTAATAATGATAATTGATGTTTAATTCATATAGCACTTCAAAGTTTTCACAGTGCTCTACATTTGAGTCTCCCAGATACTTTGCAAGGTAGGTACTATTATTCCCATTTTATCTATGAGGAGAGTGAGCCAGAAAGTTAAGTGATTTGCTTGATTTTTGACAAGGTCTTCCAAATAGTATTGGAGTAGGTTTTGAACCCAGGCCTTCAGGATTCCATCTATTATGCCCAGCTGCTTCAAGATCAAACCAACCCTTCAGCGGCAAGCAAGATCAGATATGCTGACCCTGATAGACCGTTTGGTCTTGGGCAGGCAACCTCACCTCTCCTGGCCTCCATTCACCCATCTGTGAAATGAAGCAGTTGGATTGGTTGACCTGTAGTTTCCTTACAGTTCTAGAATGCCATGATTATATCCCTGTAGGAGGAGTAGTGGTGGAGTGACAGAAAGGGTAAAGGGCTTAGAGTCAGGAGGAATCCGGATTTCATCCTGGCCTCTGATGCTTCACCTTTGTGATTTGGGGCTGGAGACTTAGCCTCTCTGGGTCTCAATTTCCTCATCTATAAGACTAGTAAATGGTTTAGTTGTCCTCTGAGGTCCCTTCTAGTTCTAAGTCTACGATGCTATGAATGGTAAAATGAAGAAGTGGGACTGATATTGATCTTCATTTCTTAAGTACTTTAACTGATTCCTGGACAATTTCAGCAGGAAGGGAATAAGTACTGTTATTATCTTTATTTTTGTGACCTTGAAGGTTTTTACAGCCTGAGATCCTATGACCATGTGATTTTTTTTTCTTTATACAATGCTCTGGGCTGCTTACCCAGGCAATGGGTCAACCAGTCTTTCAGCTTCTCAGCCCTGGTATGCCCAACCCTGCTCTGGATATGTTAGCCCACTCATTTTAAAAGCTCCAGCCCTAGGGCCCAACCCAGCTGACTGGTGACTCAGTATGTGCCCGCTAGCCCACTTAGCCTACTATAAGTAGGCCTAGATACTAGACCATGCTTCAGTTTTATATTCCATCCAACCATCCACCCTGGCCATGTCACCATTGGCCTACCATGACTGGTGACCTCCACCTACCACCTCACAATTGTTTTACCTCCCCCAAAAGCCAATCTTCCTAGTCATCGCCCCCCCCCCCCCCGTGTTATTAAAATGAAAGCTTCTTGAGGGTAGGGACTGTCTCTTTACCATACTCGAATCCTCAGTGTGTGACACATAGCAAGGCTTAATAAATGCCTTTTCATTCATTCAACCTTGATATGGAAAAACAAGGGCCTAGACCTCCTCTGGCCTGTCAGTGAGAATGTAGAGGAATTTCTGAGTATTTTGACTAATGTGCTCACTAAACTATGTGATGGCAAACTTAGATTGTAGAACTTCAGGCTGGCAGACAATCCTGTATCACAGGACAGAGGAATTTTATTTTGAGAATGATGGTTACTAAGGAGACCATCAACTTGAAATTAATCAGTAAATATTTGGTAGCTGGTAACCTCAGTTTGGTGATGGGGGAGACGTTCCCTCCCTTGAGAGGGTGCAGTGACTCCCTTTCAATGAGAAAAGGGAGCACCAGAAACCTATGATTTCTGAGTTGGAAAGGACTGTGGAGGTTGTTTATTTTGACCTTTCACTCAGCGCAGGAACCTTCACTAACATCCTAACATTTATCCTCTTCTTGAACTAGCCATAGTGAACTTCTTACCTTACCAGGAAGCTTGTTCTGTGTTCATATAACTCTAATTCTTAGATGTCTTCCTTATCTAAAATATAATCAGTTCACTAAGATTTATGCCCAATAGGGGGGCATTATTTCAAGAGACCAGATCAGTGCTGAGCAAACTGTAGGTGTTTAATAAATGCTCATTGAATGAATTCACTAATTGAACCCAAATGTGTCTCCTTTTTTTTTGTTTTACCCTTTGGAGCCACCTAAAGTTTTCCCTGATTCACTTGACAATCCTTTAGATGTTAATCTCTGAATCAATTCAATAAGAAGGGTCAGGTCTCTGAGGGCAGAACCATGTTTTTATTTTGTATTCTCACTGTGATGCTGGGACAGGGTCACATAAGTACTTAAAAAGTGTTTGGTGGTTGCTTGCTTGATTCCTATCATATGCCAGGCATTGTATGGGGAGATGGGGATACACAGATAAAAATGAATTAGTTCCTGCCCTCATAGAGCTGACAGTCCATTGGGAGACAATATGTGCATAGCTAAATCTGCACAAAATAAATGCAAAATAATTTGGGAGAGGTGAGGGGTCACTGAAGACCTCATGTAGAGGAGGCATTTGAGTTGACCTTTGAGGAAATCTGAGGGTTCCAAGAGGCAGAGGTTAGGAAGTAGTGTATTCCAGGCATGGGAGCAGCATAGGAAGGAGTGCATTCCAGGCGCAGGACATGGTGCATGAGGGACAGCAACAAATTCAGTTAGGCTGTATTGTAGAGTGTGTGAAGGAGAATACTGTAGAATAAATTTGGAAAGGAGGGTAGTCAGATTGGGAAAATCTTTAAATGCCAAACAGAGGAGTTTGTACTTAACTCTAGAGGTCATTGGGAACCACTAGAATTTACTGAACAAGAGGGGAACATGGTCAGACCTGGGCTTTTAAGGGGTTTGCTTTGGTAGTTGTGTGATGGATATACTGGAGTGAGGAAGGTCCTGAGAGGCAGGAAGAACAAGTAAGAAGCCATAGAAGTAGTCTGGGTGAGGACTGATGGGGCCCTGAACTAGGGTAGGGAGATAGCTAGCATATAATCTGGGAGTCATCGTCATGGAAATGGTGGGCATAGGATGGTAATTGAATCCATAGGAACTCTGTGTGTGTGTGTGTGTGTGTGTGTGTGTGTGTGTGAGAGAGAGAGAGAGAGAGAGAGAGAGAGAGAGAGAGAGAGAGAGAGAGAGAGAGAGAGAGAGATAGAGATCAAGGAAGGGCAGAGCAGTGGGGCACACCCTCAGTAAGGGTAAGTACTAGATGTGCAAAGACGGCTATCATAATTGCCATAGTTTCTCTTCTCCAGAATCTTAGGATCTTAGATCTAAAGTTGGCTCAGATGGCATTTAGTTCAGCCCCTTCCATTTTACAGATGAGGAAACCAAGGGCCAAGGAGGTTAGATGATTTGCCCAAGATGACACAGGTAGTAAACGTTAGTGGTAGAATTTGAACCAATGCTCTTCCTGCAAGCTCCTTCCACTGATACTCAGGGTAAAATGATTTCTAGCCTCCTCACCATTACATCTGCCCTCCCCTGGACAAGCTCTAGACAAGTTGATTTACTCCTTAAAATGAGGCTCCCAGAACTGAACACAAGTTATAGCCTGATCAGGGCAGAGGAGGACAAAGGGACTCCCCTTTCTGATTCTGGGAACTATTTCTTGATTAATCCAGTCTAAAATTCCATGAGCCTTTTTTGGCAGCCGTGTCGCACTGTTGGCACGTATTGAGTTTGCAGGCCACCAAAGCCCTCAGGTTTTTTCCCCTCCTCTATACCTTTCCCATCTAGTCATTGATTTTCTGAACCTAAATGTAGAACCTCACACTTATCTCTATTGAATTTCTTCTTGTTAGGACCTACACATTGTGATAGTTTTGAATATTGATCTCTGTTATCCACTGTGTTAGCTATTCTCCTAAGCCTTGTGTTATCCAACTCCTTGATGAGCCTGTCATCTATTTCATCCAAGTCTTGATAAAACTGTTTAACAGGACAAGGCCAAGGACAAAACCCTGGGGCTTCTGACTGCAGATTTCCCTCTGGGCTGACAAGAGCCTGCTGTCAGAGAAGGGAACTGGAGGTGATATCTCCAGTGGCCCTTGGAGTCCATGGAACCAGCTGGGAAGAGAGCAGCAGGGTCTGTTTGCCATGGACTGTGCATTAACCAGTCAACACACAGTTCCTGAGATCTCCGGCTCCTCTTCCTCCCTTCCCCTACAGCTCTGGGCCATACTTTGGGCAGAGAGAAGAGAAGAGGAGAAATCATTGAACTGTGCCTTCAGGGACCTTCAGTTTGGATAGGGAGAGACAGGAAGGAAGACTAGGCCCAGGCTCCGCTCTTAGGGAATTCATTGTTTAGGGAGAAACAGAAGAGCAGACCCTGGGCCCTCTCACAATCTCAGAGAGAAAGAACAGGGACAGTCCTGGGCTTCTTGGGGGAATTTATGGTCAGGGAAGAGGAGAGAACAGCAATGGCATGGAGGGCCTACTGTCCTCTTCTAACTCACTCCAATCTTGTGGCCAGTCTAGTTGAGCCGAACTTGTGGAAATGGGCTTACTTTGTCCTGCCAGCATCCCACCTCCCACCTCTCATTTCCCATCTTGTACCCCTCTCCCATCCTTTTCTAACACTCACTCCCCAGTCCCATCCCCAACCCATCTCAATCTCCATCCCCATTCCTACCCCCACCCCAATTCTCATGTCCATCCTTATTTCCATTCCTGTTCCCATTCCTATGTTCATCTCCACCCCCCCACCCCCATCCCTATCTCTATTCCCAGTCCCCTTCCCCTTCCCTATTCCCATTCCCATCGCTGTTCCCATCCCCACTTCTGTCCCAATCCTTGGTTCAGTCTCTGTCCTTGTCTTCTTCCCCATTCCCACCCCCACTACCATTCCAATTCCCTTTGCGAATCTTGCTCACTATCATCTAGGGGGGCTTTTGAAAAATGAGTCCCCATACTCAGAAATGTTGGAAATGTACTCCCAGTGTCACTTTTAATTGTTCAGTCCCAGTGCCTAGCACAGGGCCTTGCTTAATAATTATTAACTGAGGGTGAGCCCATCTACTTCTTAGATGGAGCTCACTGAGGGTAGGGTCTGGATCTGATCTTTTTCTGTCATCTGCTTTTCCCACCTACATCTCTCCCAAACAGGCCTGGCCTGGTGGCCTGGTCTATTCAGCCATTCAGAGTATGAGCTCAGCTCCTTTTCTGTCCTGAGTGGTACAATCACCACTACACCCTGCTGCCTTCCTGCTCCCTATTACTACTCCCATGAGCTTGTGTCTGGCTCATCTCCTCCTGCGTTTGCCCAAATTGTGAGCTCTTTGAGGAAAGGCCTTGAGTCCACTCTTCCTCCATCTCACCCAAAACTGAGCACACATTAGACTGTGGTAGACAGTAGGCTGGTGAGTCATTGCAGAAGGGCAAGGACAGGGCCTATGACTCAATTCATCATTTTGGGTGGCTCAATTTCCAGAAGCTAAGTGACTTTTTTTAGTGGGTGGTGAATGTTTGTTGGATGTCCCCCCCCACTTCCCTCCCTAAAATAACCCCAACAACCAGGGTGTTCTTTTCTCCTATTAATGTCAGAGGCAGCTAGTTCTTGTAATGGATAGTCTTGGATTTGGAGTTGAGAAGATTTCAGTCAAGCACTCCTAGACCTTAAAGTGCTATAGAGATGCTAATTGTGAGTGCTAGGGAGGGAGTGGAGGAGAGGTGTGTTTTGAGGGCATACTGAGACTTCAGAGTGAGGTGTTTCCAAAGGAGTGGGTCACAGACCCCCACCAGGGGAAGATAGAAGAGAAAGGTCCGAGGGTTGGAGTGGAGGCTTGTTGCTATGGAGAGAGAAACATTTGCTATCTAGTCTGCTTGGCTGGTGGCCTTAAGAAAGAAATATTTCCCTTCCTGTTGGCCTCCTAGACTAGGTGGGGAAGGAGAGAGGGAGAAGCTTCTTTCACACAAGAATATTCTTCCCACAAATTCCCCCCTCCTCCCCTGACTGGGCTATGTCACTCCTTTATATCAGAAGCCATTATTAAGTGCCTGCTGTGTATAAAGTCCCATGTCAGGCATGGAGCAATGACACTTGGGTTTTGGGATCTGGGCTGGATCAGAAGCTGGTATAAGAAGACTGTGCCATCTCTAATGATAACTACCAAGTTATTTTTTGTTGAATGAATAGTTGTTTAGTTGTAACCAACTCTTTGTGACCCCATTTGGGGTTTTCCTGGCAGAGATACTGCAGTAGTTTGCCATTTTCTACTCCAGCTCATTTTACAGATGAGGAAACTAAGGCAAACAGAGTGAAGTGACTTGACCAGGGTCAAACAGCTAGTAAAAGTCAGGCCAGATTTGAATTCAGGATTATTGACTCCAGGCCTGGCAAGCTATCTACTATGCCACCCAGCTACCCTCAGAATGAATAGACAAATGAATTAAGTTGTGCTCAAACACAGAGATTCTGTTGTACATGGTCTGGAATTTGGCTGCCCTTGCCCTGGAGTCTGGGAGGTCAGGGAATCCTTGGGCCAGTAAGCCAAGTAGCATTTATTAAGTACTTACTATAAGCTGGGAAGCTAGGTGGCGCCATAGTGCATAGAGTGCTAGGCCTGCAGTCAGGAAGCCTCATCTTCCAGAGTTCAAATCTAGCCTCTGACACTTAGGAGTTATGAGACCCCAGACAAGTCACTTAACCCTGTTAACCTAAGTGTCTTCATCTGTAAAATAAGCTGGAAAAGAAAATGGCAAACCATTCCTGCATCTTTGCCCCAAAAACCCCAGATAGGATCATGAATAGTTGGGCATGACCGAAAAATGACTGAGCACTATATGCCAGACTTTGCTAAATGCTGGGGACACAAAAAGGGCAAAAACCGGCTCCTGTCTCAGGGGATTCACATTTTAACAGGGTGGGGAGGAGACAATGTGCAAACAACCATGTATGTGCAAGATACATATGTATATTATATACATACACAGCACATATAAAAAATATGTATATATGTATATATACATACACACGTACATATATAAATATGTATATATGTATATATACACACACGTACATATATAAATATGTATATATTGTAACGATTGGAATGACGCCACCTGCTGGATACTTACTGTAGAAGAGTTCTGCCCATGAAGGGAAGGTCTTTGAGGGCAAGACCAGGAGTCAGGAAGTGACGCGGGCTAGTGGGAGGAGGAAGGAAGAGACTGGCGCTCAGTCTCGCTCTTTTTCCTGAGGACGCTGGCGGAGAAGGGAGCTAGAAATGTGCTCTCCCTTTAATAGATAGGAATCTAGGCCTTTCTCTCTCTTTACCAAATTCTTATTCTCCTTAATAAATACTTAAAAACCTAACTCTTGCTAAAGCTTATAATTTATTGGCGACCACTCATTAGATATTTTAGACAGTTTAGCTAGAATTTTAGCCCTTAACAATATGTATATATACATACACACATACATATATAAAATATGTATATATGTATACACACACACACACACATATATATATATATATGTATATAACAAATTGGAGATAGTCTCCAAGGGAAGGCACTAGCATGGGGATGGGGAGATAGGAATGGGAAAGCAGGGGTCTCCTAAAGAATGTGGGGTTTGAGTTGCATCTTAAGGAAGATAAGGAAGCTAAGAGGTGGGGGTGAGGAGGAAGGGCATTCCAGGAAGGTCAAAAGAACATCCGGGGTAAAAGAACAGAGGTGGAGGGTCACAGTCAATGTTCCAGTAACAGCAAGGAGAACAGCGTTTCTGGACTTCAGGCCACTCAGAGGCCAAAAATCTTGTAGCTAAAGGAAGTGGGGAGTAGGGAGGGAGAAATGATCTCTTCAATGCATGAGGGAAAGAGAGATGGGAAGACAAAGATGAGAGAGAGCCCAGACCTAAACAAGGAAAAAAATTCCTTGTGATGGTGAGTCTCTAAAACATGCCCCTTGTAACCTAACCTTTGTGCTCCAGGTTTTCCTTGGATTTGCTTGTGCCTTGTCTGTGTTTAGTGATCCAGGTTCGAATCAATCAATCTATTAATAAACATTTATTAAATGCTGCGGCACTATGCTAAGCACTGGGGATACAAAAAGAAGCAAAAGGCAGTCCCTGCCCCCAAGGAGTTTACAATCTAATGGGGGAAACAACACACAACGAATATATACTAAGTAACTTATATACAGGATAAATAGGAAATAATTAAGAGGGAAAGCATGGGATTAAGTGGGGTTAGTTAGATACAGCTTCCTGTAGAAGGTGGGAGTTTGGTTTGGAAGCCAGGGAGGTCAGTAGTTAGAGCAGAGGGAGGAAAATGTTCCAGGCATGGGGAGGGACAGCCAGAGAAAATGCCCGAAGCCAAGAGATGGACTGTCTGGTTTGGGGAACAGCCAGGAGGCCAGTGTCGCTGGATCAGTGATGTGTTGACTCAAGTGTAGGAAGACTAGAAAGGTAGGAGGAAAGGTAGGTTATGAAGGGCTTCAAATGCCAAGCAGAACACTTTTTATTTGCTCCTAGAGGCAATAGGGAGTCACTGGAGTTTATTGAGTAGTTGGGTGACATGATCAGACCTTTGTTTCAGGAAAATCACTTCAGTGGCTGAATGAAGGTTGGATTGGAGTGGGGAGAGACTTGAGGCAGGCAGACCCACGAGCTGGCTGCTGCAGCAATGGAAGTGTGAGGGGATGAGGGTCTTCACTAAAGGGGTGGCAGTGTCAGAGGAGAGGAGAGGGCTGTATTACAGAGATGCTGCAAAAGAGGAGTCAATAGGCCTTGGCAATAGCTTGGATATGGGAGGGGGGCTCTGATGCTATCTGTGTGTCCTTGGAAAAATCCCTTCATCTCTTTGGGCCATCAGCTTTCTCTTCTGTAAAATGAGGGAATTAAAATTAATGTTCTCTGAGTTCCCTTCCAGTCCTAAATCTATGATCCAAAGTTATCGTGAGCTGCGATTTGTCCCTAGTGATTCTTGCAGACTCCAGTAATCTAAGTGGGTGTGGAGGGTACTTCCCTCCACTGAAGTAAGATGTAACCCATGTGTTCTTTCCCATTCTGGGCAACTCCCAGTCATGGCATTGTGTGAAATTGTGATCTACTGTTAGATGGCATAGTAGGTGGAGTGCTAGTCTGGGAGTCAGGAAGATATGAGTTCAAATCCTGTTTCAGACACTTATTAGCTCTGTGACCCTCTATGCTCCTGTTTCTTCACCTGTAGAATGAAGGGGGTGGACTTCTAAGGGCTTTTCCATCTCTAAGTCTATGATCCTCCCCTTAATTTACCTGAGAGTGTGGGATTTTCCTCATGTTTTCTTCATACTGGCAGTGTGGTCCAATGGTAAGAGTACAACAGTCAGAGGACCTGGATTCAAGTCCTCTCTGACACTTACTGCTTTTGTGACCTTGAACTTGATACAACCTCAGTCTCATTGGATACTAATTCTGACCAATTTTGGGAGAAAGAGAAGAAGGAGGAGGAGAAGGAGAAGATGAAGGAGAAGGAGGGAGAAGATGAAAGAGGAGGAGAAAGAGAAGGGGAGATGGAGAAGGAAGAGAAGCTGAAATAGGAAGGACTGTTTGCTGGCTCCCAATGGAGACTTTCTTCCAATGGTGAGGGTATCAAGAAGCTTGAACATTTACCTAATCAATCTATTAGTGAGCTGATTCATCAATCAGGGTCCCTTCTGTGAGTCTACAGGACCGTCATTTTCTCTATCTGTCCTAGGTGCTTAATTTCACACTGTGATCCAGCTATAAATCCTACTTTCTGGGGCAAACCTTTCTGGATCCCCCTTATTTCTAGTTGCTAATCTCCAATTTATCCTGTATATAGATTGGTTTTTTATGTTGTTTTGGTATTTTTGTTTGTTTGTTTGTTTTTGTGGGGCAATGAGGGTTAAGTGACTTGCCCAGGGTCAAACAGCTAGTAAACGTCAAGTGTCTGAGGCCAGACTTGAACTCAGGCCCTCCTAAATCCAGGACCAGTGCTTTATCCACTGTGCCACCTAGCTGTCCTTATATACCTTGTTTTGTATTTAGCTGCTTGTATGTTGTCTCCCCCATTAGGTTGTAAGCTCCTTGAAAGCAGGGACTACCTTTTGCTTTTCTTTGTATCTGTAGCACTTAGCACAATACCTGGTACACAGCAGGCACTTACTAAATGTTTATTGACTGACTTGCCATGTGAAATACCTCACTCCCTTTTAGGCCCTTCTCAAACCCAGAAGGTGAAGAGCATAATGCCCGAGAGACCAAGACAGCAGACTGCAGTGTCAACACAGAGATGACGGCACTCAACAATACTCTTTCTGAATACTAGCCCAAGTTTCCAGAGGTGACAAATGCATCTTGCATTACTGAAAGTCACACAGTGTTCAGATTTCAGTGAAGATGATGGTGGAATTCTCAGTGGATTGAAGGGTTTAAGCTGTAATGAGAGGATGAATTACCAGAAGGTTGCATCCAAAGCCGATACCCATCGCGTGTCTTCCTAGGGGTGGGCATCATGGGTGACAGACACATTGTGTTCTAGCCTTTCAGCTGACTTCATCCTTCAGGTGCCGGCAGGAAGTCAAACACTTCCCTGAATCCCTTTCATGGGATTTGTTCCTGGAAGGGAATTAAATTTCAATTTGATTTAATTCAATGAGAATTACACAAAATTGATCAGCTGGTAAAATACTAGTTGATGGGCAGCTTCTCAGCTCTATCCATGTCAATGGAAGCCACCAGAAAATTATGCCTTGCTCTTTCTGAAAGAACTGGAAGCTTTACCCAGCTTTCTCACTTCACTTAGAAGGTCCTGAATTCCCTGAAGATGTAAGGAATCACCTTGTACTTCTGTTGGTTTGGGCAAGGACAGTAACTGCAGGAATGACCTTGTCTGACCCCCTGAAATGTACCAGCAGTTCTTGGTGAGTATTTTTTTTGGAGTCATCACATACTTGACTCACTACAGATTTCTCAACTTTCCTGCTGCCTCACTTTCTTCCTCTGAAAAATGGGAATATTTGTGTCTTCTTCCTTTGCTCACTTCTATGTCAAGTTTCTGAGCTTCCTGGAAATTTTTATCATGGCACATAGTAGGTTAGGGTTTGCCAAGGGCCTTAGGAGCATTTACATTTATATGGTACTTAAAGGCTTGCAAGCCCTTTACACTTAATATCTCCTTCTCTCCTCACTGTAGCTGTATGGAGATAGAGCGTCAAAGTTTTATTGTATTACACACCCATTTTGCAGATGAGGGCTCCAAGGATCACAGGAGTTAAGTGATTTACCCAAAGTTACACATTGTGTTTTAAGTTCCTTGAAGGACAGGGCTGTTTCTTTGCCCCATTTGTATCCTGAGAGCCTGTCTCTGAGTTTATCACATAGTGAATATTTAATAAATACTTGTCAGTTGGTTCATGCGTGCTCTGAGGTTAGGAGGAAAGTGGGTGGCACAACGGATAGAATATCAGACTTAGAGTTAGGAAGCCCTGAGTTCAAATCCTGCCTTATACATGCACAACCTGTATGACTGGAGGGAAGTAATTTAATTGCTCCCAGCCTCAGTTTCCTTATCTGTAAAATGGGAATAATAATAACCTACTCTGTAGTGATGTTGTGAGGAGCAAATGACCTAAGAGATATAAAGCACTTTGTAAACCTTAAAGTGTTACAGAAATGTTACTGTTGTTGTTCTTATTGTTATCCCAACTCCTACTTACCCTGATGGTCAGTCCAGTTTCCCGGCCCAGCTCCTCAGGGGCCTGAGGGGAGGCCTGAAAGGTTGGGGGAGTGTTTTGAGTAGTGCTCATGAGCTTCCACTGGTGTGCTTCCCACTGTGCTTGTTTGTTGATATCATTTAGTCAGCTAGACTCATTTGTTATAAAGGAGTATCTATGAAGGTGTCACAGTATGGATGTAGAAGTCTGTGACAGGCTCTCCTCCTGGTACCTACAGGATCCAGGAGTAAGTGGCCTTAAGCCTGGAGAGCCCATTTCAAAGGAGTAACTTATAACTCCTAGTGACTCAGAATCATTTCTTTCCCTTTGTGGAATGCTCAAAAAGTGCCCCTTTCACATGCTATAGTTCTCTTCTTGTGTTTTTGTAGAGCTTTGGATCTGTGTCCAGTCTGTCCTTGGCTCTTGGGATGGATGGGGCCATCAGCTGTCCTTGGGGGACACTGCCAGGATGCTGATGGGAAGCTGAGACATCCTCTGGGCCTCCAGTTTATGAAGTCCTCTTCTAGTCAATGATGTTGGGGGTGGGAAGTTGATCAAAGGGGAGGCTGAAATGCTTTCTTCCTTTCCCCCCAAAATACTCCTCACAGGATTTATCTTCTCATTTTATACTCACTAGAATCAGGGCAGCAAGGTAGTCCAGTGGATAGAGCGCCTAGCCTGGAGTCAGGAAGATTCATCTTCTTGTGTTCAAGTCTGGCCTCAGACACTTACTACCTATGTGACCCTGGACAAGTCACTTCATCCTGTTTGCCTCAGTTTCCTTATCTGTCAAATGAACTAGAGAAGGAAATGGCAAATCATTCTAGTACCTTTGCCAAGGAAACCCCAAATGAAGTCATGAAGAGTTGGACATGACAGAACAACAGAATCAGAAGCTTTTGAATAATTTGAATTCTGAATTGGCTTTCTGTTTTATAGATAACCCACAGACTATGACCAAGTTTTCTCAACCACACTTTCTAAGGAGATCAGGGGCTTTCCCTCACTAGAACTCTTAAAGCAAAGGTTAGATTTGCTGAGGGTTGATCTAGAGGAAATTTTAGAATAAAGAGGGATTGAACTAGCTGGCCTCTGAGGTGCCTCCTATCTCTGATCTTCTGTGATTCTATGAGACAGCTGGTCTTGAGCATAATGATAAGTAACTCAAAAATCAGAGGTGACATGGTTTAGGGAACAGGAGCTGGCCTTAGATTCAGCCTGCTTTCCAGTCCTCCCTGTGGCACATACTGGCTGGGTGACCCTGGACAAGTAACAGCATCCCAGGGCCCCAGTCAACTCCTTAAGGCTCTCTAAGCTGCCCATTGACTGCTGACTCGAATCAGCAAAGAGAGTTTCCTCTGGCAAGAAAACCACTAGTCTGCTTTAAGTTTGACAAAGGGCTTTCATTTTTTCACAACAGCCCTGTGAAACAGTTTCCATATTCTCTGTGATGAGGAATGAATGGGAAGGGAATAGCGACAGTGGGAAGCTGAGACCTACCTGTGTAGTGTAGGGAGGCAGCAGATTTATTGGAAGTTAAACCCAGGAGTCTGGGCTTCTAGGCTTGTTCCATATTCTGAGAGCCTATCACTGTAAGGGAGAATACTTTCCATTCTACACAGGCAATCCTTCTGGCTATTACCTGGTTTGGCCTTCCTGCCCTCTTCCAGCTGCTGGTTACAGAAAGATAAGGCAGCCTCAGTAGACTGCTAGCTTGGATCTAGTCATTATCCAGCTTCGGCTACTCACATCAGCATGGGGCCACAGTGATTTATTCTTGGAAGGGACTTCGTGGGTCCCTTGTATGATCCTGGAGCAAACTCTGTAACATATTTTGGCCTCAATTGTCTGAGAAAATGATTATTTCTCTCTTGTATTTAATAACTATTGAATTAGGACCAATGGTTTTTCCCTTTTCCACTTCCTCATACAGAAATCAATCAGTGTTTTCTCAAAAACTTACCCAGGGGCAGCTAGGTGGAGCAGTGGATAAAGCACCGGCCCTGGATTCAGGAGTACCTGGGTTCAAATCCGGCCTCAGACACTTAACACTTACTAGCTGTGTGACCCTGGGCAAGTCACTTAACCCCAATTGCCTTACCGAACAAACAAACAAACAAACAAACAAACTTAGCCAGCCAGGATGCCTGAGATCTAATCAAAGAGAGTGAAAGAAATTCTAAGTGTAGGCTAATGGGTGTATTCCTGCTTATTGTGTTTACTTAGACAGGTCTGGGAAAATGTGGATCCTCTTTTTGTGTCAGACAGGTGATATGGAAATTGATAAGTCTCTTTGACCAAGATTTGGATGATTCAAGTCACATTCCCCAACACCCTCATTGTAATATAGCCCAGCCTCTCATTGTAATATTTATTCTCTCATTAATTGTTAACCAATCAGAGTTGATTGCCATCCTCAGGAGTACCTGTTCTCCCGAGGACATATAAATTGTGAGCCCACCACTGTGAGGGGTCTTTGGTCAAAGAGAGACAGCCAAATAATCATCCTTTTATTAATAAACATGCTGCCCTTATTAATAAAATGATTAAATTACCCATAAACTATGTCTCTTGGAATTTTTAAATACCACATGCCTGATCTGTAAATCAAAGGGATTGACTTTACTAGTTGGAAGTTCCTGGACAAGCTATTCCAACTCTAGGTACCTCAGGCACTTCCTAGGAAGACCAAGTCATGGGTATGAGTGGTCTGCCTGGATTTCCTCATAGCTGAGGGAATCACAGATTCATCCTTTTCTGAGTACATATGAAGGGGTGAGATATAGAGTGAATAGAATTCTGGGGTTGGAATCAGGGAGGGACAGATTCCAATCTCACCTGAGAAACTGTCTAGCTGTGTGACTGTGGGCTAGTCACAATGTCTCTGAGCTTCAGGCAGTCACGCCCCAGACTTCATCTACTAAGTATAGTTGAGTTGATAGGATAATCTATATAGAGAGCTAGAAGTAACCTTAGAGACCTTCTGATCCACTCCTCTCATTTTACAGATGAGAAAACTGAGTCCCAGAGAGATTAAGTGCTTTGTCCAAGGTCACACAGGCAATGGTAGAGGAAAAATGTTAAACACAGGTCTCCTTTCTACTATATCATGCTGTCTCTGGGTAGAGGAAGAGCCTTGGAGTCAGATGGACCTAGGTTCTGATACATACTGGCTGTGTGCCCACGGGCAAGCTTCTTAAACATCTCAGTGCCCAGGGCAATTCTCTAACAGATCAATTGAAGGTATTGGTGAAGAGAGTTTACACACAGGAAGTTACCAACAATAAAATCGAAACCTTTCAAAAGTCTTATCTCCAACTTAATCCCTAGTTCCTTCCTGTGCAATGGAAAGAGTTCTAGGTTTGAAGTTAGAGAATATGGATTCAAATCATATCTCTGATACTATCTGTGTGACTCCAGGCAACTCATTTAGCTTCCCTGGGCCTCAGTTACCTCAACTGTAAAATTAGGGGTTTGATTCAATGACCTTTGACACAAATCTCTTTAAGCTTCAGTTCCTCATCTGCAAAAGTGAGGCTGCTGGACAAGATGACCTAAAAGTTGCTTAGCGGTGCTCAAAGATCTTAAGAACTGATGATCACAGGGGATGATCTCAAAGCCCTTCTCCATTCTAGTTACCATTCCAGGATACTCTCAGGCTTGTCAGAGTCCTTGGCAAAAGGTGGTACCCAGAACTAAACGCAGCATCCCAGCTGAGGTCTGACTGAGAGGACTGTGGGACTTTTCAAGGGCCTTTCCCCAGCGTAGAAGATTCCAGTGGTGGCCCTCAGCCTATGGCCTCCCAGATCCTGGCTCTTGGCAATAGTCTGCTAGCCATTTAAAGAAACAAAGCTGGAATTTTCCTAAAACCTTAAGAAAGATGAACTTCCCTGGCACCGAGGAAATGGAGAGAGAGGGAGGCAGGGCAACTCCTGGAGACAATTGGTCTTAAGGTATCTGGGTGTCTCTGTCCCTCGTCTCCTCTGTGCCACCCCAGGCCACACCCTTCAGGGCTCCATCTGCTCTGAATGAGGCGAGCAATGCCACAATCATCAGTCTGCTCCAACAGCCTGTTTACATTTGCTTGCCTGATACCGCTTGTCACGGAGCCTCCACCTGGGAGACGGATAGTCTGAAATTAGAGGCAGAGAGAAAAAAATATCTTAATATATCAACTGCCACTCTGTGGCCATTTTTAAAGGGCCCGAGAGACAGATTGTCAAAAGCAGCCCCTGGGTAACCATATTCATCTGACTCCTCGCTGATAAGTGTAGCCTCCGCCACTAACTGTCTGTGGGATCCCAGTTGGAACAGCTGGAATAGAAAGACAGAACAGCTGGGGGCATTCTCAGGCTTGAGGATTCTGCTGGGGGTGTGTGTGGGGGGAACGTGGAGGGAGGAAACTTCACCAAGTGTAAATTTCTGCTTAGGTCAAGTGAGTGGGGACTGGGGCCACTCTCCAGGGAGTCTGGCAGTATAGGAAACTGTCTGGGTCTGAAAGCTTGTTGGGGGCAGGTTTGGAGGCTCCTGGATTCTCTTGATAATGTCACGTCTTCTTATGACAGCTGTCCAGACAGAGGATGGAGTCCTGGGGGGGGGTGGGGGGGCTCCCAGCTCCTGCTAAGAATCCTATCTGCCATGTCTGAGTCTCTCCCTCTTTTCTCCTCCCCTCTTGGACTCCATCTGCTCCTCCTCAGACTAGTTTATTAAAAATATTCCTTACATTATCATGGGAAAACCTTGCCCCCCCGAACAAATGTGCTAGAATATCACAGTCAGACTTACACAAATGCATGTTCAGATACTGATAAACACATACACAAGACAACAAGCTTTTTTTTTTTTTTTACTATGTGCCTAGCGTTATGCTAAGGGAACAAAAGAAAGGCAAAAACAGCCTTTGGCTTCAGTCTAATGGGAGAGATAACATGTAAACCTCTATGTCCATATAAGATATAGACAGAATAGATGGGAGGTAAACTAAAAAGGAAGGCAGTGGCATTATGAGGGACTAGGAAAGGGCTCTTGAGGAAGATGGGCCAAGACATGAAAAAAGCCAGGGAAACCAGGGGGGCAGAGATGTGGAAAGAAGCATTCCAGGCATGAGGGACAGCCAGTGCAAACACCTACAGTCGGGAAATGGAGGGTCTTGTTCAAGGACAGTAAGGAGGCCGGTGTCACTGAATCATAGGGTGCATAGAGGGAAGTACAACATGTGAAACCTGGAAAGACCCAGAGAATGTGGATATGAGAAATAGTGCAAAGGGGAGCATGATTTGAAGTGTGGAGATCTAGGTTTGAATCACAGCTGTGCAAGTCACTTCACTGCAGTGAATCTCAGTTTCTTCATGTGAAAATGGGAATAATATTATTCATACCAATTACCTCACAGGGTAACAAGAAAATATTTTGTATACTGTAAAGTGCTATAGAATTGGAAACTATGATTAATATAATTTTTATGAATTTAGCACACTCTATCTCCCCTACCTAGACTGTAAGCTTCATGAAGGCAGGGACTGCCTTATGCCATTTCTGCATCTCTGTATAATCTAGCACAGAGCCCTGTTCACAGGAGCTACTTAAATCTTCTCTTCTCTCTCTCTCTCCCCCCCCCTCTTTTTTTGGTGAGGCAATTGGGGTTAAGTGACTTGCCCAGGGTCACACAGCTAGTAAGTGTTAAGTGTTTGAGGCCACATTTGAACTCAGGTCCTCCTGAATCCAGGGCTGGTGCTTTATCTACTGTGCCACCTAGCTGCCCCCTTAAATCTTTTTTTTTTTCAGGGCAATGAGGGTTAAGTGACTTGCCCAGGGTCACACAGCTAGTAAGCTCCTCCTGAATCAGCTCATTCAGCTCCTCCTGAATCCAGGACCAGTTCTTTATCCATTGCACCACCTAGCTGCCCACACAATCCAATTAGAATAAAATGGTGTTTTATTTGGGTGCTAGAGAAGGTAGCTGATTGGGAAGTCAAAGACTTCCCTTCATGGGGAGGAGACAGCTTAGAGACATCTTTCTCCTTGACCATAAGGGAGGCCAGAGCTTTCATAGAAGATGGATGGGGTGACCACCTGACAAGGGAAAGTTCATTTTGGGGTGGGGAAAGCTTGAATGAGGGGTGGAATGTTTCTTTTGGAATGGTAGTCTGGTCCTCTGGAGTTATCTCTGTCTCCTAGCTCAAGTAGTAGCCATGCCCATCTGACTTTCCTACTATAGAGTTCCATTCTACTTCTTAGGTGTAGCCAACCTGATAGCCAGTTGGCCAGTTTGAATTTTAATAGTCCCTTAATTCCTCCATATGTCTCAACCCCCAGGTCCCTCCCCTATTCCTTTCTTGCCTTCAGTTTGTTTTTCAGCACGTTTGTTTTTATTCCTGTTTAGAGATGTTTTCTTCCTGCTTGTGGGAACAAGAGAGGGAAGTGATGGTGGTTCTCCATTGTCAGAAATTTAACAACAAAAAAAATGTTACCCCAAACCTGAGCCAGCAGCTGGAAGGGATTTTTTTGGGGGTGAGGCAATTGGAATTAAGTGACTTGCCCAGGGTCACACAGCTAGTAAGTGTCAAGTATCTGAGGCCAGATTTGAACTCAGGTTCTCCTGATTCCAGGACCGGTGCTCTATCCACTGTGCCACATAGCTGCCCCCAGCTGGAAGGGATTCTAATAGGCATCTTATGTATAGACAGTATGGGCAGCCGCTCTACATGGGGCTGATTCCAACATAAGGATCTCTCCCCAAGTGTGTCTGGAACTCTTTTTTTCCCTTAGTCACAAGGCCCACCAGAAATTCTACCAAGTGGAGAATATTTTGGATTAACAAGCTTCTTCTTTTATAATTCAGCTTCCTCCCTTCCCTTCCATCCAGAAGTACTATCAACTTCTCACATCTCAATGTGAATTGTTTTAATTGGCTTATGTGAACCTTCCTGTTTCTCTCTCTCCCCCTACTTGGCAGAAACTCTAGCCTGACTTCTTTCCTGGGTGTTGTCCTTTAAGAATGGAGGCAAAGGGAACATGTGGGAACATCAGAGCCATACTCTTAGCTGAGAGCCTATTTATCCTGGCCTGGGGCAATTTTCATTGGCAATTGTCACCTTTATGATTGATCTTGCCTAGGGGTAGTTCCTTCTTGCTGCTCATTCACTGACACAGACTAGCAGCACTTCCTACATAGCGGTCTCTGCCTTGTGCCAAGGCTGAGCAGGCTGACTTAGTGGGAGATGCATACAGTTACACAATAGGCTAGTTGGTTCCTGGACAATACAAAAGGGGAATTCTCTGGTTTTGATTTCACTGTATAAATATTTCAGTTGTCCTAGAAGCTGGAAGGCTGGACTGAAGAATCAGGAAGAACTGAGTTCAAACCTGATCTTTTTTTTTTTTTGGGGGGGGGGGCAATGAGGATTAAGTGACTTGCCCAGGGTCACACAACTGGTAAGTGTCAAGTATCTTAGGCCGGATTTGAACTCAGGTCCTCCTGAATCCAGGGCCAGTGCTTTATCCTCTGTAGCACCTAGCTGCCCCCTTCAAACCTGGTCTTAAACATTTCCTAGCCATGTGACCTTGGGCAACCTCTCCTGGCCTCAGTTTACTCATTTGTAAAGGGGGAATAACAAGATCATTTACCTCACAGGGTGTTGTGATGATAAAATGAGATAATTATTCATAAAATATAAATACTACCTATTATTAGCTGTAAATTCATACATAGTTTATTGTTCTTCAATGACCCTTCTTGGCTCAACTGAGAGCAGTGTCCTGTTTGCTCACAGCCCTACCAACATTGAATTTTCTTATTCCTGTCATTTCAGTGAGTATAATGTGTATCCTTTGCTTGTCTTGATTTGTCTTTTATTCTTAGGGAATTTGAAAATCTTTTTATGTGATTATTGACAGCTTGTGTTTCCTCCTCTGAAGATTGTTCATATCCTTTGACCAATGTTCCACGTTCCACTGAGGTTTGTATATTATTTCTCTCTCTCTCTGTCTCTCTCCATATATTTATTCATTTCTGGGTTTTCTATTTTATTCTATTGATCTAGTTCTCTATTCTTTTCCCCATGCCAGACAGTTAAAAATAATTATTGCATTTAGATACATTTTGAAGCCTGATTGTGTTAGTCCCCCTTTGCCAATTTTCTTTTTCATAGTTCTTCTTAATATTCTTGTCTATTTTTCTATATAAAATTTGTCATAACTTTAATTCTACAAAGTAACCTATGGGTATTTTTATTGGAATTGCATTAAATCTGGGAAGTATTGGCATTTTTTACTATATTTACTTGTGCTAACCATGAGCACAATATAAAGAGATATTTTTCCACTTATTCAGTTCCTCCTTGGTTTCCGTCAAAATCCTATTGAAGTTGTTTTTGCATAGATCCTTTATGTCTTAATAAATTAATGCCCAAACATTTGATGGATCTGCGCGTGTATAACAGCAGATTTTCAACATCTTTAGCAGTAGGAGATATTTTTGGGTGGTCAGAGCCTTCCAGGTGTATCATATAAACAGTGCCCCATATTCTGCCTACATTTTAGGTCACTCCTGCCTGATTATGGTGAGTCAGGGTGTCGGGGAGATTGGGGGAAGCCTCTTTGAAAGAAGCCACTTGCCCAAGGAAGGAGGTCCTAATTACTCTCATTTACACTGGAAGGAGTCCTTTCTTACCAATGCACACATTCCAGGAACCTGACCTTTGGAGGGCAGCTGGCAGGTCATAAAAGGCTTTCTTCGACAAAGGACAAAAAGACTCTGTATAATGGCTCATGCCTCTTCTCTTTTTTATTTCATCTAAAGAATCAGAATGGGACCTCAAGTCATGGGCACTTGGGAAAGATGGGTTTGAGAGCCACAAATTATCCTGGGACACCATCACAGTCAATCAGGAAAAGGCCTTGCCTTCTTCCAGCCCCTCATAGACACTTGCATAGATTAACAGGGAACCATGAGGGAATAAGAATAGAACATTTCTTTCCTGGATTGAGATAGCACAGGGAACACTAGTAGAAAGGAATATGCAATTCATAGCACGAGGTAGGCTATGACTTCTTTTGGACATGAAAGGGGGCAGGGGCAGGTTCTTTTAGTTGAGCAGCTCCTGGAAATGCATTGTTAAAATTAAGGTCTTTAGAGTTCCCCTGATGAAGACACCTCTCAGCTCACAGATGAAGTTGCTGGTATTGATGATTAGCCAAGATAGTTCTGCCTTCTTGTTGAGTCACTACCAAGACAGAAGTAGGTATTACCAGGTCTGTGTAACAACTGTTGCTAGTGACTGCAAGTGTCTGGGACTTGGTTCAGGACCATGGTCAGTGCCACCAGGCGAATTCAACCCAGCAAGCTTCACATTTGCTTTTGCTAATGTCTATATTCCGGGAGGATTTTCTCCTTGGAGGAGGGAGCAACATGGTACTGTGATTAAGCCTCTTTAAAATGACAAAGACAATGAATTTTGTCTGCTCTTACATCTCTTAGTAGGGACTGTCTGTTTCTTGCTAGGTCTTACTGTCAAAAGACATTGGGTATCAAAATGACATTCTCAGACATAGATGTAGACAGGCTAGTCAGAATTTGCTTCTCACTGAGAGTCACTGTACTCAGTAACTTGACCTATTCAGAACAGCTCCTTCTTTTACCATCCAGAGAGAGACACACACACACAGATGATTTGGATCCCTAGAGAAGCCCATATTCTACTGAAGATACAGAAGTTGATGCTTAACTACCTTGGACCAGGCTTCTAGTGGAAGACACTGTAGCTCTGAGCTATCTAATGTTTCTCTTGGTCAATGACTTGGGTGAAGGCATGGATGGCATACTTATCACATTTTCAGATGATAGATAATTGGTAGACAATAGAGTCAGGGTCCAGAAAGGTCTTGATAGGTGAGAGCAAGGCTTCTTCACTTTTTTAATGTCATAAGCCTCAGTGGCAGTGTGCACCTTCTCAGAGTAATGTTTTAAGATAATTGAAGGAAATTCTAGATTTCAGTTAGAGATTAACAAAAGCAAAGATGTAATAAATTTTCCATCTAAGTTCACAGACGCCCTACCACCTCCCAAAGTCTTTCCATATATACTCTTTGGTCAGAGCCAACATTCTGGGCTAAATCTAATAAAATGGGATTTAAAAAGGATAAATGTAAAATCTTTGAAAGTCAAAAATCAACTTCACAGACATGTGACGAGGCAGGCATGTTGTAAAAAAAAAAAAGACCTCAACAGTCAACAGTGTAACATAGCAGCCAAAAAAGCTGATGTAATCATGGGCTACATGGAGAGAATACCTGTCAGCATTATAGAAGCAATAGTATCACTGTGCACTGTCCATGTCAGACCTCATATGGAAGATTGTATTCAGTTCTGAGTGGATGCCACAGTTAAAATGGAACATTGACAAACTAAAAAATATAATTCTAGATGATACCTCTAGATACTCCTGCAACCAAGATGGTGAAGAGCCTCAAGTCTTTGTCATATGACAACTGGTTGAAATACTGGGCATATTTAGTTTGAAGAAGAAAAGACTTAGAATGGACATGATAGCTACCTCAAAATATGTGAAGGCTTGGCATGTGGAAGAGGGATTAAATTTGTCCCATTTGGCCTCAAAAGGGGACACCATCACAGTCAATCAGGAAAAGGCCTTGCCTTCTTCCAGCCCCTCATAGACACTTGCATAGATTAACAGGGAACCATGAGGGAATAAGAATAGAACATTTCTTTCCTGGATTGAGATAGCACAGGGAACATTGGTAGAAAGGAATATGCAATTCATAGTACTAGGTAGGCTATGACTTCTTTTGGACATGACCAGGGGTCTGAAATGACAAAGATTCAGCTAGAACCTTGTTGCCAGGAACCCCCTCCCCCAGCACCTCCCAATAATTAGAGCTATCCAAACGTGTAATGCACTTCCTCTAGTAGTGGTAGGTTCTTTCTCCTTGAAGATCTTCAAGCAGAGGCTGAATGACTAACTTTTGGGAACATTATAGTGGGAATTCCTTTTGCATATGGCTGGACTAGGTAGCTGTTGAGGTCTCTTCCAAGGTTCAAATTCTTTGTGATTCTTCATAATAAATAGATTAAGAAATATTTTCTTCCAGTCCTTAGGACTCTATTACAGAGATTTCTGCCTGAAGGAGCTATGGGGGTTAAGACCTATCAGGTCCAATTCTGATTTCCTTGTTTTTATGATATTTATGTCCCTTGAGTCCTAGTCAATTCTTGTCTATGTAATGTTCTGTGGGATGCCACTTCATCCATCTGTCCATTTCACTCTTTTAAAAGACCTGATTTGGTCCAGATTCCAAAAAAGGGTACATATGGATCCATATTGTGAGCATATTTGTAGAAGAAATTTGTACTTGTATAAATCTGGGGGAACCCAGAGCTCTCTTTTCTTCCCTGACTTCACAACATGTGAAAAGTGTGTGTCTCTTCTCAACATGAATAATGTGTGGAAGGAAATATACACAATGGAAGCAGATAGTTTTAGACTTTGGGGTGTCCAGGGGATAGCAAGCTTAATAAGAAAAGGACATGGGTATGGGTCAGAGATGAGTCAAGACAGGCACATGTTAGTGTCTTGTTTTATGAAAAGTAATTATTATGACTGAATTGGTGTTATGGAAGCAGTGAGATATAGAAGAAAATGCACTTGGTTTGTACTGAGATATCTGCATTTGAATGTTTGCTCTTGTGTGGTCTTGGGAAAGTCACTTACCTTCTCTGGTCCTCAGCTTCCTCCTCTGTAAAATGAGGGGATTAAATTAGATGTACTCTGAGGTCTTTTTCAGCATGAAATTTTCTGATTCTATGAATAACTTACAGCCTTTTGAGTGGTTTAGTCTAGAGAACCAATTCTGTGCTCCCATGCAGCTTTATTGCTGGCTCTTGCCTGAGTCATGGCCCTGCCTCAGAGAGTAGGGGCTATTTGTCCCTTGATGGTGTGAAAGTATGAATGTCTGAGCAACTTGCCATGTCACCTTGATGAAGACTAATGTCCTGATGATGTTTTCTTTTTTCTGTCACCCTCTTCTGCATCATGTGGAATGGTTGGGGCTTCTACAGGTATTTTTTAATTGAATTTGGGGTGTGGGATTCAAAAGACCTGGGAATTAATCCTAGTTCTATCACTTATTAGCTGTGTGACCTTGGGCATGTCACTTTTTCTTTTGTGCCTTAGTTTCCATTTGTACAATAAAAGGGCTTGACTGGCTGGGGTCAAAGATTATTTCTAGCTTGGAAGCTCTATGATTCTATTGTAATTTTGTTTGGATAATGGATTTCTTTTTAAGAAATACAGACATGTGAGACATGCAAAGTGCTTAGGAGTGGTAGATGGCCAAATGCCCTCATGATTAATTGCTTGCTCTATTTTCCATAATTCAACTTTGCATTTTAAGCCTAATCAATTTGCATTCTTTACAGGTATAATTCTGTTAAATATGTGATTGATTGGATTTAGGTTTTATGATGGTAAAATGGGATATACATTAGTTTTTATATTCACTGTAATTGGATCCATTCCATTGTCTTGGAATTCATTTGTATGGTGATATCAGTTGTGGAACTGTCTCTGAGAAATGTGGTTGTTATTATTGGATTTCATGTTATCTTGATGGATGGAGACAGTTGAAGCAAAGGAGGTAGAATGACATTTTGTAAAAACTCTGGTTTTAAGTACAGAGGACTTGGGTTCAAATCCTGGTTTTACTACTTACAAAGTCAAGGAAAGCAACCCTTGTGGAGAATGGGCCTTTATCCCTAATGACATTAGACATTACCAATTGCCACAAAATGACCAGGGACATTGGAAACAATAGTATTTCCTTTACATTCAGCCTAAATCTGTGTCTTTGTAACTTCCATCCATGGTTCCTCAATCTGTCCTCTGGGGCTAAGCAGATCATATTCCATTCTTCTGCTACATGGCAATTCTTCAAATACTTGAAGACAGTTATTGTCTTGTTGTTGTTGTTGTTGTTGTTGTTTTTGTTCTTGTTCTTGTTCTTCTTCCCTGGTTTCTTCCAATGCCCAATGAACTCTTATCCCCTCAGATCATCTTTATACTGTTTAGCTATATCTCTCCCATCCTGTATTGGTGAAGATGCATTTTTGAACCCAAGTATAGAATTTTACTTCCTATTTCCTCAGACTGGATTGGTCCTATGTTTTAGCTTGTAGATACCTTTTGGGATCCTGACTCTGTCATGCAATGTGTTAACTGTCCCTCTGAGCTTTGTGTCAGCTTCAGACCTGACAAGCATGCTATCTGTGCTTTTATCTAAATCACTGATAAAATTGTTGAACATCATAGAGGGCTAAGGACAGATCCCTGTGATGCCCCACTGAAGACAGTCTTTCAAGTTGATGTTGACTGGTTATTGACAATTCTTTGGGTTTGGTTATTCGACTAGGTCCAAATCCCACTAACTGCACCCTCTTCTAGCCCTTATCTCTCCATTTTGTCCCCAAGAATAGCATGGAATATTTTGCCTAATGCAATGATGTATGCTATGTATAAGTATATGTATAAGTATGTTATGTCTATAGAATTCTCCTGATATACTAGTTTAGTTTTTTTCCCCCTGGGGCAATGAGGATTAAGTGACTTGCCCAGGGTCACACAGCTAGTAAGTGTCAAGTGTCTGAGGCCATATTTGAACTCAGGTCCTCCTGAATTCAGGGCTGGTGCTTATCAGTTTAGTTTTTTTTTTTTTTTGTGAGGCAGTTGGGGTTAAGTGACTTGCCCAGGGTCACACAGCTAGCAAGTGTTAAGTGTCTGAGGCAGGATTTGAACTCAAGTCCTCCTGAATCCAGGGCCGGTGCTCTATCCACTGCACCACCTAGCTGCCCCATCAGTTTAGTTTTATGGCATTTTTGACTCAGGCCCAGGATTTCTTTGGTGTGATGGACTCCATCAGAATGTGAGCTCCTTGAAAGCAGGAACTCTCTGGTTTTTTGCATTTGTATCACCAGTATTTAGTGTAGTGCTTTGCAAAAAGAAGCACTTAATAAATATTTCATTTATTCACCCATCCATTTATTCATTCCTGGTTAGGAAGCCCCTTCTTGTCAAAGCAGATTGACAATTTTTCTGCAATTCATAGTTATTGAGAGTTGATTGGGTACACTGTGAGATTGAGTGACTTTCTTAGGGTCACATATACAAAGGTGGGTATAAGATCAGGTCTTCCTGTCTCCAAAGGCAGCTGTCTCCCTCCTTGGCTATGCTGCCTAGTTACCCTACCAAAATAAGGAAATAAGGTCTAGAACTAGGTCTGTTCATCCTCTCCTGGAAGGACTGAACTCTCTGTGGCCAGCCACCAGTGGCTTGTGATGGACTTTGAACTCAGCCTCTCAGGCACATGGATGAATAAGCAGATTTTGGGAAATGCACAAGGACACATATCTATGGTGGTCTTGGTCCTGTGGAGGCAGGTCACCCCCATGTCTTTACATGGAAGACTGGCTGTGCTGCTTCCAATGATGGCTGATACCATTTTGTAGTAGTATACTCTGGAGTCTGCTATGATCAAAGGTCATGGAAGCTGGAAGAGACCTTAGAGTTCATTTAGTCCATTTTACAGTTGAACCCACTGAGGCCCAGAGAGGTGACATGATTTGCTGAAGGTCATATAGTGACAGAGTTGGGCTTCCAATCCAGGTTCTCATACTTAAATTTGGTGGGGTTTTCCCCTTCTGCTATAGCACTGATGGCATATCACACAGAGAAAGTGATGATGCAGGCTTGGAAAACAAAGAAAAAAGCAAAATGAGGTTATAGAGTTATATTACTGGAAGCAAAAAGCCCCGGATGGCAGCATGGTAAAAGGGAAATAGCCTTCACTTAGGAGACAGGAAACCTTGGTTCACATGACTCTGCTACAAGTCCCTGGTTGGCCTTGGGTCAGTCCCTTTCTGGGCCTTGGTTTCCTCATCTGTCTAATGGTCATTTAGGGCTGGAGTGTCTCTACAGATCCCTTCTGACTCTAAAATGCTATGAATACCAAATACTATGAAGACATTAATGAAACTGGGCATGTTCAAAATGAACCGGCACAAACCTAGAGCTTGGGAGGACTATCTGTTACAACTGTGACCCAGGCTGTCTGACTGCTTCTCTCTCTCTCTCTCTCTCTCTCTCTCTCTCTCTCTCTCTCTCTCTCTCTCTCTCTCTTTCTCTCTCTCTCTCTCTCTCTCTTTTTTTTTTTAGTGAGGCAATTGGGGTTAAGTGACTTGCCCAAGGTCACACAGCCAACAAGTGTTAAGTGTCTAAGGCCGGATCTGAACTCAGGTACTCCTGACTCCAGGGCCGGTGCTCTATCCACTGCGCCACCTAGCTGCCCCTGTCTGACTGCTTCTCAAGGCCACTGTCCTTGGTGTGATCCCGGTCCCAGACATTCTGTTCAGATGGAGCCACACAGGCCAGCAAGGGGTTGATCTCTTGTTCCCTTCTCTTCTGGCTCTGAGGGGCTTGTGTTTTCTTTCCTCTGATTTTAGACCTCTCAGAGAAGAGGAGTGTGGGCTGGAGTTTGTCAGAACCTACTCAGTTTGGTTCTACCTGCCCTGTCATGGGGCTCCGCTGTAATTACCTGGTGAGGAGGGTCTGCACAACCTAGAGATTTGTTGGGGGCACAAGGTCCTTCATGCCAACCCAATTTCTTATCCTTTGTCTTTTTCCTGTAAAAATGAAGCAATAACTTCTCAAGCTTGCAAAGAATCGGGAAAAGTGGATCGCCCTTGACTGGGAGATGGCTGAACAAATGATGATATAGGAATGGGAGGGAATGCCCTTGTTCAGTAAGGGATGATGACCATCTGGAATTCAGAGAAACAAGGAAAGACTTGGAGGAGCTGAGAAAGAGCAAAGTAAGTAGAACCAGGAGAACAATATACACAAAATAAGGCTCATTTATATAGTGCCTTAAGGTTTGTAAAACATTTTACAACATTATCTTATTTTATCTTCACAACAACCATGGGAGATAGGTGCTATTATAATTCCCATTTTGCAGAGGAGGAAACAGAGGCAAACAGAGGTTAATTGACTTGTCTAAGGTCCCACAACTAAAGGGTGAGGCTGGATTTGAACTCAGGTCTTCTTGATATCAGTTTCACTGAGCTACGTTTATGTTATGATAATAACATAAATAAAAAGAACCCTAAAAGGAAGCTGAACTGAGTAATTGTAATGAGTAATCTTGGTCTTAGAGAACAGATAACAGTGGACTATGTGGGCAGAATGTTGGATACTGTGTATGGTGTTAGGTTCACTTTTTTCACTAGTTTTCATTTAACTTTTTTTTCTATTAGAAGGGACAGGAGCAGCTAGGTGGTGCAGTGGATAGAGCACTGGCCCTGGAGTCAGGAGTACCTGAGTTAAAATCCGGCCTCAGACACTTAACACTTACTAGCTGTGTGTCCCTGGGCAAGTAACTTAACCCCAATTACCTCACTAAAAAAAAAAAAAAAGGAAGGGACAGTAAATGCTGAGGGAGGAAGGAAAAGGGAGAGGGTGGATGCAGAATATAGATATCTGAAAATGACTGTCATGGAAGAAATAGAGGGCAGTTTTTCTGTCATGGAAGAAACAAAAGTATAGGATATTCAAAAAAATCTTAGAGCAGTTCTGGTTATTAAAACTTGAGATTCTTGGAAGCAAGATTCTGAATTAAGATTTTTGAACCACCCGTATAACTTATTTTCAAAAGATGAAACAAAAATAGTTAGAAAATTGACAATTGACTGTATCCACACAGACATAGGTATACATACAGGTGTATGGACAAATCTACATAGAGACGCATATATTTACCCAGACAGACATAGACACATAGGGAGTAGCCTCTCCCTTATCTCTAGTTCAGTTCTCATGTCTTCTTTCAGCATAGATCATTTGGTCAGACTTTGAGAAAGGAATGAGAGGAAGCCTAGGGGTTGAAGTGGCTCCAAGCAAGTCCCTGTGCTTTCCCAGGGAACCTCCATGGCCCTCTCCCAAGCACTGAACACAGTTCAGTCCTCAGTAGCCAGTAGGCCCAGGGCCTTTCTTCAATGCTGCCCAGGGACCGTGTCAGTCCCTGATGAGAGCAGCAGTGACAGGACACGCCACATCTGTATGCAAGGATGACAGCTGACAGCTGAGTGCTCGCTTTGTGTCCATCTTTATCAACCAGGAGCAGTAAGTGACAAGTGGGATGTTGTGGGGGAGGGCTGTGACCTCTCTAACCTTGTCTCCCCCACAGATCAGAGGTTGTTGGAGTGGAGGGGCTACATCTCCCCATCAGACTGGGAGGCTCCTGAAGGCAGTGGTTCTGGCTTTGTATCTGACCTGGAGGTGTCTGAGGACATGGCAGTGTCTCCCACCTCTGACCAAGGCCTCTCTGAGGGACATGGGGCACACTTCCCCTATCTTGCCAGGGATTTCTCGGGGTGGGTGCTATTCTATTCCTCATATACCTACCTGTCACCACCACTCTTAGTGTCTAGCACAGGGCTCGACATCCAGGAGTTTCCAGGCAAAATTACTGAGTGAAAGATGACTGACTTCTCTCAAAATCCTTACCCTGGGCACAGGCTGCAGAGGTCAAATGAGGACACTGTGGACCTTGGCTTCACTTCTCCAGGCCGTGGAATTCTGTTCTAATGACCCACAGGCTTGGGAATCTTGTTCTGCCTCAATATACCAGGTGAGGATGTAGGGAAGTCTTTATCTAGCTTTGCCGTGCAAATAGCTCTGTGCTCTATAAAGCAGGAGAAAGAGAGAGAGACAGAGACAGACAGAAAGGCAGAGAGAGACAGACAGAGACATAGAGATGGAGATACAGAGACAGAGAGAAAGAGACAGAGACAGAGACAGAGAACAGAGAGACAGAGAGACAGGCAGACAGGCAGAGAGACAAAGAAAAACAGAGATAGAGACAGAGAGAGACATTGCTTTAGAGAGAGAGACAGACAGACAGAGAGACATAGAGAGACCCACAGAGAGGGGTTGGAATCAGGAAGTTTTGAGTTCAAATACTGTCTTAAATACAGACTAGCTGTGTGAACTTGGACAAGTTACTTAATTTCTCTCAGCCTCAGTTCCCTCAACTGTAAAAATGAAGAGATTGAACTTAATGGCCTCTTAGGTCCTTTCTAGCTCTAAATCGATGATCCTAACATCCATCTCATAGGAAACAGACTAGGTTCACTTGATTTCAGTGAGATAATAGAAATACAGCCAGTAACAACTCCCAGTTCAATAGTACTTTAGAGTTTCGAAGAGGGAGGCAGCTCAGTGTATTCACCATCCTGCCCCAGGAGACCTGTCTGGCTTGACAATACTGGCTGTCAAGTCAACAAGTATTTATTGAGCACTTATATATTAGACCTAGTACCAGGTATGGGGGTTGTTGTTATTTTTTGTCCTTCGTTCTCGAAGGCTGTTCAAGGTCACTGATCTCACTCTCTCCTCCAGAGCCATCTGGGTCCTGGAGCAAGATATATATCAGAATGACTGGAGATGGCCCTGGATGTTTGAGCCACTTGGGATTAAGTGACTTGCCAGAGTCACATAGCTAGTTAGTGTCTAAGGCAGTATTTGAACTCAGGTCCTTCCAACTTTAGGTCCAGTGTTCTATTTATGGTACCACCTAGCTGCCCCAGGTGCTTATATTGAATGAGTCTTTCTTACTCCCAAGACTAGGACTTTTTCTGCTACATCATATAGTTGCTCAGGGGCAGCTAGGCAGCACCATAGTGCACAGAGAGCTTGCCCTGGAGTCAGGAAGACTCATTTTCCTGAGTTCAAATCCAGCCACAGATACTTAGTAGCTGGGTGACCCTGTGCAAGTCATTTAACCCTGTTTGCCTCAATTCCCCATCTGTAAAATGAAGTGGAGAAGGAAAAGGTAAAGCACTTGTAGGACTCTCTACTAAGAAAACCTCAAATGGGGTCATTAAGAATCAGACATGACTGAAATGATGAACAGCAACAACAAAAGGGATCAGAGATTTAGAGCCTAGAAAGAATCCTTCCTATTACAGATGAGAAAGTTGAGGCACAGACAGTTTAAATGACTTTGTCAGGGTCACATAGCTAGTAAGGGTCTGAAGTGGGATTTGAGGCCAGGTCTTCCTTTCTCCAAGTCCAGTGCTCTAACCACTATACAACACTGCCTCTAAGGATGCTTCTTAGACATATAAACTAAGGGTTGGAAAATATCTTTGCAACCATGTGATTCAGCTACACAACCACCCAATGCAGAAATCCCCCAATCCAATCCAATCCAAGTTAAACCAAGCCAACAAACATTTATTTCAAATTTATTATATGCAAAACACTGTAGATAAAAAGACAAAAGGACAAACAGACCCTGCCTTCAAGGAGCATCCCACTGGATGAATCCAACAGGTAAACAGATACAAATGTACTTTGAGGAGGGAGAGAAAGCCAATAACTGGGAAGATCTGGAGATGGTACTTGGAGGAAGCTCAGGGTGGGGGTGGGGATGAGGGTGGGGAACAGCCTATGCAAAGGCTCAGATGATGGGGAATTCTACTTTAGAACTGGTGCATCCCTGATAGTAAGTTTTACTCTTCGTTCCAGAGGAAAGGAGATCCTTTGTGCTTGGGCTTCAGCTTGACCCTTTCATCACAAATTGAAATTGGTCTCTTCAACCCTGAGTCAGAAGTGCTTCTAGACCTGCCAAATTTCCTTTGATGGAGTTCCTCCTTGGGTCTCCGTTTTGTGGAGGGGCCTACACGGGCCTGTCTTCATTCTTCTCCAGGCCTCTTTCTGACTTTCTGGATTTCTAAACCATTGTTCCTGTGCTGGGTCCCTTAGTCCTCTCTCTACCCTCTTTTTTCAGCTCCTTTTTTGTGTCTTGTCTTCCCCTGTTAGAATGTCTTCTTCTTCTTCTTCTTCTTCTTCTTCTTCTTCTTCTTCTTCTTCTTCTTCTTCTTCTTCTTCTTCTTCTTCTTCTTCTTCTTCTTCTTCGAGGCAATTGGGATTAAGTGACTTGCCCAGGGTCACACAGCTAGTAAGTGTCAAGTGTCTGAAGTCGGATTTGAACTCAAGTCCTCCTGAATTCAGGGCCGGTGCTTTATCCATGGCACCACCTAGCTGCTCCTAAAATTTATACTTCTTGAAGGTAGGGGCTGTTTTCCTTTTCTTTTTCCTTTTTTTTGATAGTATTTTATTTTTTCCAATTACATGTAAAGACAATTTTTAACATTCATTAACTTTTTTTTGAGTTCTAAATCCCCCTTTTAAGACAGTAAGCAATTTGATATAGGTTATATATGTTCAAGGGATTTTTTTTTTTTTGCTGGTATTTGTATCCTCTGTGCTTAGCACAGTGCCTGGCAGTGCTTAATAAGTTCTCCTTCCCTTCCCTTCCCTTCCCTTCCCTTCCCTTCCCTTCCCTTCCCTTCCCTTCCCTTCCCTTCCCTTCCCTTCCCTTCCCTTCCCTTCCCTTCCCTTCCCTTCCCTTCCCTTCTCTCCTTCCTTCTTTCTCTCCTTCCTTCCTTCTTCCTTCCTTTTGTCCTTCCTTCCTTCTTCCTTCTTTCTCTCCTTCCTTCTTCCTTCCTTCCCTCCCTCCCTTCCTTCCTTCCTTCCTTCCTTCCTTCCTTCCTTCCTTCCTTCCATCCTTCCTTCCTTCCGTCCTTCCTTCCTTCCTTCCTTCTTCCTTCCTTCCTTCCTTCCTTCCCTTTCTTTTCCCGGGAACGTAGCTCATGGGCTTCCTGCTTTTAAAAATGAGCTCACTTGGGCTTTCTGAATCATGATGCTTCTGAAAGCTCTAGTATCTCTCACTACACTGCCTCATCCCCAGGCTTCTTGGCCTAAAATCTTAAACCTCAAAGTCAGGAGAGCCTTGAGAAGTCTTCTAGCTCAATCACAGTTAAACAGATATTGTGGCTACAATATCTCTGAGACCAGGGAGTGGGAATCTGCTGCATTCTAAGCTGGTCCATTCCACTTTTGCTGTACTCTAATACTTAGGAAGATTTTCAATGTGGCATATTGGATTGAGAGCTGACCTTGGTGCCAGGGAGTTCTGGGTTCAAGTCCCATCTATGAAATATACTCACTGTGTGACTTTGGGCAAGTCGTTTAACCTAAAATAGTGCTCTAGACAACTCTCTAAGATTAGAAATCATAGAGAAGGTGATGACTTCCATTGGTAGAGGAAATTTTCTCACCTGGGAGCTCCCTATACCAATGCAATCCTTTCTTACATTAAATGAAAATCTGTTGGTCTGCACCTTTCACCCATAGTTCCTAGTCCTGTTGTCTAGGGACAAGTAGGACAAGTCTAATTCTTCTAAGTGACAGTTCTTCCAATGTTTGAATGCTGCTATCAAGACTGATATCAGGCAGCTGGTGGTGCCTGGGTCTGGAGTCAGGAAGAACTGAGTTCAAATCCAGCCTTGGACACTCACAAGCAGTGCGATCCTGGCCAAGTCACATAACTTCTATCTGCCTCAATTTCTTTAACTCTAAAACGGGGATAATAATAGCTCTTACCTCTCAGGGTATTGGTATTATGTATTATGAGGAACAAATGATTTTTTAGACAGCCTGGCACATAGTAGGCACCATATAATTGCTTATTCCTTTCCCCTTCATGGCCCCGGAAGGTTTCTCTTTATCAGGTTCAGTCTCTTCATGTTCCTCAGATGATCCATGTATAAAGTAGTCTTAGTTCCTTTCACCATCTTGGTTACCTTCCTCTGGGCACTCTCCCATTTGTTTGTGTCCTTTCTCAAATGTGGCCTCCAGAAATGGATGTAATTCTTCAGATGTTATCCTACCAGGGAAGAGTCTAGCTGGCCTACTGCCTCCTTCATTACATTCACTTTATGTGGAGATTACATTAGTTTTATGCAGTGGCATGCTGGTAAATATTTAACAACCACCTGTCTGAAAAAAATGTACCCAGATACCCGTTAAAGTCTAATTTTTATTATTAACATTTTCTCCATCATTTTCTTAAGTAGAGAAAAAACACAATAAGATAAACACTGACTTGTAGCTTTTGTTGATTTGGAAGGTGTAAATGCTTACATTGAAAATTTAATGATTGGTTCTTGAAAGCCCATTAGCATTGACTCCAGCACACACCTAGTTTTATGCCACATCCACACTATTCAATTCCATTTAATTCAAGAAACATTAATTAAGCAGTGTATAAAGTCCTGGACCCGGTGTCAGGAAGACTCAACTCCCTGAGTTCAAATCCAGCCTCAGACATTTACTAGCAATATGATCCTGGGTAAGTCACTTAACCCTGTTTGCCTCATTTTCCTCATCTGTAAAATGAGGTGGAAAAGGAAATGGCAACCCAGTCCAGTAGCTTTGCCAAAAAAATCCCAAACAGGGTCTTGAAGAGTCAGACATGACTGAAAAACAACTGAACAACAAATAACAAGAAAAAATAATAATTCTGGAGACACCAAAACCAAAGTGAAATAATCTCTGCCCTCAAAGAGCTTGCATTCTATTTTAACTTCTTTTTTAAGGGGGAGGGGATACAATGCCCAATCACAATGCACAGATAAGCAGAGACAAGATAATTTGAAGTCAAGAGCATGAATAGCTGGGTGGGTCAGGAAGGGTCTCCTTAGGAGGAGTTTTGTGAGCTGAGCTTTGAAGGAAGCTAAAGATTCTAAGAGGCAGAGGTGAAGGAGTATGTTTCTGGCACAGGTGACAGCCTATGAAAAAGAATGATGAGAGGAGATGGGATGTCAGGTTTAGGGAAGAGTCAGTGGGCTAGGTTGACTAGAATACAGAGTACAAAGGGAGGTACAATAAACCTGGAAAGGTAGGCTGAAGCCAGAGTATGAAGGGATTTAAATGCCAAGCTGAGTAGTTTGTATTTTACCCTAGAAGAAATAGGATTTAAGAGATATTGTGGAAGGAGAGTCAATTCATTTAGCAAACTAATTGGATATGGAGGGTGAGAAGGAGAGTGGGTTTTTTTTTTTTTGGTGGGGCAATTGGGGTTAAGTGACTTGCCCAGGGTCATACAGCTAGTAAATGTTAAGTGTCTGAGGCCGGATTTGAACTCAGGTCCTCCTGAATCCAGGGCTGGTGCTCTATCTGCTGCACCACCTAGCTGCCCTGAGAGTATGGTTTTAAGGATAATTCCAAAGTCGTGATGTTGGGCTACTTGAAAGATGGTGGTGCCCTTGACAGAAATGGGAGTTTGGAGGAGGGGTAGGTTTACTGGGGAAGATGATGAGTTCTGTTTTGGACATGTTGAGTTTGAGATCCTGATGAAACATTTAAGTGGATAGCTCCAGAATATAGCTGGCGGTAACAGACTAGAATTCAAGAGAGATAGGGGTAGATATATAGTTATAGGACTGATCTTTGTGGATGTAGAAGCAAGCACATGGCACAGTAGGTAGAACATTGGGCCTGGAATCAGGATGACCTGAATTCAAAACCAGTCTCAGCCACTTACTAGCTGTTTGACACCCTGGGCAAATCGCTTACCCTCTTCTTGCCATGGTTTCTTCATCTGTAAAATGGGAAATAATAATGGCAACTACTTTTCAAGGTTGGTTTGGGGATCAAACGAGATAATATTAATAAAATACTTTGTGGGGCAGCTAGGTGCACAGTGGATAAAGCAATGGCTCTGGATTCAGGAGGACCTGAGTTCAAATCCAGCCTCAGACACTTGACACAAGCTGTGTGACCCTGGGCAAGTTATTGCCCCGCAAAAATAAAAACAAAAAAATGCTTTGCAAAACCTAAAGTACTATACAAATGATAGTAATTGATGATAATGTAGCAGTGGTGTTGGTTAGGCTGAGCAGACAGGTAAAGTTGGCAGTCCCTCTTACTCTTTCCTACATTTTTTGGGGCCAGGCTCTTCCTCCTCCTTTCTCTTTACTCATTTCTTGGCACCTCCTTCCCATAGGAGTGGTTTCCCCTTTAAACCAGGCCATAGTAATGGTTAATTCCTGTTTCAATGCTAGTTCAGCTAATTATGTGCCCAACCACTGCTGCTAACTTATTTGTTCAGAGGGATTTTGTTAAATGCACTCTCTTTGCCCTGGGAAGTTGTGAAAATAAAAGAAAAAGAAAGGAAAGGAAAGAAAAGAAAAAATATCAGTCAATACCCTTTTTTCCCCTAAGCTCTGAACCCTCAGCCAGAAATCTCACTTTGGCAAAATATAGCAGCTTTCAATCTATCTCTCTTCCCTCCCAGGCTGTTCCCAATCACTCCACTCAACATTTCATGAAAGCAATAGCACACATAATTTAGCAGTTCTTGATCTATAGCTTCATCACATTTGCCTAAGAAAATAAACAAACATCTAAGGGTAAACCAACTCTTAAGAAACAAGGATAATGTCTCTTATGCCCTAGGGAGACATCACTCAAGAAGTACACTCACCTCAGAGAAAGGGAAAGGGGAGGGGACAAATGAAGAATCACTGGCCTCTGACAGAGACCTCAAGGAATTTCAGGAATTCGTGATTCATCCTGATGGAGCTTAAGCAAGATTTCTTGGTACCACTTTGGTTTTGGATTCCCAGGACTGGCTCTTGGCAGCAGGCACTCTGTAGTGTAAAGAATTAATTACTGGGGCAGCTAGGTGGTGCAGTGGACAAAGCACCAGCCCTGCATTCAGGAGGACCTGAGTTCAAATCTGGCCTCGGACACTTGACACTTACTAGCTGTGTGACCCTGGGCAAGTCACTTAACCCCAATTGCCTCACCAAAAAAAAAAAAAAAAAGAATTAATTACTATTTGAGGTTTTCATACACTCTACCTCTTCTGTATCCCTCAACTTCTTCCTTTTTCCTTTCCATGAATCCAGCAGCAAGTTTGTGAGACCGAGTCAGCTCTTCTGCCAGTCCCCAGGTCAGAGCAGAACTCTCCCTACAGGGTGGAGTTCAGGAAGAGGACACTGAGAAGTATCTGTCCAACCAGTGGGCATTCATCTTTAATGTTCTGATACCCTGGATAAAGTCTGAAACAGGTGTGGCCAAGTCAGGGATGCATTAAGATAATGAATGAACCAATGTGGGTTGATGGGAGAGAGAAAAGAAGAGGAAATAGAGGACATGGGTTCAAATCCTGATAGTCATATATTACTTGTGTTGCTTTGGATAAGTCACTTTGGATGCAAGTTTCCTCATCTGTGAAATCAGGGGGTAGATGACCTTCCAAGGTCTCTGTTCCAGTTCAAAATCCATGTATGATTTTTGTTTGTTTGTTTTTTTGCAGGGCAATGAGGGTTAAGTGACTTGCCCAGGGTCACACAGCTAGTGTCAAGTGTCTGAGGTAAAATTTGAACTCAGGTCCTCCTGAATCCAGGGCCTGTGCTTTATCCACCACACCACCTAGCTGTCCCCCTATGTATGATTCTTTAAGAAGGTCCAGGACAGAGTCTGAGCTTTGTAGTTCACTGAAACTCCCAGATATTTTTCAGTTTAGCTGAACTGCTTTGCACCTTGTGACAAGGTTAAAAGGGTTTGGGATTTACCAACTTCTAGTCTCTTATGAAATCATTCCTTTCAGCTATCTTAGAAGTAGCTCCTGTTGACAGTATCTGCCAACAAACACCAAGTTAGGGAACCTGGGTAGATGGTGGCCCATTAATATAATCACAGAGACCTAGACTAGGTTGCCTCTATTGCCTCTAATTTTTTAATTTAAAATTTAAATTCAATTTTAATTTACTTTCAATTCCAAATTCTCCACCAATAGGGCATCAGTGTACCTATTTTTTCTGTATCCCCTCCAGCATTTGTCATTTTTCTTTTTTTGTCATCTTAGCCAATCTGATAGCTGTAAGGTGGTACTTCAGAGTTGTTTTAATGTTCATTTCTCTAATAATTAGTGATTTATATTTTTGTTATGTGGTTATTGATAGCTTTGATTTCTTCCTTGGAAAACTGCCTGTTTATATCATTTCATGATTTATCAATTAAGGAATGACTCTTATAAATTTGACTTAGTTCTTTATATATTTTAGAAATGAGACCTTTATCATAGAAACTTGTTGCAAAAATTCTCTCCCCCATCTCCCAGTTTCTTGCTTTTCTTCTAATTTTAGCTGCATTGGTTTTGTTTGTGCAAAACATTTTATATTTTTATGTCCCTTTTAGCTTCTGTGAACCTGTCTATTTCTTGTTCATGAATTTTTCTTCTAGTCATAGATCTGACAGGTAACATCTTTCATGTTCCACTACTTTATTTATGATATCACCCTTTAAGTCCAAATCATTTTGAGCTCATCTTGATTTACAGTATGATATTTTTGTCTTTGCCTAGTTTTTGCCAGGTTGCTTTCTAGTTTTTCCAACAGTTTTGGTCAAATGACACATTCTTGACCTAATAGATAGGATCTTTGAGTTTGCCCCCAATTTTCAACTGTGACTTCTTTACTTTCAACGGTAGGTGAACTAGTCAAAGATACATGCACTTCCCTCTCCCATCACCTTCAGGGCAGCTCCTTGGCTGCCTTGCTCACTCTTCACCCTAGCGTGGGTCTCAGAGGTGACCCAGCTCTGGCCTGGGCTGCTTGTTTTTTCTTCCCTCTCCTAATGTGAAATCCTCTATCAGTTAGTGCCTTACTTGGCTCATAATAGGTATACAGTAAATGCTTATTGACTGATTGATTGATTAAGGGCTCAAAGGTTCCCTTCCCCACACATAGATCATAGCATCCATGCTGAAGAAGACTATCCTATCCAAACCCCATATTTTACAAATGAGGAAACTGGGGTTGAGAGAGGTCTAGTAAGCAGCGTATTTAAGCTGCAAACCTGGGTGCTTTGCTTCCTTTCCAGGGATTTCAGGGTTCCCCATTTGCAGCCTTCCTGTGGAGCTGGCCTGAAGCCTCACTATCATCTGGGCTCTTGTCCTGGACTGGGCACCACTCAGAGTGTTGTCCTTGCTCTCAGCTGGCTTCTATTTTACTCCCCATGGTCCTTGACTTGAGTCATACACAGTGATGTGTTCCTTGGTATAAAATGCATACCCCCTAAATGGATGAAACACACACACACACACACACACACACACACACACACACACACGTTAAGCGCTTACGACGTGCCAAGCACTTTAATAAGAGATAGGGATAAAAAGACAAAAATGAAAACAGAATTGTCCTCAAGGAGCTTACATTCTAAGAGAGTACCTCTGGGGGAGTGGTGGCCAAGGAGACGTATTTTGGTTTGTAAAGTTATAGGTATAGTGAGTGGAGCCAAAGGGGAGTATCTACTCTGATACTAGGATTCATGATAGAATTGATTTGATTATGTTTCTAGAACTAGGAAGTAATATGGGAGGTGTGTGTGTTGGGAGCAGGGTTGGTCTGGTTAGGGTATGCATGGCAACAGGATGGTTGGGGAGGAAATGGAGATGGTTGGGTCAGGGATTGAAGTGAAGCATGGCCCGAGTTGGACCTCAATGTATTGGGCCCCTTGGCCCACATGGCAGCTATGGGGACTGGCTAACCTCAGGCATGTTCTAGCTGTGTAACCCTGGGCAAGTCACTTTACTGCTGTCTGCTTCAGTTTCTTCAATTGTAAAATGGGGAAAATAATCATATCTACTTCCCAGGGTTGTTGTGAGGATTAAATGAGATATTTGTAAAATATTTAACACAGTGCCTGGCAAGTTGTAGGTGCTTAATAAATGCTTATTCCCTTCCCTGGATAGATGCTCTGCACACATGTGCCCCTCGAAATGTGCATTCACATACATGGAATCCTCCCACTTCATACTGTACCCAGAAGAAGGCAAAGTTCCCTGTCTCATTTCCTACACTTGTCTCCAGGATTTTTTCCTACCAGGTCTCACATTTTTCATCTTTAAAACTCCAAAAAAAAAAATGTAACTGTCTGAAAGTTTGAGGGGTTTTTCAGTTCTGACAAGTATTGAAGATGGAATAGATCAAGCCAGCCATCTGGACTTAATTCCCTCAAGAGTTTGCAAAAAACACCGTCTGGTCTGTCCTGTGTGACCAATAAAGATGCAAGAGATTGCTGGGGTGGTGGCTGTGAGGAGTTGCCAGGAACTTGGGTCAGGAGAAGAAGGTGATAGGCAGAGGGGCTACTTCTCCTTGCTCAGATCTTCTGGGAGAGAGGGACAGATAGGAAGAGCAAGGATTATGTCACGAGCTAAGGTCAGGGGCAAGTTCAAGATTAGGGTTAAACAGAGGGTTAGGGCAGAGCTATCACTGGTAATTTTGGGTCCTGGGACAAACATGAAACATGCTCTCAAGTGAACTTTTAAAGGAAACTTCTCAAGTTTTAAAAATGTTTTGGTGAGAGGAGAGATAGACCCTAGGATACTGTCCCATAGGGAAGACAGATGGGAATCCTGAGGATGCTCCTGGGGGCCATGAGAGGTACAGCATACAGCCAGGGATGATCTCACCTGGGGTTCAATTATGGTGGTGGTGGGGTCAGGAAGGGAGAACATCATCTGGTATCTCCCTTTTTAAAATAAATTGTCTTGTTGCCTGAGCTCTAAGCTCAGTTGAAGGAGAGTAAATGCTTTGGGTGCCCTCAAAATTTTGGTACTCTAGGGGCAAAGCCCTGGTTGCCCTGACCTAGTTATAGCTCTGGGTTTGGGTTGGGTCAGAATTAGTAAAGTCAAATTAAGAGTTAAGGTTTAGTTTAAAGTTAAAGGTAGGGCCAGAGTTAGGGCTAAGAATGGGTTAAATTCAGGATTAAACTCGGGAGACCAAGAATAACAAAGTGCTATTCATTTAGACTATTATCTTTTGTCTTCAAACACTCTTTAGGTTTGGGGTTGCAGGTTGCAGCAGGAGCTGACCTCAGTGTCTGTGAATGCCTGCATTTCTGTGGCACTCTCATGTCTATTTATACTTTTCCTTCTATCTATATATACCATTGAGGGAGTGAGCTGGAGCCTCAGCCCCTGGGCCCTTTCCCCAGGGTGAGCTGACTCACAAATATCAGCAGGAGGGAAAGAAGTTAGAAGTATTGTTCATCCATTCCCTTGCCAGCTCTCCTGTCCCTTTTCCTTCCATGTCCCTCAAGTGTTGCTTCAACTGAAACCACCACAGGTGGCTTGGTGAGGACAACTCAGTCTGGACCTGGATTACAAACAGGATGAACGATTGGGGAGCCAAGAAAGGATGTACTTGGGTTAGGAAAAGGCTGCACTTAAGGACCAGGACATATAGGATAGTAGCATCCTGAAAAGGAGAGTCAGAGACAAGGAAAGATTTGGAGTCAGAAGAACTGAGTTCAAATTCTGTTTCTCCTTGCTCCTTTTGTGACTTTGTATAAATCACTTACCCTTTCTGGTTTCATTTTCTTCATCTATAAAATGAGAGGGGCTAGACTAGATGTCTAAAGTTCCTTTCAACTTTAAAGCCCACAGTCCCATGACGTATGTCTTTTTTTTTTTTTTTTTTTTTTTTTTAGTGAGGCAATTGGGGTTAAGTGACTTGCCCAGGGTCACACAGCTAGTAAGTGTTAAGTGTCTGAGGCCGGATTTGAACTCAGGTACTCCTGACTCCAGGGCCGGTGCTCTATCCACTGTGCCACCTAGCTGCCCCCCATGATGTATGTCTTTCCTTACCACTGAACAACCAACAGACACTGCATGTCATAGGATTACAGAGTCTCAGAGCTAGAACTAAGAGTCAGAAGGGGGCTCATTTCCCTATCTTGACCCTTAAGAGTTCAAATCCAACCTTAGACACTTCCTAGCTTTGTGATCCAGGGAAAGTAACTGAGCTTCTTTCTGCCTCAGTTTTATCAACTGCTAAAATGGCACTTATCTCACAGGGTTATTGTGAGGATAAAATGAGATAATATTTGTAAAGCATTTAGCACAGTGCCTGACACAGTGGAGTAGCTTAATGAATGCTTGTTCCCTTCCCCCTCTTCCCCTCCCCTCAGTGAAGCAGTATAACTGTTCACTGTCCTCTTCTCTTGAACCCCTTGCCCCCCGGATCTTATTGCTGACCTTGCCCTGCCAAGCCTCAACCCTGGATCACTCCCACCATCCACTGACTTTGCTCCTACTGTGCTGCTGAATGAAGTTGGAGAAAATCACAAAACTGCTTAGAACTGCTGCAGATTTATGTTATGTATTTTCAAGTGGGCCCTTTCTGCAGCAAGACAATCCTTTTATACCTCCCTAATGCACTCACTATCCCATTCTTTTCCAAGTCTTTTCATCCCTCTCTACATGTACCATGGCTCTCCCCCATCTTGAGCCTTTTGTCATGCTTCACTGAAAAAATTGAGACCATTGACTGAAAACTTCCTTTTGTATTCTGTTCCTCATTGTTCTTTACCAAGTGCCTCTGCCCCTCTTTCCTCCTTTGCTCCTGCCTCACCAAAGAGGAAGCCTTTGTCTTTGCCAATGTCAACCCCTCAAGTGATTCTGTTCTATTCTATCTTCTCCAACAGATTTCCCTCTTTGTCATCCCCACTCTTTCATTTTTTTTTTTGCGGAGCAATAAGGGTTAAGTGACTTGTCCAGGGTCACACAGCTAGTAAGTGTCAAGTGTCTGAGGCTGGATTTGAACTCAGGTCCTCCTGAATCCAGGGCTAGTGCTTTATTCACTGCACCACCTAGCTGACTCCATCCCCACTCTTTCATTCATCTTCAATATCTCCTTATCTATTGTCTCCTTCCCTACTGTGTACAAACATACCCAGGTCTTCTCTACCCTCAAAAAACTCACTTGATCCATTTATCCTTGATTGTTATTGTCCCATGTTTTTTGGGGGCAGCTAGGCAGTGAAGTAGATGGAGCACTGGGCTTGGAATCCGGAAGGCTCATCTTCCTGAGTTCAAATCTGGCCTCAGACACTTATTAGCTATGTGATCGAGGGCAAGTCACTTGACCTTGTTTGCCTCAGTTTCCTCATCTGTAAATGAGCTAGAAAAGAAAATGTCAAATAACTCTGGTATCCTTGCCAAAAAACCAAACCAAACCAAACTCAAATGGGTCACAGAGAGTCAAAGTTATTAGTTACTAAAGATTTCTTAATCACTGAATTGAATGGTCTTTTCTCAATCTTTATCCTTGACCTCTCTGCAGCCCTTGACACTGTTGATCACCTTCTTCTCCTTGATACTCTCTCCTCTCTAGGTTTTCAGGACATCACTCTCTCCTGGTTTTCCTTCTACCTCTCTGACTGCTCCTTCTCTGTCTCCTTTGTTGGATCTTCATCCAGGTTATGACTGCTAACTAAAAAGGTCCCATGGGGCTCTGTCCTGGACTTTCTTCTCTTCTTTCTCAATAATATTTCACTCGATGATCTCATCAGCTTCCATTAGTTCAATTACCATTTCTGCTGATGATTCTCAAATCTACCTATCCTAGCCCAAACTTTCTGCTGACCTCTATCTAGATGGGCATCTCTAGCTGCTTTTTGAACATCTCAAAATGGATGTAACATAGACATTTATAACTCAGCATTTCCAAAACTAAACTCATCTTCCCCCCCCCCAAAAAAAAATTCTCTCCTCTTCCTAACTTCCCTATTCCCATGGAGGGCATCAACATCCTTTCAGGTACCCATGTTGGCAATATAGGTGTCATCCTCAACTCTTCACTGTTTCTTACCCTGGCCCCCACCCTCATTCAATCTATTGATTTTACTTTTGTAACATTTCTTGCATATATCCCTTTTCTCCTGTAAAGAATTAATTGTTATTTGAGGTTTTTATGCCTCGGCACCCACTGGCCTGGGGCTCCACAAACCACACGCTGCTCCACCCACTGGTTGTAGTCATTGCCATGGCGCTGGCACCTCACCACTTGCTGACACCTACATGGGCCTGGCAAAATTATAATGATTGGAAGCCTAGTGAGGGCAGTCATGTGACTGTCAGAGCAGCCATCCCATTGGCTGGGGCTGTGTGGGGTTTTTCTGGGATTGGGGGAGGAGAATTGGGCATTCTAGCTGGACGCTGGAACGACAAGGGGTCTGCTGCATATTCTCAGCTGATTCCTGGGCGGTGGTATCTTTTGAGGTTGTATAATTTCCCTTTCCCCATTTTATTTCCTTTCCCTTGATCCTACTGATCCTGTTTGTGTGTGTGTGTGTGTGTGTTTTAAGTTCATTCTTGTTAAAATAAATCCTGTTCTGTTTTGAGGGAGGCTGCCGGTCTCCTTCCTTGCCCCAATATTGTGGCAAGCTGCTTAGCTAACACTCCCCAATTAAAAATTGGTCCCCACACTCCTCTGCCATCACCCTGGTGCAGGCCCTCATCATCTCATGCCTAGACTATTAACATAGCCCATTTATTGTTCTCCCTGCTTCAAGCATCTCCCAAATCAAGTCTACCACTTAGTTGTCAAACTAATATTCCTGTGACATTTTAAAAGGTTCAAGAGACATAGTTTCTGGGTAATTTAATCATTTTATTAATAAGGCCAGCAGGTTATTAATAAAAGGACGGCCATTTGGCCATCTCTCTTAGACCAAAGACCCCTAATGGTGGTGGGGTCACAGTTTATATGGCTTTTGAAGAGGAGGTGTTCCTGAGGGATGCCTAATCACCTCTAATTGGTTAATCAAATGGGAGGTGAACTATCTTGACCTATGATTTAGGTCACTCAAATCTTGGTCAAAGAGACATCAATTTCCATATCACCTGTCTTTTTTTGTTCTTTGTTTTACAGGGTAATGAGGGTTAAATGACTTGCCCAGGGTCACACAGCTAGTAAGTGTCAAGTGTCTGAGGCCAGATTTGAAATCAGGTCCTTCTGAGTCTAGGGATGGTGCTTTATCCACTTCACTACCCAGCTGCCCCCACCTGTCTTGATAATATAGAGAATCTCATCAACTCCTATTAATTCAATTACCATCTCTGCTGATGATTCTCAAATCTACCTAACCTAGCCCAAACTCTCTGATGACCTCTATCTAGATGGGCATCTCCAGCTCCATTTTGGACATCTCAAAATGGATGTCCCATAGACATTTATAACTCAACATTTCCAAAACTGAACGCATCTGAGAATCTCTCAGGATCTGTCTGAGCAAAAACAATGAGTAGGAATACACTTATTAGCCTAAACTTAGATTTCTTTTACTGTCTGATTAGATCTTGGCTTAGGTAAAACTTTAAGAGAGATTTCCCACACTGGTTGATTTCTGGATGAGGAAGTAGAAAAGGGGGAAAACCTTGGTCTTACTACGATAATGTAAGGAGAGAAATATTAATTTTTCATATTCCTAAAGTTCAGAGCAGACCATGTCACACCCCTCTTACTCCCACTCAGTTTGTACCACATATGCCTATCACTTCCAGGATCAGATATAAAATCATCTGTTTGACACTTAATGTCCTTTACAACCTCCCCCCCCCCAATCTTTCTAGTTTTCTTACACCTTATACACTGTCCCACCCCCAACACTGTAATCCAGTGACATCAACTGCCTTGCTTTTCCTCACTTTGGGCATCTTTGTTGGCTGCTGTTCATACCTGGAATTCTTTTCATCTCCATTTCCTGGCTTAAAGTCCCAGATAAAATCTCACCTTTCCTTAGGCACCTTAATTCTAGTGCTGTCTCTCTGTATTTTACCTTCAATTTATCAAGTCTATATCTTGTTTGTACATAGTTATTTGCATGCCATCTCACCCATTAGACTGTGAGCTCCTTCTTTTGTCTCTGTATCCCCAGCACTCAGCACCATACCTAGTACATTTTGTTGTTCAGTCAGTTTAGGTGTGTCCAAGTCTTTTTGACCCCATTTGGGATCTTCTTGGCGAAGATACTGAAATGGTTTGCCATTTCCTTCTCCATCTCATTTTACAGGTGAGGAGATTGAGGAACTTGCCCAGGGTCATACAGCTAACAAGTGTCTGAGACTGGATTTGAACTCAGGAAGATGAGTTCTCCTGACTCCAGCTCAGCACTCTATTCACTGTGCCACCTAGATGCTCCCATACCTAGCATGTAGTAGGTGCCTAATAAATGTTCATTGACTCACTGGCTGAGATGGGAGATAAGATGTAGTTCAAAGGTCAGTTTGGTTGGATTGTAGAGTGTGTGAAGGCAAGTAATGATTAAGGCTGAAAAGTAGGTTGGAGGCAATTTGCAAAAGGCATTAATTGCCAACTAAGGGGCTTTTGTGTACTTGATTCTAGAGTCAGTAGGGAGCCACCGGAGTTTATTGAGCAGAAGTGTGACAGTCACCCTGGAGCTTTAGGAAAACCTCTTTGGCAGCTGGTGGAGAATACATTACTGAAACCTCAAGGTATTTCCACCTGAGTTGCTCTCTATCTACATCTCCTCAGGCTGTACCTGTGTGATTAAGTATTGAACTAGAGAGCAAGACATAGGGGAGTGGGTAGGGTGGGGGACAGAGATTAAAAGAGAGATAGGAGGGCGATAAGGACAAATATTGTTGACCACCGTGTTGCTGCCCAAGAGGAAGGAAAGCCTGTTCTATAGCTGGACACTGTTCTCCCCAGACCTCAGCCCTCTTGGCAGCTGAAGGTTCAGATGTCCTTCCTCTTCCTTCTTGCCCCCTTTTCCCCATTTCCCCCAACTAGCTCCACTTCCATCTTACTCTTCTGGTCTTCATCCCAGTCTCTGCATCAGAATGAGTTGGCCAGCCAGTCAGTCAGTGTTTGCTACAGCCTGTGGTGCCAGATTCTACCTATGGAGAAAACAGAAGGAGCCTCTGCCCTCAAGAGGTTCAGAGTTTGACCAGGAGGCTCCTCTGCCTTGTCAAACACTTGGCTTCCAAGACAGAACCCAGGGCTGGGCTGTGAGTACAGGCTTAGAATCTTGGGAGTTCCCACCCTTTTGGCACATTGGAGGGCCACTGTGTGTATGTATGCCCATGGAACAGAGTTTCTCCTTGGTTGAAGCCAGGAGGTCCCTTTGGGAGAGAGAAGCAATGCCAATGACAGCTGCTCCAACCAGAGGCACATTGTCTGCCCCCTTTCTTCCCCTGCCCTTTTCTCCCTTTGCTGTCTCTTTCCCTGCCACTTCCCATAGTCCCTTCTGGATTTAAAAAAAAATTACCATGGATTTATTTTTTAAAAATTGGTACATTGCAACTATTTTTGCTATTCTGGGCTTGATAAAAACCAACAAACATGAACATTTCCATATACAAAGATCAGAAGAAGAAAACTGTTAATGGAGCTATGAATTGTTATTGCATTCAGCTTAAAAAAGAAACATATGAGTTGAGCAGTTAGTTTCAAAGGTGTGCGGCTTGTCTGTGTCTCCCTTTGAACCACCCCCCCACCCTCCTCCCTTCCCATCTTTCAATCTAAATCAAAGGTTCTTAACCTTTTTGTGTCATGGACCCCTTTGGCATTCTGGTGAAGCCTAAGGACCCCTTCTAAGAATAATATATTTAAAAGTAAATTTTGTTTTATTCAATCATCAAACATTTTAAACCTTCTCACCTCCTCTTCTTCCCCAAAGAAAAACAAAAATCCTTTTAAGAACTATAGAATCTAACAAAACAAATATCTGCATTGGCCATGTCCCAAAATGCATGCTCATTCTGCATATTCAATCTATTGCTTTTCTGTCAGGAGTTTTCTTCATCATTAGATTTCTGGAATCATGGTTGATCATTATGGTGAATTTGTAGGTCTTTCAAAACCGTTAGTTTTTATAATATTGTTATAGTAAAAATTATTGTCTTGGCTCTACTCATCTCACTCTGTTTGCATCAGTTCATACAAGTCTTCTCAGGTTTCTTTGAACCTGTTTCTTTCATCATTCCTTATAACACAAGAGTATTCCATTACATTCATATACCATAATTTATTTAGCTGTTCCCTAATAGATGGATGTCTCCTTAGCTTCCAGTTCTTAGCCACTGAAAAGAGGGCTGCTACAGATATTGTTGTGCACATATAGACCAATTTTTTGGTGATCTATTTGGGGTGTAGCCTGGGTCAAAGAGTATGCACAGTTTAACTGTAGGGGTGTAAATCCTAATTGTTCCCCAAATGATCTATCAATTCACAGCTCCTTTGACAGTGCCAATTTGCCTGTTTTCTCGGAGACCCACCAACATTTGTCATTATCCTTCATTTACTTTGCCAATCTATGGGTGTGACATGGAACCTCAAAATTGCTATCCTTTGTATTTCTCTAATTATTTAGTGATTTGGAGTATTTTTGCTTCATACAGTGGATAATAATCTCAAATTTGTCATGAGGAGACAATGAAATAGAACTTGGAAAATACTTTGAAAATTTTAAAGCACTTTTTTGTGTGTGTGTGTGTGGCAATGAGGGTTAAGTGACTTCCCCAGGGTCACACAGCTAGTATGTGTCAAGTGTCTGAGGTCAGATTTGAACCCAGGTCCTCCTGAATCCAGGGCTAGTGTTTTATTCACTGCACCACCTAGCTGCCCCCTTAAAGCACTTTTTAAAAAAGCTATTATTATTTTTGTTGTTGTTGCCATTATCATCATCATTACTATTTCCCCCAAGAACTATCTGTTCATATTCTTTGACCACTTATCAGCAGGGGAATAGAATGTTTTTAAATGCATAAAATAAAATAGATAGATTACACAAGAAATCATTTATATGTAAATAAAGTTATCAAAATATTTTCCCATCCAAGTTAGTAGACTCTCTGAAATCTATCCACGGACCTGTGAACCCCAGGATAAGAACCTCTGATCTGAACTTTCTGGGGGAATATAGAGAAAATAATTGTGTGCCTGTCTCTTTCCAAAGGGGTGAGAGGAAATGAATGGATGAGTGAGAAAGCATTTGTTCAGTATTTATCATGTCCTGGATGTGCTAAGTGCTAGAGATGCAAATACAAGAAAATCAGATAATGGTACTTTTCCTCAAAGTGTTTATATCATGTGGAGGGAATAGAACACACAAAGGCCAGCTGGGAAGAGGGGAAAGGGATACTTACTTGAAAGGCATGTGGTTCAGGGATTGCTTGTCTTTTGTTCTAGAAGGGGACCATGATATCGAGGTGATGTTGTGACTTGCAGTAAATTAGATTTAAGTGAGGGAGGGCTGTGCAAGGTTTCCAACCTCATTCTCTCCTCTTAGAGCCGTCTGGGTCCAGTGGCAAGATATATACATCAGGATGATTAGAGATGGTCCCAATTATTTAAGGCAATTGGGGTTAAGTGACTTGTGCAGGGTCACACAGTTAGTAAGCGTCTGAGGCAGGATCTGAACCCAAGTCCTCCTAACTTTAGGGCCAGTGCTGTATCCACTGCAACATCTAGCTGCCCCTTGTTCTGGGGAACAAAACTCATCTGTCAGAGCCCAGGATCCTAATAGAAGAGTCCAGGGTCTGGTGGGAGGTTGATGAAGAGCGATGATGGCAGAAGTACAGTTGGTTGGTTTGGAAATGGCTCCCATGGTCTAGGGAGGGTGGCCTGGAGTCCATGGATCCCAGAGAGAGAAAGACCCAAAGCTTTGATTGATGCTCATCAGGATATGCAGATGCGTCTCTTTGGCCCTGAGGTCAAATTGGGGGGGGTGGTGGTGGTGGAGGGGCCCTTCCTCTAGAGCCCTGGCCACAGAACAGGGTGTTCTTAGGGCTCAGACCCAGTTGTGCCTCCCCTGGTAAAGGTCCCCAGGGTAGTCCTCCCTGTTCCAGGTGAGTTAGCAGGCTCCATGAAGGAAGCCCTGTCCTGAAGACCACCCAATTCAGTTATCATATCAGAGTCATCAGCTGTTAGAACTAGACCTTGGAGATCATCCAGTCTAACCCTCTCATTTTACAGAAAAGGAGTCAGGCCCAGAGAGGGGAAGGGATTCACCTAAGGTCACACAGTGAAGTAGCACTTGAACCCAGGACTTGAACCCAGGTTACCTGGCTTCTAGCCTACAACCTCATTCACTGTCCCATATTCCTTTTCACATGTGATGATGTGAATTATGCTTCTTAGGAGCTGCTCCTTCCTACCAAAGCCCCGGTGATGTGCCAAGGAAGCAAATAACATTGCATTTAACCTCTTTTTGGGGCTGTTAAAAATTGTTCTTCCACACGTCCCAAGGCAAAGACGCTGGATGGTGGAGGCAAATGGGCTGTTTAATCCTCACTGGAGCTGAAGGGCAGCAGGTTCTGTCTTCTGAATAGGCTGGGGCCAGCTGTGGGGTCAAATGGTTTTCTGATATGCTGACCCAGCCGCCATTTATCTCCGGGATGAGAGAGAAATTTCCTGAGGTTGCATTTTCCCCAGAGCCAGAGGACAGTGAGCTGAGAAGCAGCCCGCATTTCTAACTGCTCTGCTCTGGTTAGGCAATTCCCCCGGCTCCCTCCTTTTCTGGGGAGTTTGAGGGTCATAGGCAATGTGATCAGATCTGATTCTCACAGTTGAGGAAACTGAGGTCCAGAGAGGTAAGGGAATTGGCCGAGATCATACAACTATATTATAACCACTTACAAGTTCACACACACACACACACACACACACACACACACACACACACACACACACACACACACACATTTTTAGGTTTGCAAAGTAGCAGAGACCCACCTCAAAGACTAGGCCTTTGACTCCATTTCCAATGCTCTTTCCATCAGATCATATTGCCTGGGGGTTGCTCCCTTTCATTATTCTTCTTGATTCTCCCTCCAAAAGATGAATAAAACATTTCTAGATGGGTGGGACCAGGCTGGCTCTCTATCAAGTAGCCTTGGGCAATTTCTCACCAGCCAGTGATAGAGCTATCCAGGACCTAGCCGACCCCAAATCATTCCCTCCCTGGCCTGATAGGACCTGACCCTTCTTTCCTGACTGGTCTAAAGGCCCAATTTAGGAGAGGGTATTGTCTCAAGAAAAGAGCATTTCTGAGGAAACCAGAAGGTTCTTTCTCATTTGCATATAAATGAATCATTGATAGTGTAGCCTAGTGGAAGGAACTTTTTAGGTTGTTTCCCAACACTTTTTGTTCATTTCTGTTTGATCCCCTATCATTTCCCCCACACTGGTAGTTCCAAATCTAGGCAGCTGGGTGGTACAATGGATAGAGTGCTAAGCCTGGAGTCAGGAAGATCTGAATTAAAATTTGGCCTCTGACATTAGCTTTGTGACCTTGGTCAAGTCACTTGACTTCTATTTGCCTGAGTTTCCTCATCTGTAAAATGAAGATGATAATAGCACCTCCTTCCCAGAGTTGTTGTGAGGATCCAATAAGATAATAATTGTAAAGCACTTAGCACAGTTCCCAGCACATAGTAAGTAAGTGCTTGTAAATGTTAGCCATTATTTGCCCTTCTCAAACTCCCAACTTTCTGCTTCTCACTTTCGACATGTTTTAACTTGTTACTTTATTGAACAGAACCCATCTGACCTGAACTTCTTCAGTTCCCTTCCTACATAGTTAAAACCATTCTATGTTCTCACTTCTTTTTATTCCCTGAGACAAGGAAGTACCAGAAAAGGATAGGTAAAGATAAAGATTTTTGAAAGGTGAATCGCCCTTCCATAGGGGTGCCCTATCCATGTGTATTCTCTATGTAGTTGTTTCTTCTCATCAGTCCCTTGTATGTTGGTCACATGAATTCCAAATGTGTGTGACCCCATGTGTCATTCCCACATCTATCCTACTGATTGTATATGTATCTATGGAAGAGTGTACCCCAGGAGTACGGTGGGGGTGAAGTGGGGATGAAAGGGAGGAGGTAATGAATGCTCCATGGCTATTTTTTTCTGCATCTTCTTGATGACTTGTAAAAATAAACACATTGTTGGGGGCCCTTGAGTTATAGCTTTGAGTAGAAGTGGACCCACAAATACTGTGAACTTGGGATCACTTTTCTGGTGGTCCCAGGCACTACATTTGTATCACCAGAGATGAACACAGTGCCCTGAACATTCATAGGGCCTTAAGGAAACATTTATTGATTTGAATAGAATTAAAAACCTGACTCTGCCAATTACCCACTATGCTATAATGGAGTCAGAAGCCCTGAGTTCAAATTCTAGGTCTGACATTTATAGAATTAAAAGATTATAGATTAAGAGCTTGACCATTAAGTCCAACCTCCTCATTTGACAGATGAAGAAGCAGGTAGCCCAGAGATGTTAAGTGCTTTAAGCAAATTATAACCTACTTTGGCCTTCTCATCTGTGAAATGGGAGCAATGGTACTTGTACTTCTTAACCTCACAGAGTTGTGAAGAGTAAATTGGTTCATAGATTTAAACTTGGGCCTTAAAAATCATCAGTCTAAACAGGAGGCTCAGTGCTGTTAGTGACTTGTCCAATGTTGTTCAGGTTAAGTGGAAGGGTCAAGTTTTGAGCTCTATCATCAGATTTAACTTTTTTCCACTGTGCCATGTTTACTTCCAGTGCATAGGATGATAGATGGGAAAGCTGGTTGGGATCATAATCCCCATATCCATGGAATGTAAGAAGGTTGTCCTCTCAGACACATGAATTCTTGGCACATTGACATACCATTTTTACTGCTCCCATTTTGGGGAGAGGCCCTAGATATGAGACAAAACTTCAGTCTAAAGAAGAATTGGGAGATATTGGGGTAGGCAATATAAACAAATCAAAGAGTGTGAGGAAAGGAGTCTGATCACTCTTCCAGGTGATCAGGCTCCCCAAAGACTGCACTCAATCAGAGCTGCACAGATCTAGAGTAGGGGGAACCTCTGAGTAGAGAAAGGAGTGAGAACAGTGCCTCAGGCTCCGAAGCCATGACAAATGGTACCTATTAAGGTCACTGAGTCCAGAGAGACTGACTATCCAGAATAAAAGCAGGATTTGGGGGTATGGGGGAAGAGAAGATATATGGGTGGGTGGGTGGGGGGATCCAGTCTGAAGAATAGGAAACCAAGGCAAGAATCTGTGTAGTGTGATTGCTATAGATTGTGGTAGCCTCAGTTCCCTCCAAGCCAGGATGGGATTGAGGTTGAGGCAGGAGGAGTTAAGATTAGATGCAAAGGAAAATTTCCAGGGTCAAAGTGTTTGAAACCTCCAGAATGGAGTCTTTGGGAATGTCTCGGCCCTGGGTTCAACAAATTCCTATTGTGTGACACATATTCATGGTTGGTTGGCATAAGTTTTATTAAAGGATACACAGATGTAGAGAGATATTAGCATTCACCAGATGGCCCTAAGCAGCCAGAGCTTCCCTTCATAGTTCCTTTGGCCCCAGAAATGACTGAATTCTCTGGGATAAGATGGCTGGCACAAGATGTTTGCTTTATGGCAGTCAATGCATCTGTTAGAGGTGAAGGAGATGACCTCTTTGGAGGTAGGGGAAGGGATTTGTAGGTTGAATAGAGTTTCTAGGCAAAGGATTCAGATGCAAAGGGGATTTGGCTTGAATTCAGCCTGGTACAGTGGTATTTATCCCAAAGATTATTTTTTTCATCTTGGGGCCAAGTACTGGGCATTTTCCCAGGCCTGCCCCAGGCCTGCCCCAGGCCTAAAAAATCATTAATGACTACCAGTCTAGGCCTTCTTCCACAAGTGTTGGGTCTTTAGGATAGTGATACCCGATCTTCCTCCTGTGGTCTTCATAGGGCAGGAGAACAGATTGATTCTTTACATTAAATTCAATTATAGGGGGCAGCTAGGTGGCGCAGTGGATAAAGCACTGGCTCTGGATTCAGGAGGACCCGAGTTCAAAGCCAGCCTCAGACACTTGACAAAGGCCATTTTGGTACACAAGGCATTGTAGACTCTATTAAGAGAACCTGGATAGCACCAAGTGTGACTAACACAGCATCTCAAATCTGCTCGGGCTGCTCCACATGTCAATCTTATAATCAGTGTGCTTTTAAAGCCAAAGCTTATGGAGGGCGTCCTCTAGCATATACACCTTTTGAGCACTTACAAATTGATTATATTACTATGCCAAAAGCAGGACATTATAAATTTTGCCTTGGTATAGTTGATCAGCTCACTCGGTGGGTGGAGGCATTTCCCAGCCCCCGAGCCACAGCTGCCTTTGTTGCCAAAATTCTTCTTAAAGAGATAGTACCTCGTTTTGGCCCACCAGCCCCCATCGATTCTGACAAAGGCACACATTTTACTGATTCGATTTTATCCCAAATCTACTCTTTCTTGGGAGTGACTCCAAAATTCCACACGCCCTACCATCCACAAAGTTCAGGCCAAGTTGAACGTATGAATAAAGAGCTTAAGAGTATGATTGGCAAATTGTGTACTGAAATCCATTTGAAATGGCCTGATGTTCTACCATTGGCATTATTCTATCTACGAAGTAGACCAAGAGGAGAGACAGGTATACGTAAGTCCATGGTTTGCTTATGATGGTGACTATGTAGAGCACAATTACTAGGCACAGTCCAGTATTCATCCTCTCTCCCTCCTAATTTAACCTAATTTAACTGAACTTATTTATCTTTTTATCTCACTCAGTTGAACTCACCTGTGGCCTAGCATAATCACTGGCTGTCTCAGAACCATAAGATATGGTATGATAACCTTTCCATAACATTTTCCAGGTGTCATGAACACATACTAAATTTGGCTTTGATCCAGACACATGGTGGTAAAAAGTGTTACTGATTGCATAACTACCTCAACCCTCTATTGGAAGTCTAAGGATATAAAGGAGGGAATGTAATGGAATTTATTAATTTGATCATTGACAATGCTATGCTAAGGTTTAGTAAAAATGCAGCAATTCAAACAGTCAAAGAAGAGAATCCAGCTTTCCAGACCAGAGTCCAGAATCCAGTTTTCTAGACCAGAATCCAGCTTCCTCCTGATGACATCTTACCACTTCAAGAAGACAAGAGAAATCAGAGACTCTATATGAACTGTTTTGTTTTGTTAGTTTTTACTATCTCCTTTCTGTTATAATATACATCATCTGTAACATGTACCCTCTGCAGAGGCCCTCCCTTTGCAAGACTAATGTCAAAGCGTCGGTTCATGAGGACAAAAAAAATCGCCCCTCTGGACAAAACTTTCCTCTCTTCCTTTTCTATATTGTTGTTCACATATTATTAGTTAGCAATAGTTATTATATTCTTTTTACTGTTCCGTCAAGGAAACATTTTGTTTCTTGAGGAACAAAAGGGGGGACTGTAATGATTAGAATGATACCACCTACTGGAGACTTGCTGTGGGAAAGCTCCACCATGAGGAAATGCCTCAGAGGCATTGTGGCTTTTCCTTGGCATCAGGAAATGATGTTTGCTCATGGGTGCTGTCTATCAAGGCTACCAGCCAATCAACTTGAGGAGCCTCCTATTTTCTGGGAGGAGACAGGAAGGAGGAGAGGGAGCCTGTGTGGAGAGCTCTTGGGCTTTTGGGTTCCTGACTTGGTGGTGGTGGCGGCAGATGACTTCACTGGAAATTTGAGGAAAGATAGGAATGCTAGGTTGTTGGAATTCTGTTCTCAATCTTTTTCTTTCTATTTTCCAATAAACCCTTAAAAACCTAAACTCATTTTATCAGTGATTTTAGTCAGTTTCCCCCAAAACTGGGGGAACAGATTAGAATCCACATTCAGAATCTTAAATTAAACACTAGCTGTGTGACCCTGGGCAAGTCACTTAGCCCTCATTGCCCCGTAAAAAGAAAAAAAATTCAATTCAATTATAATCCCAGCTCTTTGTAAGGCTGGCTGAGAAATGGGCTCCTCTGGAATGTTAAGAGACTTCCCGAGAGGTAGGATTGGTCTAGTGAGCTAAGGAGAAAGCAGTTAACTAATAGGATGTAAGGAGTGATACTTAGAGATTCTCAGGATTCCCCCACCTCCTCCTTCCCATCAGTCTCCAAAATTTCACCTTTGGGGTCAGGCAGAGAGGTCTTGATAATATGGGACAATTCCCCTTGGGAATTGGGACAGATTCTTTCTCAAACAACTACCCTCTAATTGGATGGGAATCTGAGGTTTTCAGATTTGGTCCAGTTCCTATGGATCAGATGAAGTTTGATGTGTTTTTCTGGGTAGAGAGCAGGGTAAGAGCCGAAGAAAGGGTTAAAGATAGGTCTAGGAAATGAAGAAGTAGTCAATGAGTTTGGGGTCCTAGGAGTTGCAATCTTGTTAGAAACTGGATATACATACGCAAAATGGTTAGCAAAGGAGACAACTGCCTGTAATAATCAGATGTGCTGACATGATCAATCCATAGAAACACTGCACGGTCCCTGACAGATTGGGCTGTTATAATAATTTGCTGAGTGTAAAGTATAGACGACAATACTTCAGAAAGTGTCTGAAGGGAGAGGTCAGTCCCTGGGGGCCAGGGTCATTTGGGGAGGTTTCCTAGAGGAGGTGAAAGTTGAGCTGGTCTTTGAAGGATGGATAGATGTTCATTCTGAGCTCCCAAATTAGCAGTTCTATTTTGGTTTTCTCATTCTCAGTGTGACATCTTTTATAAAACTCTTGGGTGCCTTTCCCTGAATTCAGATATATCACTTGTTTAACTTGCAGAATGAAGTAATTAATACTGTGAACCCGCCTACTATTAATATATATGTAATGCTTTGGAGTCTATGTCTTAGACCTCCAGGCGGTTCAGAAGATTGATTTAATTCATTCCAAGGTTATGGAAGATGATGGGTAACTCCAGAATCTCATGATGCTCACTCAGAACAATTAACTGCTGGGCTCAGGGGACACAGCAAGGGACCATTTAGGGATTAATGTGGTCATAGAAATATGCTAGCTAGTCTCTGTTCTAGTGTATGTATGTAGCTTTCCAAGAGTATTTCTTGTTGCCTGTCCACGGACTAGATCTGCTACGTTGCCATGTCCCTCTTCCCCTCCCTCTCTGAATATTCCCAGCTCTGTCTCTGATCCAGTCTCTTATCTTCCTCCTCTTTTTTCTCTCCCCATTCCCAGCAGGATCTCTAGAGTGTCTTTGTTCAGGGCGACCCTTCCAACCACCATCCTTGAAGCCAATCTTGGCAACAGGAAAAGACCACATTCCCTCTAGCTTCTTTTGCCTTTTTACCTCCTATCCTCTCTCATCCTGTGTCCTGGGCAGTGGAGAAAACAACACATTCTTGGTTTGGAAGGGAAGGATGACTCTCTTTCTTCCTCTTTCTCTATGTCTGTGCCCTTTCCTTTCCTCTCCTTTCCATCTATCCAGATCCTACTCATCTGTCTGGACTCAGTTTAAATCTCACCCCATTCAGGAAACCTTACTTAACCACCCCAGCCAACAGAAAGATGCCTTTTGGCAAACTATTAATTGATTGAGGTATATGGGGTGTTCAGGGAGGACGAGCACCTTCGATGTGAGGACTTGCCAAACCTTTTCAGGGCTGCTTATCCACTTTTGGTGTCCTCCTTCACCCAACTCTCACCTGTGGCTCCAGGAAGCTGTAGCATGCTCAGCAGCCACACCCTGGTAAACTATATCAGCAGACAGGTTAAAACAGGTGGAGGGTAACTGACAGGTTTCAAACCCATTGGTGAGGTAGGGGGAGGTCTACTCCAAGCATGTGAAGACTTTCTTTCCCCAGTGAAGTGGGCAGATGAGAACCAGTTGTTCCAAAGGCCATGAGCTTCTGTCATGAAGCAAGCACTGTGGAGCACTTAGCGCTTGGTCAGACATTGAAGATGCCAAGGTCATCCACTGCTTCTTGGGCCATTGCTCGTCATCCTGACTTGTCTTGCCACTAGACTTTGATGATTCTGAGAGAGTGAGGTTGCTAACTTTGTGCAACTCTGCCTCACTTAAGTCCAATTCACAGGCAAGTCAAGACCTCACTCTGCGATGTCATTGGTCCTCTTCAGAAAAGGCAGGACAAACAATAACAATTAATCACTTAACTAATTTCTGTGAATTGTCTTCCTAACTAGACTCTCAGCCCCTCAAAGGCAAGGATTTAACTTTTAGCCCAGTGCCTAGCATAGGAATAACTCAGACAATATTTTATAATTTTGAATGATGGTTGAGGAGGTTAGGGAAGAGACTCGGGGGCCTCCTTGTCCCCCAGACACTACTGGGGTTCCGGACTTCTGGGACATTGTATTTTCCCCGCTCCATTTCCTGGTGTCCAGAGTGGAAGGTGCCATGATTTCCCATCAGGGAGACGAGTCTGAACACCCAATGTGTCCTCAATCTGAGTGCCTTCCCTCTGTGAATACAGCTGCTGTATTCCTCATTTATCTATGAGCTCTATGAGAGCATGGAGTGTTCTTTGCCTTTCTTTTTATCTCCACAAGCCTACTGTGCCTGGTACACAGTAGGCTCTTAATAATTGCTAATTGACTGACTGACCCAATATAACCTAATGTGACTATTCTTTCATTCTATTTTGTAGAAGAAATTTCAGGATTTGAGAGGGGGGTTAGTTAGTCTAAATGATCTCTGAGGGCCTTATTGGCTCTCTAGGGTTCAATGATTCTCTAAAATAATCCCTGATGCCAGACTATCTGCGACTTCTAAGGTAACCATTAGAGAATATGAAAGATTAATCTTTGTTATTGTGAAAGGGTAAATTGTCTAACGCCCTCCATCTTTTCCAAGGTAACAGGGGAGGAGACTGCTTTTAACTGGGGTACAATGCTTCAGAACTTCCATACACTTTGGGGCTAGAAAGCATTGTACTTGATTTCTGAAGACCTGAGTTCAAGTCCCAATTCTCCCACTTATTAACTGTGTGACTTTGGGAAAGTCATTTCCCCTCTTTAAGGTACCAATGCCTTAATAACACCAGGATATTAATTCTTGTATTACCTGCCTCCCAGGACTATTGTGGAAAAAATAGTTGTAATGTGAGCTATTTATATAAGTCTAATTGAATTACTCAAATGATGTGGTTGTCAGGGAGGCACAATGAGAGACCTCTGGGGAGAAAAGACTGTAGGAAGCCTTGTAATTTGCTACATATGAGGCCCTTCTTCTACCAAGACTTTCAGACCTTAGTCTTATTTTCTAAGTCCACTTTCTGCCATATCCTCAGTCGGTTCATCCTGTTTCCCTTTCTCCATTTCTGCCAGTGCCTTGAAGTTTTCTCAGATTGAAGTGTCAACTGTCCAAGTACAAAGTTAACGTGCAGCAGCTTCTGTGAAAAATGGTGTGTAGGGTCCTAGTTGATCCCAAGCTCACAAATGCCAACAGTATAGGTGGCTACTAAAAAGTTGATTTGAGTTTAAGTTACATTAGAAAAAGTTTAGTGTTGGTATAATAGAGGAAGCACAAGGGATGTGGAGGCTAAAGGGAGCAAATAAAATATACCATGCTTTTAGGCAACAATGGGGTTCTGCTGTCCAGAGGTTCCTGGGAGGAATTGCTGCCATCATATCAGTTCATAGATTGATAGATAGATAGATAAAACATTTATTTAGCTGCTAAATGCTGGTGATTCAAATATGAGCAAGCAGAACAGTTTCTTCCCTCAAGCTGCTTACATTTTAATAGAGGAATACAAGAGATAAAAGAGGAGTTGGAAAGGTGTGGTAGAAATTAGGTGTATAGTATATTAGTATGGAGGTGATTGGGAAGTGACACAGGCTCCTTGGTTAGAGTCTTATATCCCAGTGGTAGAGTCTAGGGATCTAGAATAATGGGCCAGCTAATGGCAGAACACTTCCACCTGGAGCATTTATAAACACTTTTTTGTTGTTGTTCAGTTGTTTTTCAGTTGTACGCAACTCTTCATGACCCCATTTGAGGTGTTCTTGGCAAAGATATTGGAGTGGTTTGCCATTTCCAGTCCATTTTACAGATGAGGAAATTGAGGAAAAGAGGTTTAAGGGAATTGCCCAGAGTCACACAGCTGGCAAGTGTCTGAAGCCAGATTTGAAGTCAGGTCTTCCTAATTCTAGGTCTGGTGCTCTAACCACTGCACCACCTAACTTCCTCTTTATAAGCATTTAGAGGAAGCTTATTGAAAGGCTTGCTGGTATAGTTTTGAATGACTAGCTTAGATTTCTTTGGAGTGTAGAGTCTGAGGGAAAGGAGAAAGTGAGGGTGGAGCCTGTTGGGGCTGCAGGTGGGGCAAGGCAGCATGGACCCTGTCAGGATCCTTGTGTGTGTGTATGTGGTTTTCTGATTATGCTCCCTTTGCATGCAGTGTGGTAGACGTGTGGCGTCTGTGCCCCTGGATGTGTGGGTACATCCATGTTTCCTTCTGGTCGAGGTATCTGGGAACCAGACACATAGGGGGAGGCGGTCTGGGATGATGAGACCTGCCCAGGGCCACAGGATGCTGAGTTTTGCACTACGTGGATGCCTACATTGGCTGTTGAGGACCCTTGACATTGAATGCCCAAGGTGGCCCTGGTGTTCTTTGTCCTGGTCAGACCACACCTAAATGCTATTATGTTCAGTTCTGTATGCCAAACCTTAGGAGGGACCTTGATAAATTAGAGAGGGTCTGGAGAAGGGCAATCAGGACATGATGAAGGCAATAATGATTAGCCTTAATGGTAACATGTGTGCTTTATATATATCCATCATTTCTTTGGATCCTCATGCCAACCCAGTGTGAAGTGAAGGTATGAGGCACGGTGGTTGTTTGCTGGTGGGAAGTGTTTTCTATCCAACTCAGTCCCCTTGATTCATATGGAACATGAGAGGCATGAAGGCAACTTGAGACTGGTCACTACAGCTTTACCCAGCTCCACTGCAAAGTGGAGTCCCTCCGAGTGATTTGCCTGGACCGCAGGCATGACCAGAATACATGGGAATTTTCTGATCATAATTCAGAGAAGAGTTTGACTGGGATAGTCCAAAGGACAGGGGGAGAAGAGTTGGCAAAAAAGACAGACTTAAAAATGCCTAAAGACTTCTCTGGGTAGCTGGCTGTGGGGGGGGCTATATGCACATTATAGCACAAAAGAGCTAAAGAGGATCTCTGGGGTGAAAGATCTGGCACACCCCTCTTCCTAAAGGGAAAAAGGTAGCCCATTTGGACAGATGGTAGCACAGTAGCAGCGATGGTGGAGACATCCTACAGAAGGAGAGCAGCAGAGGCCCAGAGCAATGGAGGCATCTAGCTGTGAGCAGCTACAATAGAGAAAAAGGCAGCAAAGGAGGCCAGCTCAGTAGAGAAAACAACTCCTGATGATATCCCCAGAGGACATTGACAGCTCTGCAGCCACTGAAGCGTGCTTTGCATCAGGAACACATGAGCCCCAGCCATATGTTTGACTTACATATGTGTGATGTGGTTAGCATTGTGTGTATTGGAAAAATGTTTCTTGTAGTTTATCTTGTGCTAATTGCACTAGTGGGGTTGGTTGGCATTTTCTCAATCAAGTCTTTCCCAGCTCAGTTAAAGTAGGTGATAAGATGCTTCATCAATCAATCAATCAATCTGAATCACAGATTCCGGAATAAGTGTGAAAAGTCTTTGAAAGCCATTGGGTGAAGTGAAATGATGATATATAGGAAGTCTGTTCCAACTGCTGATGGATTTCATCATGCCCTCTGGGTCCTCCATAAAAGCATCTCCAGATACCCCTTTCATGTTGAGGGTCGGGGCGTATGGTGGTGGGGGTGGGGTTAGAGGCGCTAGGGGTGGGTGGCCCCCCTTTATCTGGACAATTTACGTAAATTTTTTGGCCCCTCCCTTCGTACCAGAGAAGTCTGAATTATTATATTAAAGGATGAAATATGTTGCTATTATACAATACCATACCATATATTTTATGCATTTCTGAGTTTCTAAACTTTTTCTGTGTCATCTGCTGGTTTTTGCATGTCATCTGAAGCTTCCTTATAACTCCCCTAAAATTCCCATTTAATTTCTTATGCCAACCTGTGCTATATTGAAACTGGGCTGGGGAAAGTTCTGATGTAAAAGGGATAACTGTAGTTAGATGGAATCAGGGAGCTCTATTGTTGTTCAGTCATTCCAATTGTGTTTGACTCTTCACGACCCCATTTGGGGCTTTCTTGGCAAAGATACTGGAGTGGTTTGCCATTTCCTTCTCCAGCTCATTTTATAGATTAGGAATTGAGGCAACAGGGTTAAGTGACTTGCCCCCAATCACGCAATAAGTGTCTGAGACTGAATTTGAACTCAGGAAGATGAGTTTCCTGACTTGAGGATTGGCACTTTATCCACTGCGCCACTTAGCTGCCCAGTGCTATCTAGATGCTGAGGTGAGGATAAGAGAAGGAGATATGTCAGCCTAGCTTTGGGTGGAAATTTTCTTAGCCCCTCTTCCATCCTGGTCAGAGGGAGATCTTGTGAGTTTTGAAGGGTCTGGAGGATGTTGGATTTCTCATATTGCCATGGGTGTCCTAGGCATATCTCTGGATCAAATGATTATAATGTCTTCATTGGGAGCCAAGAACAGACTGGGCATAGATTCATTGCTCCACAAAGACTATTGTAAAGAAACTACACCATGCCTGAAGGGAACTTCCTGAACACCCCATGAATGTGAGAAAAGGAGCCAGCAACCAGAAGTTGTGAGTTACCCATTTGCTTCATGTGCTTAAGCTTGAGTCTACTTTCCCCATGACTCTTTTTATATTTGTGGAAGAGTTTGTCACAGACTTTTGTGGGGCAGCTAGGTGGCACAATGGTGGGGTCCCAGGTCTGGAATCAGGGAAATTTGAGTTCAAATCTGACCTCAGACACTTAACTCTGTGACCCTGGGTAAGTCACTTTACCTCTGCCTCAGTTTCCTCATCTGTAAAACAGGGATAATAATAGCACCTATTGCCCAGGCTTGTTGTAAGGATCAAATGAGATAATTTTTGTAAAGCACTTAGCACAGTTCCTGGCACATAGTAAGTGCTATATGAATGGTAGTTATAAGAATAATGATTATATTGTTATCATAATCATTATTATTTTGGGAAGAAGTTTTATACCAATTGTTCCTATGACATCATCTTAGTAAATACATTTTTCTAAAAGCTATTTAAAGTTGAAGAAAGAAATGACAGACCGCTCCAGTATCTTTGCCAAGAAAACCTCAAATGGGGTCATGAAGAGTCAGACATGACTGAAAAATGACTGAACCACACAACAAATTCAAAGTTGACTGATTAAAATAATTTTCATCTTGGGGGGCAAGTAGACATGTGGGGCCTTGAGTTGATGGCATTAGAGAATCTTGAGGGGAGGTGATGTAGTCTTTCTCTAGTACCTGAAACTCATTTGTGAAAGTAGAAGTTAGGAGAAGGTTCCTCAGAGTTTGTATGGGTTACACTATTTAATTAAATATATTTTGCTGTGAATGAATGTGTCTTGTAGTTGGGTGGTAAAGAAATACTTCAATGGGGGCTCAAAGCTGTTGTTCTGAGTGGACATTGACCCATATTTATAATGTGTCCTGAACCTGGGGTAGCTTTGGGGAAAGTTACATGTGTGCACAGTGAATGCCGCATAGGTAATACAGATATTTTTGTTTCTTTTTTGAGATGAGACTGAGGTCTTCAGGTACTGACCCATCTGAGGTCTTACAACTAGTAAGTAACTGAGGCAGGATTTGATCTCATGTCTTCAGATTCCAAACACAATGCTCTGTCACAGTCAGGAAGCAAATTTGGACAATGAAAGCATAATTTAGAAGAATTAAAGGAACTTTGGAGAAAGAGAAGCTAGGAGAGGAGAGCCTAGAGGAGATAGCATATGTACTGCAAGTGGCTCCAAAAAAGAAGCCTAGGAACAATGGCAGAAGTTATAGAGGGGCAGGTATTAACTCAACACAGGGAAGGACTTTATGACAATGAAAGACACTTTGGAAATGTGTCTTCATGTGGCTGTGAACTCCCTGGCAGAAGAGGTCTTGAAGCAGAAGTGAATGACTCCTCCATCAGAGGTGCTGTAGAGGGGATCCCTGCATTGGGTAGGAAATTTTTGAGGTACTGGGAAGAGGGCTAGATGGTCTCAGTTGGTCAGAGAACCAAGGTCTCTCCAGGTAAGAGTAATCTCTTAAACGAATACATCTATCTGCCTCCTTAATTTCTTCCTATAATAGAGCCTATGCCTGATCCAGTCTCACACTTGGACTAAAGGGACATTGTTGGCCTCAAGAAGGCTTGATAGCTGCCAACCTATGGTGGATGGGATACAAGAGACCAGGATGCGTGGTAGGATGGCTTCGTGGAGACCAGGACCTCGGAGGATGGGTATGGCAGAAGTGAGGGAGATGATGGAAACGAGGGGTTTAAGCAGGCCTTCCTTTATATGCAGCATTATCCTGGGCCTGTTTTGGGGCTCCCAGTAGTTGGGAAGCTTCTACTTCAGGAGAGAAGAATGAGCTTTAGCTAGGCTAGGTACTGGGCTCCCTCCTTCCTTCTGCAAGTCAGGACCTCAGACATACTGCATATGCTACCCTAGAGTAAAAGAGTCTGACGGTTGGGTGTGACATTTCAGGTCCCTTAAGCCTTTTTTTTTTTTTTTTTTTTTTTGGCCCTGACTCCATTTCACTCAGTTCTTCAACAGGGTCTACCCCTAGGAAGTCCCACTGTTACTACCCAAGAAGCTGAGAAGTTCCCCATTTTTAGACAGGTCTTAGTTCTGTTATCTTTTCACACCTGGTAAAAGAGGCCTTTCCTAATGCACCTACTCCCCTCTGACTTTCCACTGCTAGTGCCTGAGATGATCTGCCATTTATTTCCCCGTATAGATCATGCATGTACATAATTCTTTGCATGCTGTCTACCTCATTAGAATGGGAGCTCCCTGAGAACAGAGATCATGGTCTTGCCTTTCGTTATATCCCCAGTCCTTGGATACAATGCCTTGGATATGGTGCCTGGAACATAGTAAACACTTAATGACCACTTATTGACTGATTATTGTTTTCTATGCTCAAGACAGATGTAGGTATAGATGTAGTATATGAGACATAGGTATAGATGTAGCCCATGGTTTTCATGTGGGAGCTGAAGCTGAGAGTGGTGTGGAGTGGGGAGTTGGCTAAAACTCTGGAGATCAGAATTGGGATTCAAAATCCTAGCTCTTGTACTTTCCAGCTCCCTTCAAGGTTTAATTCAAGTACCTCTACAAAGAAGCTTTTCCCAATTCTTCCATGTGTTGGTGTCTACCCTAAATGGTTTTGTATTTATGTTTTCTTTCTAATATTTTTTCTTTCTTTTTTTTTGTTTTTGTTTTTTTGAAGGGCAATGAGGGTTAAGTGACTTGGCCAGGGTCACACAGGTAGTAAGTGTTGTGTCTGAGGCCGGATTTGAATTCAGGTCCTCCTGAATCTAGGGCCAGTGCTCTATCTACTGCACCACCTAGCTGCTCCTCTATTATTTTTTTTAATATAATATGTTTGTTTCTGTTTCTGCATCCCCATGACATAGTTCTTGGTACATAGACTCATTAAGTCATAGATTTAGAGCTAGAAGGGACCTAGAAGTTATCTAATCCAACCCACTCATTCTACATATGTAGAAACTGAGGCCTAGAGAAGTTAAGTTAACTTGTCCAACATCACACCTTGTTGAATTGAATGGGATAACTAAAGAGGATGGGATGCTGGGCTGTCTCTAAGAAGATAACATGTACGGATTGTTGAAAATTGAATATAGTTTAATCTGCCTGTCTCCTAAAAAAATTAATAAACAGATCAGAGAAAATCAATTTATATTATCTCCTACAAAAATTAATAATAATAAACAGAGACATGTCTCCCATGGAACAAACCCAGATCAGAGAACATAATGTCTCCTACAGGATGAACCAGATCAGAGACAGACAGGAAAAACATAATACCAATTTATTTTGTTCCAAGAAGAAAGAACCATGATTATGTGGAGACCCCCTCCTAAAAGGAAGCTCAGGGACTTCCTCTTTCTGAGGGTATATAAGGTTTTTTTGACTATGGGTTACAGAGTGTTATCAGTTTCAATAGTATGATAAATTCAACCCAGAAGCAAAAGCAGTTTAACAATTTCAGTTGTAACAAGTATGGAGGAAACACAGAAGCATCATGATAAGATTATGGGATTCCAAAAAAGGGTTTGGCAAGGATGAGGATGCCCAGATAGCCCCATAAAATAGGGACTTACTATCCTTAGGGAAAAGAAGTCACCAGGTAGGGACTTTTATCAGCTAGCTATCTGGGTTCAGTTTGGAGTTCAGTTGAAGGACATTTTGCTCCTATTGACCCAGGGTTTCATAAAAAATACTTTTGGATAATAAGGCACCTCCATCAAAGCCAGGGGATCCATACATTCATATTAACAGGATAAATGCAAATCCAGGTTAAAAAATCAACTACATAGATACAAGTGAAAGGAAATGATTTATCAATTTTACTGTAAGAGGTCTAGGGGTTAATATGAACCAATAGTTCAATTTAACAATCGTTTATTACTATGTGACTTGGGTATTAAAAAAAATTAAATCTTAGGTTGTGTGACTGAAGTGAGCATTTCAAACAATTCAAGAATGACAGCAATTCAAGAAATGCTCAGTAAGCACCTTATATGTGCAGAGCCCTGTGCAAGGGACTGAAAGGTCGTGTGTGTGTGTGTGTGTGTGTGTGTGTGTGTGTGTGTAAAGGGAATAAACTAAGTGCTTTACAAATATCATCGTTTGACCATTTGATTGATATGCAGAAATAAATAAGATAGTCCCTCCTCTTATGGAGATTAGGTACTGTGGACTGTTCACTGCTGAAGTATTGTGTCTATTTCTGAACATTAAATGAACAAAGTTTTACTGACAACTTTTTTATGGCACAGTCATTTCCCAATTTATTCACTCCCAAACCTCCTTTGTAACAAAGAAAAATGATGAAGCAAAACTGACCAACAGAGTAATTGGATTTGATAGCATATATGGCATTGTCTACAGAGGATAGGGAGATGTGTTTTATTAATATCTGGGCAAAAGGTTTTAAGAGGGATATTGACAAAGTGGAGCACACACAGAAGAGGGCAAGTGGCATATGGAGAGAGGATGAAGGACAGTTGAAGGAACTGGTGAAGAGAAGAGAAGAGAAAAGAAGGGAAATGAAGGGACAGGAAGGGAAGAGAAGGAAGAAGGGAAGAGAGGGGAAGAGAAGGGAAGGGAAGAGGGAAGAAGTTAGAAGGGAGAAGAAAGAGGGAAGGGAAGGAAAGAAAGGAGAGGAAAGAGGTGGAGTGAGGAGTTAATATAAGACAAAACTTGCCAGGAGGCATTATTCCTATCTCTAATTATATGAAGGGCTATTGCATGGAAGAGTGATTAGTTTTATACTTGTTCCCTGAGGGCAGAATTAGGAGAAATGGATGGAGATTCCATAAATACTGATTTAGGTTCAATCAATCAATAAACATTTATTATTCAGTGCCTATATGCCAAGGACAGTATTGGGCTCTGGGAATACAAAAAGAGGCAAAGGATAGTCCTCGCCCTCAAGACATTCACAATTTAAATTCATATAGCATAAATGGGAAAATAATTAACAGAGGGAAGGCATTAGAATTAGGTGGTATTGGGGACAGCTAGGTGGCACAGTGGATAGAGCATTGGCCCTGGATTCAGGAGGACCTAAGTTCAAATCCAGCCTTAGACACTTGACACTTACTAGCTGTGTGACCCTGGGCAAGTCACTTAATCCTCTTTGTCCCTCAAAAAAAAAAAGAAAGAAAGAAAGAAAGAAAGAAAGAAAGAAAGAAAGAAAGAAAGAAAAATAAAAAAGAATTAGGTGGGATTGGTAAAGGCTTCCTGTAGAAGATGGGGTTTTAGCTGGGACTTAAAGGAAGTCAGGCAAGCCAGGAAGCAGAGTTCAGGAGGGAGAGCATTTCAGGAGGGGGGGGGGCAGCCAGAGAAAATGCCTGGAGCCGAGAGATGGAGAATAAATAACATCATCTGAAGGACTTCCTGTGGATGATGGTGCATGATTTCAGTGGAAGGTGTGGGTTTGCATTTTGCCTCTCCTGCTCACTAATCATGTTTCCTTAGGTCAATCACACAGCCTCAGTTTTCTCATTTGTAAAATGAAGAAGACAAACTGGAAAATCTTTAAGGTTCTTTTCAGCTGTGACACCCTAAATTAGGAGCTGTCCCAAAGCAATATGGGCTTCGTTGCAAGGCAGTGAGTTCTTGTTTTGGGAGGTGTGTAAGTGGGGACTGGATGAGCTCTTATTAAGGATATTGAAGAGGGGGTCCCTATAATAGGTCTGAAATTGGACATGAAAGCCTCTGAGTTTCCTTCCCAGTCTAAGAGTCTATGGATCCTAACCAATTCAGGTAGTCATTAAGTGGCCAAATCTACTTCATTCTCATGTGAGGAATGTTGAGCCCAAATTATACATAGGAACGCAGTTCAGTTATACATCTCACTGAACATAGCTTAGAAAAATGGATTTCAAAGATCTTGTTGACAGTGCCTGGATATTAATGATTTGTTTATACTGCCCTCTTGCCCTGGATGGTGGGAGGGCAAAGTGGGGAGGTCAGAAGCCTGCTCTATGGTGCCATCAGTCTCATAGACTGGAGGTCTGAGGGAAATGGGCAGTTCTGGGAATCCTCTGGCTGAAAAGGCGGAAAAAGTAAAAGTAGAACACCTGGAAGGGACAACATGGGAGATAACCTGGAAAGTTGCCAGCCCTTAACATCTGGCTTTGCTGTATTTGCTTATTTTATTTAATTGTATTTATTTTTTCATTTCACATTTCCTATGAGTCTGACCTTAGACCATAGCAAATGTCCCTTTGATTCCATCAGGGCTTGTGTTTGTCGGGGAGACCAAGGAGCCTCTTCTGAGACCGAGGAAGGGCAGGGAAGAGCTAGGTAAAACCTTTGCTTTGGGGGCCCCCTTGACTCCTTTTGAAGGAGCCCAGGAAATCCCAGTGAAAGACTCCCAGGGCAATGCTGCCTGGTCTGAATATTCTCAGCCAAGTAGAAGCAAAAGAGCATTGGACTGAATCAGGGGACTTGGGATCAAGATCTGGGTCTATTACTTATTAGCCTTGAGGCTAGAAAAGTCTCTTGGCTTACAAAGCTTCAGTTTACTCACCTGTAAGATGAGTATACTCCTATTTTTACTACAGATCTCACTGTGGACCTGTGTAATGAGGAAAACATACTGTGAACTCTTTAGCATGATATAAATGAACTTTCTTGTTTTTATTTTCATAACCTCTAGTAAGACTCTAAACTGGGTTTTTTGTTGTCCTCTGAATTCCATTCCCCAAAACCCTGGAACTGTCTTTTGGGGGTAGTCTAAATCCCAATTCCCAATGGAATGCCTTTATTCTAGGCTTTCTAAGGCTTTTGTTTAATCACTTCTTAATTCCTCCTCCAAAGACTTAATCAGCCATCTCTCATGAGGCACAGACATTCTTTTTTATTTTAATGCTTTTATTTTAAAATAATAAACCTTTTTATTTATAGTTTTGAGTTCCATTTTTTATCCCTCCTTCCTTCCCTCCCTTCCCCCCTCCTTGAGGCAGAAAGCAATCAGATATGGATTATACATGTGTGATTATGTAAAACATTACCATATTAGTCATTTTGTACAAGAAAATTTGAATAAAAGAAAAAAATGAAGGAAAGGGAAATAGCATGCTTTAGTCTGTGTTCAATCAATACCAGTTCTTTCTTTGGAGGTGGATAGTATGTTTCATCAATAGTCCTTTGAGATTGTCTTAGATCATTGTATTGCTGAGAATAGTTGTCATTCACAGTTCTTCATCAAACAATATTGCTGTCACTGTGCACAACATTCTCTTGGTTCTACTCTCTTCACTATACATCAGTTCACACAAGTCTTTTCAGGTCTTTCTGAAGTCATCCTGCTTGTCATTTCTTATAGCACAATAATATTCCATCACCATCATTTACCACAACTTGTTTAGCCATACCCCAATTGATGGGCATTCCTTTGATTTCCAATTCTTAGCCACCACAAAAAGAGCTGCAAGAACTATTTTTGTACAAATAGGTCTTTTTCTCCTTTTGGGGATATCTTTGGGATATAAACCTAGCAGTGATATTGCTAGTTCTATAGCCCTTTGGGCTCCAAATTGCTCTCCAGAATGGTTGGATCTTTTCACAACTCCACCAACAGTGGATTAGTGTCCTAGCTTTCCTACATCCCCTCCAACACCCATTATTTTCCATTTTGTTATATTTGCTACTCTTATAGGTGTGAGGTGGCACAGACATTTTTAGCTCATGTTTCTAGGCTTCTCCTCCAGGTACTTTTCTAGTGAGGGGCTAGGTTGAGTTATTCACAATCTCTCATTAAGTCCCCTTCTGGGCAATATAATTTACCAATCAGGTGCCTGGGGGTGGGAGAGGAGGGGGGAAGAGTGTTGCTGGTGGGGAACTATGGACTAGAGAATGTTGTGTTCTACCTGTGGATTGAGTCTCTGGGAACAGCAAGGGTGATATCATCCACAAATAGCTATTGGCCCTGGGGATACAAAATGTAATTGGATATGATCCCTAACCTCAAGGGGCTTGCCATCTAGATAGGGAGACAGGACATTAGCAGTATAAGACAGTACATGCTTAGGTTATACCTACTGAGTGATATAGAGTATATGGGTATAAGGACAGGACAGGGCTTTCTGAAGGTTGGGGTGGTCAAGGAAGGCTGTGTGGGAGGAGGTCAATATCAGCATTTTGGAAAAGTTTGAAAGGCACTCTAAGGATCTGAGCATGGGGTCCAAATGTCTTTGGGATTGGAAAGTATATAAATCACAGCACTATATCTGCAAGAACAAAATCATAGGGAAGGGAACATTTCAGTGATACTTGGACAACCCTAACAGGTGCATCACATATCTCCACAAAAAACAACAACAACAAAGAGTAAGCACTGCTAGAAGAGAAGGCTAGGAAACATAGATATGACTAAGGTGTAACAATGGGGCTATCCCCCAGGGTGCCAAAATTTAATGGGTGATGATGGTATTTATATTCCACCAGGAAGAAATGACTGAGCTTAGCACCTAGTTAGCAAGAATAATTTTTTTTTTTTAGTGAGGCAATTGGGGTTAAGTGACTTGCCCAGGGTCACACAGCTAGTAAGTGTCAAGTGTCTGAGGCTGGATTTGAACTCAGGTACTCCTGACTCCAGGGCTGGTGCTTTATCCACTGCGCCACCTAGCCGCCCAAGAATAATTAATTAAGATGGGAAATGACAAGTCAGTACCATCCCAAGTGATCTGGTTTCTGGCCTTACCCTTCCTTCTTCTTTCCTTCTAGTGGTCTGGAGCCCCTTGAGGTTTCTGTCTCCCCTATGTGGGGTCTTATGTCTTGAAGTCTGAAGTCTTTCCCCATTTCCCATTCCCACACATTCTTTGCACATTCCCATAACCTCTCTTTGACACTATTGCTTACCTGTGGGTATGTTTTTCCATGTTTGCCTGCGGTATTAGAAGTGTTAGTTACAGCTCCTTGAAGAGTGATAGAGATTCTTATCTTCCATCTATTGGCATGGAGAGGATGGACATGTTGGTGGAGACCCTTCTCAGTGGCAAGAAAGGCAATTTTTAATGGACTTATAATAAGACAGGGTTGCTTCTATAACCAACTACCAGGCATTCAACTTTCCTTTCTAGTTTCCTCTCATCTCTTTATTCTCACCCTACTTTGATAACCTCCTGCAGTACCAGTCATGTGCTTGTCTCTGCCTCTTCTCATTGCCCTATGCTTGCTCTTTTAGCTGAACTCAAAGGCTGCACAAATTTATATAAGCCTTAGAGTTAGTCTGTATAAGTCTTAGAGGTTATCTAGTCAAGCCTTTCACCCCATGCAAGAATTTTATTTTGACACATTTGATGTGTGGTCATCTCACTTTATGTTCTCTTCCTCCTTGCATTAATGTGTATTATGCTTAACTACATGTATACACATTAGATCTCCCCAGAAGAATGTAAGCTCCTTGAGAGTAGGGTCTATAACTTTTTTTTATTTACCTTTGTATTCCAGCATCCAACACAACTCCTTAATAATATTAATATCTAACATTTACATGGAGCTTTAAGGGTTGTAAAAGTCCTTTATAAGTATGATCTCCTTTGATTCTTACAATAAACCTTGAGGTAGACGTTATTATCATTCCTATTATGCAGATGAGAAAACTATGGTAGATAAAGGGTACATTCCTTACCCATGGTCACCCAGCTAGTAAATATCTGAGGTCAGATTGAACTCAGGTCTTCTTGCCTCCAGGTTCAGCACTCTAGCCACTGAGCCCCCTAGCCGTCTTGCATATAATATCCACATAATAAATGTTTGTTGACATAAGTGAATGAATGAATGGATAAGCATTTATTAAGCACCTACTTTGTGTTAGGCAGTGGGGATATAAATATGAAAGTGAGAGGCTTACATTCAGATAGGGGGATAAAACACATATGGGGAACAGAACCAGGAAAGAGAATTTTGGTCTGGGGAGTCATTGGATGGGTGAGTGAAGCTGAGGGGCAGTTGATTTGCCACACTCTTCGATGTAGCAGTGATTGCATTGATATGCTGACTGTTCCCCAAGCACTCTTTGGGAAAAAGTAGTTTTGTGAGCAGTAGCAGTGCAGGTGCAAATCCATTATGACAGGGAGTCCTGCATTTCCTGGTGGATGACTGGAGATATGAAATATGGTCTGGAATTGAAGGAGGATTTTAATAATATGGGCTTTAAAGGAAGAGAATAACTTAGACCATAAGAGAGGAAGAGGGAGGGCATTGTGGGCAAAGGGAAGACATTAGCCAAATTGTGGAGGCAAGAATCTACTTCACATGCTTGGGGGGACTGTGAGGAGACTAAGATAAATGAAGGAAAGGGAAGATAGAAGGAAGCCTGGAAAGGTAGGCTGGGGCTGGATGATGGGGAGCTCTGAATGCCATCTTGAGTTAGGACCTTATTCTATAGGCAATGGGGTGTGACTGGAGGGTTTTGAGTAGGGGAGTGGTATGACTAAAAGCATGGCATTAGGAAGAGTACTCAGCTGACATGTACAAGGAGGATTGCAGAGAAGAAAGACAAGAGAAGTCAGGATGTTAGTTAAGAGATTGGTGCATTAGGGCCTAGATTATTGAAGAATCTCAGAGTTGGAGGGGACTTCTGAGTTCATCTCATCTAACCCTTATCTGGAAAAGAATTCTCTCTACAAGACCCCTGATGAGTGGTCCTCTAGGTACCTCTTGAATACTTTCAGTTATGGGGAGCTCACTTAAGAGGCAGTCCATTCTTATTTTGAATGGCTCCAATTTTAGGAAGGTGGTGAAGTTGATAGAGCTTCAGGCCTGGAGTCAGGAAGACATGAGATAAAATCTGGCCTCAGTCACGTACTAGTTGTATGATCTTGGGCAAGTCACTTAACTTTTTTTTTTTTGCTTCAGTTTTCTCATCTGTAAAATTAGCTGGAGTAGGAAATGGCAAACCACTCCAATATCTTTCTCAAGAAAAATCCAAATAGGGTCATGAAGAATAAGACTCGACTGAAAAATGGCTGAACAACAACAACAACAAAAATTATTAGGAAGTTTTTTCTTACATAGAACTGAACTTAACCTCTTGGAAACTTTCTCCCATTGCCTTATGGGGTCAAGCAAAATAATACAAATCTATTTTTTCCCCACAAGAAAGCCCTTTGAATAAATGAAGTCAGCTACCTTGTCCCTCCAAGTCATAGGTCACACTAGAGCATGTGCAGACACATGCAAAGCTTTTCCTATCACTGCCGGTGGTTGGGGCAGAAGTCCTGACTTGGCACATTTCTGTGAAAGGCAGGAACTTCACTCCAGGGTATCCTGGTCTAGGGGAGGAGAACTGAGACCACCTTTTCTGCAGCCTTTTAGAGTTGTTTGAAATTGCTTTGGTGCCTGTGAGCTGTGTTTATTTCACAGCTTTTAACCCTGCCAAATTGTACTTCTGAAATACTAATTACTTCTCCAGCTTTGGTGGTGGCAGCGACGTCAACGGATTTTAAAACTCTGACAATTTTGCCTTCTTAGAACGTCCTCCTCGATGTTCAGAATTATTCCTGCTCTACCCCTCCCCCAATGCTAAATGGCAATGACGCAGAGCCCCACTCCCGCCCAGAGACAGGTCTGGCTCATGATGACTGGGTTTGGGGGCATAATTAAACCAGGGCATAGGAAAACTCTGGAATGGGCAGGTGGCTAGATTCTGAGCCTTGTTAGCTCTTGGCACAGTGTCTTGCACATAGTAGGTGCTTAATAAATACTTACTGATTGGCTGGTTCCATCCCTGTAGGGCTAGGGAAATCAAGTCTAAAATAAATGGAGAGGGAAAAAAATCTCCCTCACTTGGTTGTCCTGGTGAATTTGAATTGGTGGGGGTGGGGAAGTGGGGCTTGCCTGCTGCCTCCCTAAGCTCTTTATTCTGTCCCTTGGGAAGCCAGAAGCTTTGGGAACACTGGGTTTGTAGACCAAAGACTCAGGCTCTGATCTCAGCTCTGATATTCTGATACTAGCTGTGAGATTTTGGGTAAGTCCCTTTCTTTCTTCTGTTTCCTCATCTATAAGATGAGGCACTTTGATATTCCATGAGGCTGACATAGAAAAAAGAGGGTAGTACTTGGAGGCAGAAGATGTAGGTTCCAGCCATAGTTTCAGTTAGCTATGGGACCTCATGAAAACCAATGGATCTCTCTGAACCTCAATCGTCACATCTGTAAAATGGGGATATGCCTCCCCCCTCACTTCCTACAAGGATCTGGTGGGGATGAAATGGGGCAATGTTTGTGAAAAGGATGCTGTCATTGCAACACATTGTAGATAGAAGCATACACTAGGATTATGATAAGGCCCAATGAGGCAAGGTTGGGGCGGGCTGGCCAGGCCAGGTGCCTCACTCTTTCCATCTTGGCATAGGAGGTACAAAAGCCTTGCTTTTAAGAAATGCTCAAGATGGGGCTGGCTTTAATTCTCTATGGACAGAATAAATTATAAATTCAATTACAGCCGCGTGTGCCAGGGCAGCATTCACAATGTTTGGGCGATTAGTTGCACAAATTATCTCCCAAAGAAAACAGCTTTGGGAAAAGGGGGAGTGGGGAGGGAGAGGGTGATATTGCACCCAATGCCCTTGTGTAAGGAGAAAGCTGGCAGCATCAGTGAATTGACTCCTAGTCGGGGTGGCTGAGGATGAGGGAACTGGGAGGAGTAGGCCATGGCAAAGAAGGGCCAGCAGAGGTCACAGGTCCTAAGGCTATAAAGAGGCCCTGGACTGTTCCTGGCCTCTCCCCAGGACTCCTGACCGGAAATAGATTACTGCACTGCCCCCATTATCTGGCTGGCCTCTGCTCAGCCCTTAAGGGGCAAAGAGTCTCCCAAAGAGACAAAGGTGTCATCCCCCTCCCAATACTCCTTTATTTCTTCAGACGCTAGCAGTTATAGTGTGTCCCCCCCCCCCCCCCCCCCGCCTCACCTCAAATCTCATCTTCTCCTCATTTCCCTTCCTTATCACCACACCAGTAGTATGTTAGTGGTGCTGGGCTCTGGGCACTTAAGGGACCTACAGCCTGAGGGAATGGACACACAGGCAGTCAAACAGAACCAGGGGCTAATGCAAACATAGCCATTTTAAGCATTTGTGGAGCAAGGGTCAATATATTTTGGGAATGGAGAGTAGGGGAAAGAGTGTGTCCATATAAAGAGTGGTATTTGGGAAAGCCATCAGCTCACCTAAGACAAATCTGGCAAGACTTCCTTTAAGAAAAACCCCAAAGCAACCAAAACTAAGGTTTTATTTATAGTTTGTTCTTACAAATTTCCTCTCTCCATCCCCAGAGAGCCATCCCTTATAACAAAGAATTAAAAAAAAAGAAAGAAGGAAGAAAAGAAAAAAAATCAGCAAAGCTGATCAATATACTGGAAAAAAATGTGGCATTACAGGCAATGTTCCACACCCACAGACCTTCTCTCCTCATCTCTTCAAAGTAGTAGGGGGAGGTGTCTTCTCCTATTGCTTCTTTTTTTTTTTTTTGCGGGGCCATGGGGGTTAAGTGACTTGCCCAGGGTCACACAGCTAGTAAGTGTCAAGTGTCTGAGGCAGGATTTGAACCCAGGTACTCCTGAATCCAGGGACGGTGCTTTATCCACTGTGCCACCTAGCTGCCCCCTCTCCTATTGCTTCTTAGAGAAGGTGGCAGATCCATTTTCACCTCCTGGGGAAGCTTCCTGGGACTAACCAAAGTTCACTTCTTATGCACCAGAGAATTTTACTTAACCTCTGGCTACAGCAGACCCCAAGATGAATGAATAATCAACCCTGAATGTCCTGGTTATCCTGTTGGAACTGGCTGAGCCACCTTGAGATAAAAAGTTGAAAGTAAAAAAGAGGCTTCATGGTGTACTTTAAAGGGGGCTGGCTCTGGAGTCTGAGGACATGGGTTCAAATTGTGGGTGCATTTATTAAGCACCTACTATGTGTCAGGGCACTGCAGTAAGTGCTGAGGGCATAAAAGCAAAAAGAGCCCTCGGGGAGCTCATGATCTAAGGGGAGAGACAGCAGGTAACCAATGATTGTACATATGCAGCGTTGATGGAAAGTAATCCCAGAGGGAGGGCACTATCAGGGGTGAAGTAGACCCACAAAGGCATCCTGGGGAAAATGGGACATGAGGTGAGTCTTAAAGGAAGCCAGGGGAGACAGGAGGCTAGCTAAGTCCAGCATCAGGGGACTGGGTTTAATTCTTGGGTGCATTACTTACTAACTGTGGGACCTTGGACAGTTCTCCCCGCAGGGTCCTGATTGGAAAGTGGTTGGTGGAGAAAAGTTCGCCTCACCTCAGCCTCCCTGCTTATCTCCTTCCCCAAAACCCATGAATATTTCATCCCTTTTCTCCCCGAGATAAATGAATCCAGGCTGCTGGATGCTACTGCAGTATGCGGCTGCCATACTCCATCAGGCTAATAGGGCCTGGCCCCACTCCCTGCTGCTGGTCTGAGACTAGATCCCTGCTGTCAGAGGAAGGAAGGTCGTATGTGTCAATCTAATAGGGAGAATGGGCTGTCCCAGGGTAGGGATAGGAGAGAACACAGGAAATGTCTTACACTAAGAAGAAGATTCCAAGGAGAAGCCCCCCTTTCACAGTGCCAGGGCTAAAGGAAACAGACGTGGCAAGTGACAGTTGGTCATGCCCGTACTTCAGCTGTGTGTCTTGGATCCAACTGGTCTGCCTCTGTTTGCTGTTGAGAAAGGAGAGGGGCCTGTGGTGCAAATGGTGGCTGGTCCGGGGTCACTTTCCCTTCTGACTCATTTTGATACAGGGGGGTATTCCCAGGGGTCTGTGTCAGTCCTGGCTTCTGGCTCCTGTTGCCCTGAGCTCAAACCTCATCTCCTGCATTGCAGTTAGCAAAATCACTGAAGATTAAACTGTATTTTATCCAGTCTGGTGCTACCTTTTTGAATGAGACCATCTTCACGTCCTGCTGATCTCTCATCCCCAGGGATCCCAGATCTAGAGATGAAAGATGGCCACAGAGGCCACCTAGCTCAACACCCTCATTTGGTGAAGAATCTAAGATATATGGAGGTTACAGTTACAGAGGGATTAATCATCTAGGGCAGGATTTGGGCTGAGGGACCCTGACTCCAGGACCAGTGCTCATTCCACTAGAAGGAACTAGGTGGCTCAGTGGATAGAATACTCAGAAAGACCCAAGTTCAAATCCTGCCTCAGACTATTACTAGCTGAGTGACCCTGGGTGAGTCACTTAATTTAGCCTTAGTTTTGTCTGTAAAATTGGGATAATAATAGCCCCTATGTCATAGGGTTGTTAGGTGGATCAAGGTGGCATATGCAAAGCACTTAGCTGGCATTTATATAGTGCTTTAAGGTTTGCAAACATACCTATTATTATCTCAGATCAGTTAGGTACTAGGCAGACATGACCAAAGAGTGGACCCTCAACTTTTAGTATGGTTCTCCTCTGATTCCCTTTAGTCCTATAAGAAAATACATGGGCCCTGCTCTATCCACAGACAAAGAGGGGGAGGCAGAAATCAAAAAGCTACAGGGAAAATAGTGTCTGCCCTGAGATCAGGACCTGTTTCTTATTGCCTGTTGATTAATCTTTCTTTGACCTCTGAACCTTTGAGTCCTGCCTTTCTAACTGTATGGTACCTACCTTAGCCTTCACTGATGGAGCTGATTTCTTCTAAGTGGTAAGAGCATCAGTAACCTCAGCCCTCTGGAAATGGAGCTGAAAACCAGGAAGAATAAAGCAGAGTCTTCTGTGTGGCAAATGGCAGTCACAAAGCACAGGCACTTTTTTTTTTTTGCAAGAAAAGTAAAATCTTTCTTTATGCTGGATAATGATTTGGGAGGGGGGAGAGAATAGGGAAAATGAAAGGACAGCAGATTGGGGCTAACCTGTGTCAGGGTGAAGAGCTCTTTGTATCTCAATAGCCTTGAAGGCATGGGCCCTCTTATCATGGTCCAATGGAATTATTAATGTTCATAATGTTGACCCTGAGTCAGGAAAAAAAGGTTAAATTTTATTCATAGGACCTAGAGCCCCAAGGGACCTGGGGGACATTCTTTTGTAATCCCCTCATTTTATAAGTAAGGAAACTGAGATTAAGAAGAGTTTGAGTGACTTGTCCACAGGGATTAAGTAGCAGAGACAGGATTTGGATCCAGGTGCGCTGACTTGGAATCCCATATTCTTTCCATTACTTTGGGCAGTTTGGCATACTTTGCTGAAAAAGCCAACAAAGTATAGAATGCATCTTAGAAAGGTTTTCATCAAAATGCTGAAAATAAGAATATTTTTGGCCCTTAAAGTGATGAGTTTCATGTATCTAGAAAATTCATCTGGGTGGAACAGCTCATTCTCTGACAACGTTGGATGAAGAAGGCTTTTGCTGCATGTAGATAATTTAGGCCACCAGCCCACTTTTGGGCAACACATGAGAAGAAACCTGCTGCTGTGTAACATATGCAAATATATTCATACAATTTGCATGGGATCAGGGATGAGTGGTTTCTTCATTGGCTGGAAGCAAAAGATTTACCCACATCTTCTCTCCTGAAGACCCAGAAAGCAACAGGAGGGGAAAATAAACTAATTAGGGCCCTGCATGTGGGGTGGTTTGGACAGAGTCTACCTGGAGGCAGGGGGATGGCCTAGATGACTCATGGGAAGCTTTCTGAGCCAGGAAGGGCTTTGATTGCAGAAAGAACAATCTTCTCTGAGCCCAAAGAGACAAAGTGCAGAGCCAACAGCAGAAAGGGACATAGTCGGTACAGTGATTAAAAAAAAAGGTAGAATTGGAGGAACTGGATGTTTGACTCCTCCTCTGAAGTAAATGCATTAATAAGAAAAAATCCTTTTGGGGGACCAGGACCTCAGCTTTTTTTTTCAGGGAGAGACATTTAATAAGTTTCACTCAGGAAGTTTCTGTTCCCAATAAAGACTTAACAAAGTTAATTAGACCAAACAGTCATTATCATGTCTCTTCATTGTTCAATTATCTTGCTGAACTGGTGTTTCCTGATTAATTTTCTGATTAAAATGTATTAAATTGAAAGGAGCTGCAAACATGGGCTGACAGGTTCTCAGTGATGGAAGAAGACTCCCAGAAGCTGGGAGCCTGATGGGCAGTGCTGCCTGGGAGTGGAGAAGGTGCAGGACTCTTTTCTCTTGGCCAAGGGACTGGGGTCACCCAAGCAGAGTCACAGAAAGCTAGGTCTGAAAGGATCTTTAAAAGATCCACTGTCTTTTCTAAACCCTCACAGTATAGATGGGAAAAGAGAGAGCAAGTGACTTGCTTAAGGTTACTTGGGCTCCAAGCCTGGGAAGTTTATGGGTGAGCTGCTTTTGCATGTAAAAGGCAAGGCTGTACCTAGCCTGTGGTTCTGCCTCTGGAGAAGCCATTCATTTGTGCCAAAGGTCTAGCCCAGAGGATCTGGGTTTGGGTCTGTCTGCCATGAAGCCTGCCTTTCATATGCAAATGTGAAACTTTCCAGGCATCCAGCCTCTCCGGGCTGGTAGCAAGTGGCAGGGCTAGGACTGGATGTAAGATCTTGACTCCCAGTACAATATATTTTTTCCTGCTACGCTATTCTGCTTCTTCTTAGTCCTATTTTCACAGATGTGGAAACTGAGACTTAGGGGACTTTTATAGATGACTTGTACAAGATCGTACAACTAATAAGGGGAAAAGCTGGAACTAGGATTCCGGGCTTGGCTTTTAGGTCAGGAACTTCTTTCTTTTGCTTTATCACACTGCCCTACAAAGAAGGGACAGGAGCTTTCCTGGATGGGGAGAGAAGAGGGACATTGGATCAGGCATGGCTGATTATGGTGCTTATCAATTATATAAAGTAAGAGCTTGATGGAATCTTAGGGATCCCCTGCTCCAAACCCTTCCTTTTTCAGATGAAGAAACTGAGATCTGGAGATAATGAAAGCTTGTCTGAGGTCTCACGGGTGGAACCATGTCAGACTGGCATGGACCTCAGTTCTCTACATCTGCTTCTTGTTTGAACTTTAGAGGGTAGGAGGTAAGAACAGTGATTGGGTATTTTGGGCAAAACTTCCTGGAGCCCAGGTCCTCAGCAGTGCTAGGTATAGGCTTGGTGAAAAAAAAAGGGATCCGCTCTTTACATGTTGAAGGAGTTGAGAGAAGGGAGAGATTACTTTGGGCTGGAGTGGTCAGGGTAGGTTCAAATTCTGCCATAAGCAGATGATGATGATCGTAATGGCGATGATGGCGGTGATGGTGGCATTACACTATCATTGTGCTAAGTCATTATGCTAAGGACTTTACAATATGATTTCACTTGATTTTCACAACAACCCTGGGAGGTAGTTGCTGTTATTTCCCAATTTTACAGATGAGGAAACTGAAGCAGAAAGGGGTTAAGTGACTTGTCCAGGGTCACACAGCTAGTAAGTGCAAACACTTAGGAGTTGTGTGACATTGGGCAAGTCACTTATGAATGGGCCAATGAAGGTGCAACCCTTAGAACATGTTCTAGTTTGCCCTTCATGGTGGGGAATATAATGAATTCACAGATAATTCCCTGCCTGATTCTATTCCAACACATGGAACTTCGGGTTACTGGCTGTAGGTAAGGGGTTGTTACAATGTGATGATGAAAAGACTTCAAATTGATTGTAGAAATGAAAGAATGAAGAAAGGTTGACTCAGTAAGTGCTGAAAGGGATTTAAGTTTGCATTAAAAGGGATTAGCTACAGATCTTATTCTTTTCTGGAAGCAAGTGAGGCAGAACTGCTATGAGTTGCTGTCTAGGAAAGGCTGTTGCCCTATTATCTCCCACACAGCTGCCATGTGTCTGTGGACACACGATGCCTTTGTTATTGTTGTTTTAATTTTTCCCGATTTTAGGTGAATTATTATTCCAAGAGGAGAGTGCACAGGTGACCAGGAGAGGTCTAGAGAGCCTGAGCTCCCCTTAGAAATCCCCCTGGTGGCTGCAGGTGGCAGACATGGCTGCTAGAGGGTTAGTGGCTGACAACAGAGTAAACTCCTGGAGAGGGATGTGGATTGACAGCCACCCAGAACATATTCTTTAAATATGGGGCTGTGAACTGAACCCACTGCTCCATTTCTCTTGTTCTGGGCCTTCTGTTTCTGTTATTGAACTATAGATTTGCATTGACATTTTTGGCTTCTGTCCCCTCATGACAGAACTATTGAAAAGCTCTGATGCTCGGGGCCCAGCAGAGAGCTATACCTATGGGGAGCTTTATGAGGACTACATGAAGGGAGAAAAGGCTTCCCAGGGCCAAAGGTCTTGAGGTACTTCTCAGTCCCTTCTTGGTCTCTTGATATCAATCTTTTGTTGTTCACTTATTTCAGTCGTGTCTGACTGTTCATGACCCCATTCATGATTCCAGAAATACTGGAGTGCCTTGCCATTTCTTTCTTCAGTTCATTTTACAGATGAGGCAACTGAGGCAGACAGAGTTAAGTGACTTGCCCAGGGTCAAACAGCCAGTAAATATCTGAGGCCAGATTTGAACTCAGGAAGATGAGTCTCTCTGAGTCCCGGCCAGGCACTCTATGCACTGTGCCCCTTAGATATCTGGCTTCTAACCTTTGGTAATTTCTTCCTCATGTGATTCTCTTGAGGTATCTCCTACAGATGTATGCTTCCTGAGCCCTGTACTTTTTCTGGTTTCCTTCCAATGTAAGAATGAGCTGCAGTCTAGTTTGTCAATGTCCCTCCTCAACTGCAGCTCTGAAACTGAACCCAATGCAGCAGATGTGTTCTGACCAGAGCAGAGAATGATGCATAGTACAATTACCTCCCTCCTTCTAGACTTGATGTTTTGGGTATTGTACCATAAGGTGCGATACCATTTTTGACTGGCCCTTCACAAACTCTTATTGAGCTTGTAGTCTCCCTGTGGTCTTTTCCACATAACCCATTGCTGAGCCACAGATTTTCCCAGAATGATGAGCCAGTGGCTTCCGATTGTCAGCATCCCACTTCCTCTGACATAGGCACACTCGGGAGCCTGGGAAGCTGCTGTTAAGGTTGCAGCTGGCACTGATGTTGTCAAAGTTCTTTGTCTCTGTCCAAGCCTCTTGGAGTGTACTGTGCCTTAAGACCTTGACAAGCTTCTAGTACAATTCATGTCCCAAGACTCCCCAGGGAAACATAATATAGGAGACTACAGACATAGACACAAGGAAAGCTGAGCAGGGAAGCAGCCTCACAAGGGCTGCACTGCTTTGCCATATAATAGTCTCACCTGGCCTGCTTGTTTTTCCTCCTGACGGGACAAGCAGCGCAGCAGTAAAACTGGCCCAGGAGTCTGGACTCCCTCTGCCCTTTAAGGCTGGTGATGGGTAACCAAAGCCTGGGGTTTGCATAGCAATCTGCATTAATAGAAAAGGTTTTCTCACCCTGGGAGTTCTCTATACCATCAAATTATAGGTCTGGGTCAAAAATGATCAGTCTTAGCAGGGGAGAGAAGCTGGCCCCCCAATCAGGGTTATTGACAACAGCTGCTGCCTTCTAGTTCCATATGGTCTTTAGCTCTGCCTTCCTGATGGTGTTATCACCATCAGCTGATTGGGGGGGGTTTAAATGCAAGACTTTGCCTCTCAGCCATTTAGTCAGATCTCTTCCTGCCTTATCACGGGAATACATACTTAGAATGGAAAGGGACCTAGGGGCCATGTTATCCAATCTCCTAATATTACAGAGGGAGAGACTGAGGCACAAAGGCTCAAGGTTATACAGTCATAAGTGTCAGAGTTTATATTTAAACCTCTGGTTTTAGGACCAATATTTCCTCCCTCCTACTATACCGTGCTATCTCATGACCATCGGTTGAGTCTTTGTATTCTATAATCTAGAGCATTAGCCATCCCTCTAAACTTTGTGCCATCCTCAATTTGATAAACACGCTTTCTACGCTTTCATCCAATCATTGATGAGATTGTTGAGTGGAAAAGAACAAGTTCGGAGCACAGCACTGTGGCCCTCCACCAGAGACCTCTCTGGGTTAACATTCAGTCAACTAACCCTATCTGCATTGTCATCTCTCTCACATTTAATCATCCTAAAATAACAATAACAATTTTAAAGTTAATTTCTAAATGACATTTATATAATACATTAAGCTTTTGCAAAGCCTTTCACAGGCTTGTATATCATAGGATTTAGGGTTTGACAGGATTTTAGAGATGAACTAATCCAACCCTCCCCTTTTACAGACAAGGAAGAACCCCACCCTTCTTTGGTTGGGTGTAGGGGTAAGAGAGTAGGGAAGAGCCTGGACTTTTGTGGGGAGAGGGAGACAGATAATGACAGAATGGAGGAATACCCCATGGCAAGAGTTGGAACAGAGGAAAAAAAGGAAAAATCACAGAGTTGGAAGGTATATCAGAGGGGCCCTAATCCAACCCCTACCTGATTTTCATTTTTTCATTTTTCATTTTCTTTTTTGTTTGGGGGGGGCAGGGCAATGAGGGTTAAGTGACTTGACCAGGGTCACACAGCTATTAAGTGTCAAGTGTCTGAAGCTGGATTTGAACTCAAGTCCTCCTGAATCCAGGGCTGGTGCTTTGTCAACTGCACCACCTAGCTGCCCCTCCAACCCCTACCTGAATAAGAATTCCATCTACATTATACCCAGAAAGAGACCTTCTTTAATACTTTCCATTAGAGGATCATCCTTTCCTTGACATACTTTAATTTGTCTCTGTATTTCTTTTTTTTCTTTTTTCTTTTTTTTTTTGGTGAGGCAATTGGGGTTAAGTGACTTGTCCAGGGTCACACAGCTAGTACATGTCAAGTGTCTGAGGCTGGATTTCAACTCAGGTCCTCCTGACTCCAGGGCCAGTGCTCTATCCATTGTACCACCTAGCTTCCCCGTCTCTGTATTTCTTAATGTAGCACCTAGGCAGGGGCGTGTTGGTAAATGTTTAACAATTGGCTCTCTGAAAAAAAAAATATGTGCAGTTTAGTTTGCATTATTAACATTTTCTCCTTCACTTTCTTAAGTCTAGACAATCAACAAAATGATAAATCAAGCCCTGATTTATAATTTAGGTGATTTTTGAGGTGTAAATGCTCACACTGAAAATCTATTTGGCTGGGGAGCTGTTTGGAACTTGCTCAACATACCCTTGAAACTGGGGTACCCATGTGGTGCCTGCACCCCATCCCTGATAGTTTCTCTAGGTTTAAGGTGATCTATGATTCCACATCCACTCAAAACCATAACTCATGAGCCCCCACTGATGAGTTTATGTTTTCTCTAGTCAGAGGACATGATTAATGCAAAACAAAGGCAATGAAAGAAAATAGCATGGTAAGAAGAGTCACAATATATTTCTCTTATAAATCTAATACACACTCTCCCAGAAATGGGTAAGCATAGGGATCATGCATGAGTGATACACGTGGCCAACACCACAGTACTGCTGGTGTCTTTTGGTGACATTTCCCTGTTGCTCTCAATAGATCTGTTCCCTTTTGTTCTGGGCATTTTGCCCTGCTAAACAACTGAGCATTGCGCTGATGATCTAAGATTATCTTGTAGTGGTGACTGACTGCTAGGGGATGATGGTGTTGTCTCTGTTGAGACTTATTTCATGATGCCAACTTACTCTTTATCCCTGCCTTTATCCTTTCTTTTTTTATAATATATATTTCCCCCAATTACATATTAAAATAATCTTTAACACTTAGATTTTTTTGTCTTGTACAAAATGCCTCTATTCTTTTTTAAAGTCTTCTATAGTCCTCCTATTTTCTCAGCTTGGGACCTTGCCTCATACTTCACTGAAAAAATTAATGTCATTCACTGAGAACTCCCTTTTCCTCATCTACAGCCACTCAGCCATTTTCTCCCACTATTTATTCCTTTACCCCTATTTCATGTGAAGAGGTGGCCTTCCTCCTTATCAGAGCAAACCCTTATGTCATCCTTGATACCATTCCTTCCCATTTTCCCCCAGCAAATTGCCCCTGCTGCCTGTCTCTCTCTAATTTTCAAATTTCCCCTGTTTACTCATTCCTCTGCTACCAGTGATCATGCCCATGTCTCCCTCAACCTTAAAAAGTCCTCATTTGAATCGACCATCACTACTAGTTACCATTTAATACCTTTCCACCCCTTATCAACCAAACTCATGGAGAAAGTGGTTTCTACTAGATGCTTCTACTTCTTTCCCCCCCTCTCTCTTCTTAACTCTCTGCAGTCTGACTTCTAACCTCATTAGTCAGCTGAAACAGCTTTTCCCAAAGTTATCAATAATCTCTTAATTGCCAGGTTAAATAGGCCTTCCAATCCTCATCCTTTTTGATGTCTGGGTAGCCTCGGATGTTATTGCTCCCCTTTACTCCTGAATACCCTTTCCTTTCTAGGTTTTTATGACACAACTCTCCCCTGGTTCTCCTCCTATCTACCTGAGCACTCCTTCTAGGTCTCATTTGCTTGTTCTTCATCCAGATCACAGTCCCTAAATGTGGATATTTTCTGAGACTTTGTCCTCCACTTTCTTCTTTTCTTCCTCTGAATTGGTAATATCTCAGTTGGTGATCTCATTAGCTCCTATGGGTTCAATCCCTATCCCTACACAGATGATCCCAGTTCTATATATCCAGCCCTGGGATCTGTCTTGAGTTTCACACTACCAGCTACATTTTGGGCATCTTGAATTGGATATTTCACAGGTATCTCAAACTCAACACATCCTAGGCAGAACTCATTATCCTGGCGCACGAATCCTCCCTTCTTTCCAATTTCTCTATTACTGTTGAGGGCAGCACTATTTTCCTAATTAACTAGGCTCACACTTTGGTGCATCATCAACTCTTCACTCTCACTCACTCTACATATTTAGTCTGTTATGGTATCATTGTTTCTACCTTCATAATGTCCTTCATTCCACTATCTTCCATCCTGGTGCTATCTTATGTAAGACCTGTTTGTACTTATGTTGTCTCCCCCATTAGATTGTAAGCTCCTTGAGGTCAGGGACTGTCTTTTGTCCCCTCTGGTGCTTAGCACAGTGCCTGGCACGTAATAGGCACTTAATAAATGTTAATTGATTGAATGATATAGATTCTCATCACTGCATACCTGGATTATTGCAATAGCTTTCAGTTTGGTCTCCCTGCCTCATGTATCTCCACACTCCAATCCATTATCTATTCAGCTGCTAAAATGACTTTCCTAACGTGCAGATTTGACCATCTCATCCCCCAGTCATTGTTTACTTAGTGGCTTCCCATACCTTCTGGATTAATATCAAATGCTATTTGTTGTTCAAGGCCCTTCTACTACTTGTCTCCTTCCTACTTTTTTAGTCTTTCTATACGTTACTACTATTTACGTAATGTAACCTCCAACTCTACTAGCTTACCTATGGTTACTCAAACACAACACTTATCCCTGTGCCTTTGTACAGGTTGTCCCTCATTTCTGGAATTCTCTCCCTCCTCATCTCCACCTTTTGGCTTCTCTGGCTTCCTTCAAGGCTCAGTTTAAATCCTACCTTCTTCAGGAGGTCTTTCTTGGTCCTCCTTCTATCTCCCTCCCCCATACTTTGTGCCTTCCCTTTGAGATTAATTGCCATTTGCACTAGATATATCTTATGTGTATGTACTTGTTTGCATGTTGTCTCTCCTATTAGAACATGACCTCCTTGAAGGCACAGACTGCGTCTTTGCCCTTCTTTGTATCCCTAGTGTTTAGTACTGTGCCTGGAATAGACTAAGTGTTTAATGAATGCTCATCGACTCACTGAGTGATATCTGTGTGGAAAGGAAATCCTTCTTGCTCTGGTGCTGTGCAAAGACTTCCATGGCTTTCTTCATTGAAATAGGGTATCCACAATGGAATCCAGAATTCTAGATGTGTTCTGAACAGGACAAAGTACACAGTGGGAAAACCACATTTCCTGATCTGGATACTCTGCCTCTTTGCCTTGGTCTAGTCCTGGATATTAAGATACAGAGTCAGAGCTTCATTCTCTGTTGATCTAATTCTTGGATTTTATTGATTCAATTGAATTCAATTGAGTTCAATTCTATTCCATTCCATCCTAATTCCAATTCAGTTCAATTCAATTCCAAATCTATTTCTAATTCCATTCAGTTTTGCAAAGTTTTTTTTTTTTAAGCACGTACCTTATGCAAGTCACTATGGTAGAACTTGGAAACAGAAAGACAAATCCCCAAAAGTCACTACCCTTGGGAAGCTTGCACAGGATATACAAATAAATCCAAAAATAGTTGCACAATAATATAAAGTAGTTAAGCAATGTTAATAACTCAGGGTGGGAGGGAAGGATCAGGTTAGGTTTCATAGAGGAGGTAACAACTAAGCAAGGCATTGGAAGAGGCCAGGGGTTCTCTAAGGGAGTAGGTGAGGAGTGAGTACATTCCTGGTTGGGGACCTTTTATACTGAGGCACAGAGGCCTGTGTATTATCACCTTGATTATCTACAAATTTATTTAATAGACAAAAGATATTGACGATGTATGTTTCACTCAATCTCTGCTATAGGGATGGAGTGAAACATACTGCTATAAGATGGTCTTAATAATTGGTTTGGGTTCTAAGAGATGAAGGAACTCATAATAATAACAATTATTATTATAATAGCTAACATTTATATAAGACCTACTATGTGCCAGGCACTGTGCTAAGCATTTAAAAAATATTTCATTTGATGTGAAGTATATATGGTCATATCAGTCATGTCTGACTCTTCGTGGGGTCACAAAGAGTCAGACACAATGGAAATGATTGAACACATGATGATATGTTGTCTTCACAGCAATTTTGTGAAGTAGGTGCTGTTATAACCCCTATTTTATAATCAAGGAAACAGAGGCATATAGAGGCCAAGTGAATTGTCCAGGGTCTCTTATTAGTTAGGGTCTTTGATCAGATTTGAATTCAGGTTTTTCTCTCTCCACTGCACTACCTAGTTTCCCTACCAGCCCCAACCAAATGGGTTAGTTCTGGCATTATCCCATTTGGGTCTCACAACAACTCTGTGAAGCAGGTAGGATGGAGATGGGGACTAGACCTGTGATTTTATTGTTTCAGGGAAGTCCTTGATGAGGAAACTTTTTCTACCAATGGAAGACAGCACCTTCTCTTCAATTTATAGGCTTAGAGAGTCATCTACAGCACAGAGTGATTAAGTGACATACCCACGCTCACATGGAAAAGGTTAGAGGTGGTACTTGACCTTGGGTCTTCCTGACTCCAAGTCTAAGATTCTACTATACCATGATATTTCCAGCCATCTTGAAATGCACTAATCATAAGTGGACCAGGGGTGGAAGAATTTCTGGATGCTAGTAGCTATAATTAGGAGTGACTCATAAGTGACTCATCAGTCAATCTAGCCATTTCCATCTATGTGTCCCTGTCACTGGAAAAAAAGACTTCAGGCTAACCTGGTTGCACAATCATCTCAATTCGGCCTTGCATAACATTAGGTTTTTCTTTTTGGCTTCCATATCACATGGCAGATTCACACAGTACTGAGCTTTCCATCCACTAGGGCCCTCAGATCTTTATCATGAGACTGGTTGTCTAGCCATATTTCCTCCATGTTGTACTTGTAAGGTTGATTTTTCTTCAGTCCAAGTGTAGAACTTTATATTTAGTCCTAATATATTCTCTTATCCATTTCAGTTCATCACTCTGTCCTGTCAAGGTCTTTTGGATCCCAACTCTTTCATTAAACATTTAAGCTCTCTCTTTCAGTTTCATGTCATCTAAAGAGTTGACAAGTGTGCCACCTATGCTTTCACCCAAATCTCTGATAAAATATTGAACAACATAAGGACAAGGGCAGATTCCATGAGCCATCCCTTATATACTTCCCTTCCTCTTATGGTTCAGGCAATTCAAACAATTTCGGGTCCAGGTAGTTATACTATTATCTAGCTCTCATGTCTCCATCTTGCCTACAAGGATGGCATGATCGACTTTGTTAAATGTTTGGTTGAAATCTAAGTATACTATGGCTAGAGTATAATTTGCTGATCTATTAAAAGAAATATGGTTAGTTTGATGTGACCTGTTATTGATGAATCTATACTATCTTTTTGTAATCAATCACAGCTTTCCCTTCTATGTATTCATAATCCAACCTTTTAATAATATGTTCTAGAATTTTCACTGAATCGCAAGAAGTCCCTTCTACAATCTAGCTTCCTAAGTAAGTCCATTCCACTTTTAGACCACTCTAATAATTAGGAGGTGTAGGGGACAATTGCCTCAGTTTACCCAAATAATTCGAGAAGACCACCAAGTCAAGCAGAGACAGATTTATTTCATTCTTATGAGAATGGATGACCTCATGCAGGGAATGAGGAACATGCTGATGAGCTCATGAGTTGGGTTTTTATGCAAGTTTGAGGGGGCACCCCTCGTGCACAGGGTGAGCTCACAATCTAACATCCAGTTCTGTCTCACCCAGTATGCATGTTCAGCATGTGATCACAGTATGGATGCATGCTCAGCTAGGTCCAAGAGCTGGGGGAAGGGGAGGGGGAAAGGGTGAAACCACTCCACCCATGTAAGGAGGGGGCAAGGGGGAAGAAGGGAGAGATGGTACCAGGAGCTAGGGCTTAGGAATGCAAGAAGGGAGAGGTAGTATCAGGGTGGGTCTGCGCTAACAGGAGATAGCTCTCCTGCTTGGCCAAAGAACAAGGGTGGGGTGTGTTTTAGCAACGAGATAGAATATGGATAGAATGGTATAACAATAACAGGTACTGGGGGCTGGGCACTTTCCAGACCCCAGCCTCAGAGTCTGAACTGACTCAAGTCCACCATATCCCACTCAGCAAGGTAGCTAGGTGGCACAGAGGATAGGGTGCCAGGCCTGCAGTTAGAAAGACCTGAGTTTGAATGCAACTTCAGGCACTAGTTGTGTGACCCTGGGCAAGTCCTTTAATACTGTTTGCCTCAGTTCCTCATCTGTAAAATGAGCTGGAGAAGGAAATAGAAAACCACTCCAGTATCTTTGCTAAGAAAACCCCAAGTGGGGTCACAAAGAGTCAGCCATGACTGAAATAATGGAACAACAATCATTGAACCTAAATTTTCCTTATTGCTACTTCTGCCCTCTGGTATCAGACAAAACAAGTCTAATCACTTTTCTGTGTGACAGCTGTTCAAATGCTTGAAGACTGATTCATATACTTGAGGATCAGTGAGGTTTAGGAGACAGAGCACTAGACGTAGAGTCACGAAGTCCTGGGGTCATATATAATTTCAGACACTTCCTAGCTATGTGACCCTGGATAAGTAACTTGGCCTCAGTTTCCTCATTTGCAAAATGAGAGAGTTGGACTCATTGACCTTTAAGGTGTTTTCCATCTTTGAATCTATGATCCTATCAAGTTCTCACTGTCTTTTCTTCTCTAGTCCAGGGCTTCTTAAACTTTTTCCACTCACAACACCTTTTCGCCTGAGAGACATTTATGCAACCCTTGGCATATAGGTATATAAAATAGGTATACATAACCTTTTACTGTTGCCAGAATTTTTGCATATTCAACCCACAGTTTAAGAAGCTGGACTCTAGGCTAACCATTCCCAGTTCTTTCAGCTGGTCTTCAAATAGCATGGATTCAAGGCCTTTGCAAACAGGGATTTTGCCAGAAATAGGAATCAAGCTCACTGGCTTATACTTTGCAAAATTCTACTCTCCTGTTTTTGTATATTAGGACAATTGATTTAACCTTTTCTTTTCTTCTCTCATTGATTGAGATGTTTCAAGGATCAATGACAGTGTCTCAGCAAATCACACCTTTAATTCTTTCAGAAATCTTGGGTGTGATTCATCCAGGTCTGATGACTTCAATTCACAGAGGCCAACTCAATGCTTCTTGACCACCTTTTCACTTATCTTGTATTTCCAGTTCCAAAGATTATTTTTCTCATCACCAGAGTTGTAAACAAGCAAAATAAAATTTCATATTTTGGATTTCTCATCATCTATCACCATCATCTTGATCTCAAGCAATGGTCCTATTTCTTATTTGACATCTCCCATCCCCTATATACTAAAATAGATCTGTGGTCTCTTCAATGATGCAGGTTGCCTCCCATAAGTGCTTGCCTAACCTGGGCATCTCTCATCCATGTTCTCCCATAAATTTGCCATAGTCAGAATAGCCAATGTGCTAGAGTCTTTCCTTACCTTCTCCTGACATCATGAGGGTCATCCATCTGTCATTCCTTACCTTTAGTACAGAGATAGTCCAATTTCTCTTCCTATCATACAATTCCCTGAAGACATCCTTTATCTTATCCTTGGAAGCTCCTCTTAGATTGTATATTGTTGCCTACTCGCATTCTCCATGTTTCTTTCCATTGTTCTTTGTGTCTGTCATGTTTGGATTTATTTATTATTATTATTATTATTATTATTATTATTATTATTATTATTATTATTATTATTTGGGGGGGGTAAGGCAGTTGGGGTTAAGTGACTTGCCCAGGGTCACACAGCCAGCAAGTGCCAAGTGTCTGAGGCCGGATCTGAACTCAGTTATTCCTGACTCCAGGGCCGGTGCTCTATGCACTGCACCACCTAGCTGCCCCAAAAATATGGAACGCTTCACGAATTTGCGTGTCATCCTTGCGCAGGGGCCATGCTAATCTTCTCTGTATCGTTCCAATTTTAGTATATGTGCTGCCGAAGCGAGCACCATGTTTGAATTTTAACAAAAGAGTAAACCAAGGCAATTCTCCAAGCAAGGTGACTTGTGTTAGCAGGGCCAGGCTGCCTGTCAATAAATGATTCAGTGGATTGTGTCCATTAATGCCAAAGACCCCAAGCAGAAGAATAATTCCCATTTTATAGGTTTTGGAGAATAGAGAACAAAGAACAGAACAGGGTAGATAGCATCATGGGATTGGGGACAACATGACTGGTTACAGAGCTGAGGTGCAGGGAACAACATGATTGGTTGGAAGTTTGGTAATGGGAGCTAGTTATAACCCTCTCCCTTTTTTTTTTCTCATGAGACTAAGAAGTGCTCATTGTTTGAATGCAGGTATGAGTTAGTGGCTCAGACTTTTGGACAGCAAATCAGACATCCTTGAAGGATAGCTTGGTGGTGTTAAGATATCAAGCCAGACTCCCTTGTCTTTACAATATTCTCTAAAGTCAGTTAAATTTCTCAAGGCAAGAATAGATTAGTGATTAGCAGGAGAGCCAGATTTCTAAACTTAATCCATTGCGGGCCAGTTGAATTTCTGAACCAAGTTCAGAGAAAAGGAGACATGACTTAATCAGTTACTGGACCAAATCAATTAATTGTAAATTGGATCAATAAGAAAATAATATAGGATAAATTCAATCTTCTCATGTCTAATCTTTGGAGCCCTTTGTATTTCATGTTTCACTGCTATACAGCAACATAAATAGAATGTTGGTATCAAAAAGATGGGTCTTAAAGAATTGTAAATTGAGGGGATGCCCATTAATTGGGGAATGGCTGAACAAGTTGTGGTATATTAGTGTCATGGAGTATTATTGTGCTGTAAGAAATGACAGACTGATTTCAGGAAATGCCTGGAAAGACTTACACAAACATGCCACAATCTGGGTAATAGACACTCTTTATCTACTTGATCTTTCCTTTGTAGATGATCAGGTCAAAATTTTTTTGGGGGGATGTGTGATTATTTTTCTGGATGAAATCAGCACAATGTAATTCATAATAAATCTGGAGTACCTCACTCATTACTAGAAATCCCTCTTCAACTTGGACCCTGTTGGATCTCTTCCATCACAGTGATGAACATACATTTTTGGTAGGCATACATCTCACTTTTTCATGTCTTGCTTGATTTTTATGATTAGAAAGTTGCCGAACAGGGTTATTGTTTTTATATCTTTCAAGGAATCTTCAATGATTTTAATAGGTGTATGGGAGAAACTTTATTGAAAAAAAGACTATAAAGCAGTTTTGTTCTATAAATCAACTGCTTTTTTGGTAGTCCACAAATAATAGCACATTGGGAATTTATTTTTCTACATCTTTTCATCAGTTGTGAAATGGTACGGATGTGATCATTTATTGAATAGCACTTGTGACTCTCTGCTTCTCCCATACTAATATCCTCATTAGGTGTCCTCCATTCAGATATAGACAACACATATAGACTTTGGATAAATGGAAGAGTAGATATATCTTTTGGTAGTTATTGATATTATCTCAGTTGCTTTTTAAAAAAAAATTAACAAAGTTCAAGATTTATTCCACACCTTAGGTATTGTCTCCTTCGTATACTCTGTATCCATCCCTCAGTGCTTTCACAATTGTGTCATTTCCTGAAAGGACCACATTTATGTACAATTGGTTCCATCTCATGTTTTCTTTAGCAAATAAGATGATATTTGTAAAGCACTTAGCATAGTACCTTTTACATAGTAGGCACTTAATAAATGTTTCCTTCCAGTTTTCCCTTCTTTAATACCATCTCCTCTACAAGTATCATCAATACAGTCTTGTTAGGGTTCAAGTTTGATGGCTCTACTGTTATTTATTGATAGTATATTGTAGGGGAGAATATTATTCTATTATCATAATAATTTTATGGATGTTTTCTACGGAAAAAATTATTTGCAATATAGCAAAAAAAAATCCACCCCCAAACCAAAGCCTAAACCCAATTTCCTCTTTTTAAATTGTCTTTAGCATTCATCACTAGGAAAAGCTCATTCTGAATAAAGGAGGAGTAAGTCACCATTATGATGACTGTGCACACTACAAATTCATTTATCTAACCTTAACTGAGCCCTCACTGTTCCAAGGCAATCCTATTATTCCTCAGTACTTGGTTTCCTATTTCATTCACCACGAAAGATATTCCAACTCTTTTCTCCTCAAGCCTACCCAATTCCTGCCTCCTCTCACCTTCTTGGCTGAAGACCTTGTCTCTTACTTTACTGAGAAAATTAAGGTAATTTGTCATGAACTCCATTTTCTTCCCGTTTCTTCATCTCAAAATCTCTTGTCATCATCCTCTACTCTCTCCTTCTTTCCTTTAGTTTCTGTTAATGAAGTGGCCCTTCTTATTGCCCAGATTAACCCTTCTACATTTGCTCTTGATCCCATCTTTTTGTTTCTTCTCAGCAGATTGTTCCCTCAATCATCTTCCTAATCTTCAGTCTCTCCTAATCTATTGATTTCAAAATTTTAAAAGTCTTCTCAATCCTTAAAAAAAATCTTCACTAGACCCAAAGATCTCTTCATGCCATTGCCCTTTATATCTTATGCATTTTCAACCAAACTTGTAGACAAAAGTCGTCTACATTTCTTCTCACATTCACTCACAACTTATTGCAATTTGGCTTGTAGTCATCATTCGATGGAAACTCTTCTTTCAGACTTACTAATGATTTCTTATTTGCAAAATCTAATGGTCTTTTCTAGGTCCTCATCTTTCTTGAACTTTTTGTTACATTTGAAACAGTTGACCACTCTCTCCCCCTGGATACTCTCTGAGATTTTGTAAGGTTACCCTTTTTTGGTCCCACCTATCTGACACTCCTCTATCTCCTTTGTAGACTCATCATTTGTATCATGCACCCTGATTCCATCTCCCAATTTCTCCAGTAGATGGTTTCTACTAACGTCTCTGCTCCCTCTTTAATCTTCAATCTCTTCCCATATGCTGAATTTTCCCCTGCTGCCTATAAACATAACCATGTCTACCCTATCTTTAAAATATCCTCCCTCAATCCTTCTATCTCCATCTTTCTTTCCTATTTGAGTTAAATTCTTTGAGAAAGTGATATAAAATCAGAACTTCTACTTCCTCTCCTCTCATACTTTTCTAAACCCTCTGTACACCTGGATTCATTCTTCAAATGAAAATATCTTCTCCAAAGTTACCAAATGGTCTCTTAATTGCCAAATCTAGTTCATTTCTCAATTCTCATCCTTCTTGTTGAGGATTTGACACTTTCAATCACCTACTTCTTCTCACCTCTCTAGTTTATCTATTTGACTGATTCTTAGTCCTCTTTGCTGGTACTTCATCTGTGTGATACCCATTGGGAGCATCTTCTAAGGCAATGTTCTGAATCCTTTTCTCTTTTCCCTCTCTACTGACTCGCTTGGTAACTTTATCAGCTCTCATGAATTCAGTTATTATCTTAATGCAAATGATTCTCAGATAATACATACATACATACATACATACATACACACACAGACCTGACTTCTTTTTTGACCCCTCAGTCTCACATACTCCAACTGCCTATTGGCCATCTATAATTGTATGTTCTATAGAGATCTCAAACTCAACCTATCTAAAACAGAACTCATTATCTTTTGCTCACCCAAGCCCTCCCCTCCCCTTTTGAACTTCCTGATTTAGCAGTCAGGAGATAAGACATAAGTACTCAGAATGAAATTCAATTATCTAATGAGTTCTATCCACCTCATTTCACCTTGCTAGTGATCTCCAGATAGATTCCATTTTTGTTTTTTGTCAAGGGTATCACCATTTTCCTTGTTACTCAGGCTTGCAACCTCATTCCTGACTCCTCATTCACTCCACATCTCAAATATTTTTCCAAGTTTTGCCATCTCTACCTCTATAACACTTCTCTTATATGTCTTGTTCTTTCCACTCACACAACCACCATTTTGGTGCAGGCCTCCATCACTTCAAGCCAAGTATTATTACAGAACTTGATTGGTTTTCCTGCCTCAAATCTCTCACCACTCTAGCCATTCTACTCAGCAGCCAGAAAGACAGAGGAAGAGAGACAGAGGGAAGGAGGGGGAGAGAAAGAGGGAAAGAAAACATGTCTGGATATGTCTGGACTCTTCTGGAATAGTCCTTCATCAACGTCATATCATGCTTCCACATCAGTTTTTTTTTTTTGATCCTTTGTTTTCTATGCCCCCCTCCAAACATCTCTTTCTGTCTGTCTGGTCTGTAGCACACTCCCCACAGCAATATTGTTTTTCTTCCCCACTGTGATGATCCTCACTCAAATGCTCTCCAGCATTTTTAGAACAGTCTACCATGTTCTGTGCTTTCCTCCTTTTGGTTCCTGGAGTTCCTTACATGAGTGTAACTTTTTAAATATGTAATACTACTTGAGGCCCTCTTTTATCAATTCTGTTCCTCTTGAATAAAATATACCTTTCCAGAACCATTTTAGCATTATAGATCTCATCCCATCAAATCTTGGCGATACTTAGGAAGTCAAATTCACTTCCTTGTGTTAGAATATCTTATTTACCTGGCTTATTACCTATACTTTGTACATTGGTACATAGACATCTGAGGCCATAGGTTTTATTGCTGGCTTCTCAATCAGGTATTGTCTTATCCAAGAGAGGACTTTCTTGATCCTCTTCAACTCTTGGTCCTCTTCTGCTTTTCTTCTTTCTATGTTGCTTCTCTTCATGGTAGCAGGTCAATGGGTAACCCAGGTGGTTAGTTTTCTCTCTCCCTCTGTCTTTTCAGTTTAACATCCCCTTAATTAAAATTTTAAGATCAAATGAATATTTTTAGCATTCCTTGTTAGGAGAACTTCATCCTGGCCAAAAGCCCATCCTCCTTATATTTTAAGTCTTGGTCCAGAAATCCAAATTTCATTTGCAGACACTATTTCCTTAGCCAGCTGTTCCCTTCTCAAATCTGCCTTTCCTTTCTGAATCCCCCACCTTCGATTGGCAATTGTGCTGAAAACACCACCTGTGCCCCTAAGCTTTTCAGATTTTTGCCCTAAAGCTTCATAATCCTTAGCAATGCTTTCAAGGTTCTTCCTGGCAATAGGGTTCCCTCCTGACCCCTTCATACATTACTAAGAGCATGTAAAGGTTGTCAAATTTGACAGTTCCCAGGAGGTTCTTGGTGACACAGTACAGCTATAAGCCTGAAGAGGACAGCAGACCTTTCTTCTGTTGTTTATGCCAGGTGAACAAATAGCTGTCCTGGTTCTCCTTAGCAGGGTTAATCACTGGGCCTCCATTGTTTAGTGAATTATTCCTTTGATCATTCCCGGATGGTCTCTTATCTAATTAGCACCTGTGGTTTCACTTTATAATTTGGTAGAGCAAAAGATACCACTTCTTCCAGAAATGGTCCAGTTTTCCCCTCTAGAGGAAGAGCTTCCCAATGATGAGATAGCACCAAATATCTAGTGGTCCTTTTCCCCTTTATTCTCTGAGTGATTATTTTGCCTTCCAACCTCTTCACTCCAACCAATTTTCTTTCCTGTTCATTTCCCCACTTTGTTTATCCTTGGAATCATTTCCATTCTTTCAAGGAAAATTTCATTAAAAATTATTGATGCTTTTTGTTTTTAATACCAGTTATTTCCTACCCCTTCCATCCCATATCTTCTTGAATTCTCCCCCTCCCCATCTTTATAATAGAGAAAAACAGTTAAACCAAATGGATGGGCAAGTTAAGCATATATGGCATCCTGTGCATCATTCTAGACTGTTGGTTCTCTACCTTTTTACCAAGAGCAAGGGTCACATCTATTCTCTAACACCAGGATTGGTCATTGCAACTAGTATGAGTCCAACTACCTCTTAACATTTGTTGTTCTTCAGTTGTTTCAGTTACGTTGGACTCTTTGTGACCCAATTTGTTTTTTGTTTTTTTTTTGGCAAAAATACTGAAGTGGTTTGTCATTTCCTTCTTCAGCTCATTTTACAGATGAGGAAAATGAGGCAAACAGGGTTAAGTGACTTGCTCAGGGTTACAAAGCTACTAAATGTCTGAGGCCAGACTTGAACTCAGGTCTTCTTGACTTCAGTCCTGGCACTTTATCCACTATGCCACCTAGCTTACCTTAACATTTAGATTATTGGAATCATTGTGTGTATGTATCTCCTAGTTCTGCTTTCTTTGCTTGACATCTGTTCATATAAGACTTCTTATACAAAGAACACTTTTTTCTCTTGAGGACTTAGAGAATAGAGATGGATTCCTCTGTTCCCTTCCACTTTTTCCTTTAGAACTGGGACCAACTTGGATTTTATGCATATGTAAATGGTAAAACCAGCTACATAGATTGATGCTTAATTCATTTAACAGGTAAGAGCAAACACCACTTAAGCACAGAAGAAGCAAGCAAAGAAGACATAAGAACTCAACAAAATTCATTTACCTAATGCAATCTGCCCAACTTGTTTGAGTTTATATCTATAGATAGCTCCCTCTACTTCTCTACATGCTAGGCATTCTGTCCTCCTCTGTGGGGGTAAGGCTTATTTTATTTGGGGTACAGAAAGAAATAAAACACAAGGACTCAAGATGAAATCCAATTATCTATTGAGATTTACCCATCTCATTTCATCTTGCTAGTGATCTCCAGATAGATTCCTTTTCTTTCCTAAAGGCTAGGTTTTCTGCCCTAGGAAGAAAGAAGAATCTGTTCTTGGAGGAAGGTGAAAGAGAACAGTCTGACTTTTGTCTATGTGTGCATGTGAAAGTAAAGACATCACCCTGTGATGTCATTGGTCCTCTTCAAAAATGAAAGATGAACAATAATGGCATATATGTGTGGAGACTGAAGAATCAAGTGAATCACAGAAACACAATCTCAGCAGTGGGTGCAACCTTAGTAGCCATCTTAGCACAACCCACACCTGTACAAGATCCCTTCTAAAACATCCCCAACAAGTGGTCATCAAGCTTTTTCTTGAAGACCTCCAGTGATGGAGGACTCACTTCCTTTGGAGGCATCCCACTTCACTTTTGGACAACGCTAATGAAAAATATCCCCCCCACCATACCAAGCCTAAATTCACATTTCCACCACTATTTCTACCCACAGTTCTTAGTACTTCTTTCAGGGGCCAAAAAGAACAAGCAAATTCTCTCTTCTAGGTAACAGCCCATCAAATATATGAAGACAGCTATCATGTCACTCACCAACTTTCTCTTTTCCCGGCTAAATATTTCTAGTTCTTTCAAATAATCTTCAAATGACATGACCTTGAGGATCTTCATTATCCTGGTTGACCTCTTTGGTACCCTCTCCAGCTTATCAATAGCTTTCCTAAAATATGACTCTTTGAGCTGAAAACAATGGCCCAGATGTGGCCTGACTTGGGTAGAGCACAATAAAAACATCTCATCTCTCATTCTGGATACTCTCCTTTCTTAAGACTGTTTAAGATTATGTTGGTCCTTATATCTGATTGCTTACCATCTTAGGGAGGGATGAGGAAAGAGAGGGATAGAATTTGGAACTCAAAACAGCAAAAATGTTAAAATATTGTTTTAACATATAATTGGGAAAAATAAAGTACATATATTTTTAAAAGATTATGTTGTTCTTTTTATCTGTTGAATCATATATTGAGTTGACTCATATTTAGCTTGCACTAAAACCCCAGGATGTTTTTAGATCTCGTCTAGCTATGCTGCTTCCATCTTGATTTTTGATTCCAAGTTTAAGACCTTATATTTTTCCCTATCAGAATTTTATCTTACTCTTTTTGACCCAAGGTTCTACCCTATCAAGATCTTCCTTCCAATATATTAGCTTTCCTTCCTATTTTTGTACTTTATGCAGATAAGATAGTTGTAAAGTACCTAGCATAGGGCCTGGCACATAGTAGGTGCTTAATAAATGATTGTTTAAACAAAATTTAGAAGCATGTTACCTGCATCTTTATCCAAGTTGCTAATCAATAGAAGAAAACAAAATAAACCCAAGATCTGAGGACCTCTAGTCTTTCCTGTGGCCTTGTCTTTTGGCTGTGGGCTCAATGGATGAGGAAAGGGCCATGGGGGAGGGACTATCCCTACTTTTCAAGGTCAAGTTCAGACTCCCACTTAGAGGAACTGTTTTAGGGTGATATATTAGAATCAGAAAACATCGCAACCAGAAAATTATAGAATATCAGAACTGCCAGGGAGCTTTGTAATCACTAAACCACAAACTCCCAGCATGTCAGAAGTGGAAAGGACCATAAAAGTCTGTCTCACTCGTTTTTCAGAGGGGCAAACTGAGCTATGGAGAGGGGCAATGACTTGTAAGGCAGAGGCTAAGTAAGTTTCATCATCACCCCCACAAACTTCTGCAAAGCCTCTGGGTGATCCACCCAGCAGAACATCTTATCCCTCCACTCTGGAGCCCCTGCTCCTCTGGTTATTTAGATCAGTGAGTATTTAGCTCAGTCCCCAGGATCATTTGCATAGCCTCCTCCTTCAGACAAAAGCCCAGAATAAACAGGACAAGCACATGTCCACCCTTTCCCTTGGTGGTCATGGGTGGCCAGGAGGAAATAAACAGCTTCTTTGTCTCCCTTCTCAAATCCATGTGATTAGACGTGAGACTTATTGTGACTTATTAAAAGGCCCCGCTGAGCTGAGACTATTTCTCCCTTTTCGAGGCTTGTAAGTTTTGATTAATTCCAGGCCAATGGGAGTCTGAGAGAATGGCAGGAGCCCATGAGGGCTCTGTGTGATTAAGGCCAGACCTGAGGGCTTCACCTCGGTGGAATATTCAGTTTTGTGTCCCCAGTTTGCTTCCCTGAGGTTCCCGAAGACACTTCAGGACACGGTAGGGAGGTGAAGTTTTTGTTCCTGGAGAAAATTGACAAGAGTGCCTGTGGCTATTGTGAGAACTTGGTTTCTTGGTACTGGCATTTTAATTTTTAAATTGATTTGATTTTTCCCTGTACTCAGAGATGAATGTCACCTTCCTGCTGGCTGGATAGAGAGAACTGAGAAAGCAAGGGTGGAGGGGAAGGAACCTTGACTGGGAGCTGAGAGGCCTGGGTTCTAGTCCCAACCCTAACACTAACTAGACATTGAGGCCCTAAAATGATCACTTGCCCCTCTGAGTTTCAATTTTCCTTTCTATAAAATAGGTATGTGATTAGGAAGGAGTTCCCAAATCCACTTGGTGAGATTATAAGGTACTCCATTCCATTCTTAGTTCTTTCTGTTAGGAAGTATTCCCTTACATCTAGGCAAAATCTGCCTCCTGCTAAGTTTCTCCCATTGTCCAACCCCTCTACCCCATAGCAGCCTCTTCAAAGTTTTGGAGATAGGAATCACTTAGTCCCTAAGCCTTCCCCCCTATCCCCACAAGGCCAAACATCTTCAATTTCTTTCAACCAGTTCTTGTATAGTCTTGTCTCTAGTCCTTCCCTCATCCTCATGTTTTTCCTCTTGGAATGCTAATATGCTATTCTGATAGGCTAGAGCATTGGGCTAAATCTTTTTTTTTTTTTTGAGAGGCAATCAGAGTTAAGTGACTTGCCCAGGGTCACACAGCTAGCACATGTCTGAAGCTGGATTTGAACTTAGGTCCTCCTGATTCCAGGGCCTATCAGTGGCTTTGCTAAAATGTGATGCCTAGTATGGAATACAATACTCCAGGTATGGTCTATTGAGGGCACAGGTACAGGAGGAGTCCTTGAATCTGGAGTGAAAGGATATGAGTTCGGATCTTTGTTACTTTCTTCCTATGTGACCTTAGGTACCTATCTGGACCTCAGTTGCCTCCTGCATAAAATGAGGAATTTGGGCTGGACAATCTTTTAGGGCCCTTCTAGTGTGAAATCCTATAATCTGAAGAGTTCTGTCTTTGTCTTCTGCCCTTCATTTTTCCAGAGGGACTGGTGGCTTCTTTTGCCACTGGTTGTGTCTTCTTCTGAAGGCAAAGTATACAACCAGCTCATTGGGCAATCCTATGTCAGCACTACCAGTATGTATGGGGTTGAATTGGAACCATCCTGTGGAGCATACATGATGTCGTGCTGAGCTTCTCTGGAATGAAGGGAGAAAGAAAGCATTCATTAAACATAAAACATGGCTATGGGTCAGGCATTGTGCTAAACACTTATTTTGTCATTTGATCCTTCTAACAAGCCTGGGAGGTAGGTACTATTATCACCCCCATTTTACATTAGAAGAAACTGAGGCAGATAGAGGTTAAGTGACTTGATCAAAGTAACATAGATAGTAAATGTCTGAGGCTGGATTTGAACTCAGGTCTTTCTGACTCCAGGCCTAGGGTTCCATCCACTGTGCTACCTAGTTGCCTCTATTCATCTTCCTCCTCCCCCACAACTTCCAGGAACATATATGCTCAGTGCTGAATGAAGTTGGGGTAATTTAGCAATCTCTTAGTCATCTAACTCAAGCCGAGGGAGAGGATGGGGACTGCAAGACACAGAACCTGCCACCGACCTAGGAAGAATGATCTAATCGGGAGATCTTAAAAGGATTGACTCCACCCTCTGACACTCTCAGTCTCTTCCTCTTGGAGAAGAGTGTGGGGACCCTATGGGAGGTCACTTTTGGATTTCTAGTGAAGTGTGGAGAAAGGGATCCCTCTCTCTACAGCAGCTGAAGCGGCTGCTTGCACGTCACATTAGGCTTACGTGTTGGTTGGGTGAGACTGAGCCTGTATCTTGGTCTTCTGGTTGCCTTCTCTGCTTGTATTTCTTTTCCTTAGTATAAGTGACTGAATAGTAATCCTGAGATGGCCATTCTGGGCGACCTTGTGAGTTCAGGAAGTCAGGAATTCCTGGGTTCCTCAGCTGGAATTAACTGGAAGCAGAGGGTTGTCTATAATTAACACCCTTCTAAGAGAAGGTGCCCATTGACAAGAGCATGGACCCAAGACATAAACTAGTTTTCCAGAAGATCTGGACCTTGAAGGAAATGTTTAAACAAACTAAACAGTGAAGAGCTGACATGAGCCTAAAAAATGTTTTGGGTCATTTCCCCAAGGGCTCCAGGGAAGGGGTATAAAGATCTAGACACAATGAGACAAAGAGCCTGACCCTTTTCTTAAGTGATTAGCTCCCAAGGCAGCCCAATTGCTGCTTAAGGCAAGTTCTTGGGGCCCCTCTTAGGAAGGGCATCCTGAGTTTCCTTTGAGTTTGCAATGGGATCTCTTGTTACACTCTGTCAGTTGTTTATTTTGGGGGCGTAAGTGACTTGCCCAGGGTCACATGGCTAGTATGCATCTAGTGTCTGAGGCCAGATTTGAACTCAGATCTTTCTGAATTCAGGGCTGGTGCTTTATCCACTGCGCCACCTAGCTGCCCCCTCTTATTACACTCTGGACCAGAGAAAGCTTGGTGTTGGGCTTGATTTTCTGAGAAAGCAGAGACATCAGTTAGCCCTACAAGTCCTTTTTATAAATGAAGCTATAGATTTGGTAAATAGATGAAGGTATATTTATCAAACTTGGGCAGAGCCAATTTCCATTATGCTCCCTGCCCTGCAATGGAGGAGAAGCTTAATCAGGGGGCTTCTCTCCAGGGAGAGACTGTGGCACAGCAGAAAGAATGCTTGATTTAGGATTTGAGGATCTGTTTTTAAATCCCAGCTCTTTTTCTCACTGGTTGCATGGCTCTGGACAAGTACTTAGGTTCTCTGGGCCCCAGTTTCTTCATATGTAAAATAAGACATTCTACTTTGAAATCTATGTTTGAATGACCCAGCATTGCATTTATTTTTTATTTAAAAATATTTTTATTTATTTCATTAAATGTTTCCCAATTACATGTAAAAAATTAACATTCACTTAAAAAAATTGAGTTTCCTCCCCCTCATCCCTCTTCCCTTTCCAAAAAGTCAAGCAAGAGGCAGCTAGGTGACTCAGTGGATAGAATGCCAAACCTGGAGTCAGGAAGACCTGAGTTCAAATCTGACCTCAAACATTTAGTAGTCTATCTGACAGAGGGCAAACCACTTAACACTGTTTACCTCACTTTCCTCATCTGTATAGTGAGCTGAAGAAAGAAATGGCAAAACATTCCGGTACGTTTGCCAAGAAAACACCTTATGGGGTCATGAAGTGTTCTGAAACAACTGAATAACAATAGAATACATGTGAAATCATCAGCCTTGAATTTTATAAAATGGATGCCTCTGTCTGGATGGATCTCTTAGCTATGCACCATTATCTGTTTCCTGAATTAACCACCAGAAGTGGTTCAGAGCTTCAGAAAGCTGGCGGTTTCTCCAGGAGAGATGATAAGAAGCAATTCTGATCAGGGTGGGAGGTGACATTAAAAATATGCCTGAGAGGGGGCAGATAGGTGGCGCAGTGGCTAAAGCACCGGCCCTGAATTCAGAAGGACCTGAGTTCAAATAAGGCCTCAGACACTTGACACTTACTAGCTGTGTGACCCAGGGCAAGTCACTTAACCCCCATTGCCCCGCAAATATCTATATCTATATCTATATCTATCTATTTATCTATCTATCTATATTCCTGAGAGTAGGAGTTCTTAAACCATGACCCATGCCTGGAAATCCTGTGACATAGGTGACCCAGGATGGCATTTGGAGCCCAATCACTGTTCACGGGCCAGGTTACGTTTGCTCCCTGTCTCATTTCTGTTGCACTCAGGCTGATATTACAGTGACTTTGTATTTCCAGTGCTTTCCCCTGGGGGAAAGATGTGGAAAACAGGAGGGGCAGGACAGTGGGGAGGGAACACGATTAGCAGGATGGAGGACCAGCTTTGAGGAAGTGAGGTCCCCTTCCCCTTTAAAACAAGTGAGAGCAGTTTCTGCACAGACTGCTGCTTTGGGGAGGGAGGGGGCTGTGATAGAGGGGGTGGCAAGATTAAATCAAGGCTCTCATTGAACTCAGCCTTGCATAAGGACTTTCCTTGGCTCAGAGACCTACCTGTCATCAGGACTAGAAAAACTGAGAGACTGTTGTCTGCTTTAAAAGTTCTAAAAAGAAAGCATTTTCTGCTCCCCCCTCCCAAGTCCCCCTCCCCAGCACGTTGCCTTACATAATATGACTTGCTGAAGCTCTCTCTGTGACTGCTGGAAAGAACTTTAGTGAGGAGGAAGGGCCAGGCCAGTCGTTCTAGTCCAGATGCTTCTCTAACTTACCCTGGTATTCCGAAAGGGTATTTCCTTTTGGGAAGCTAGGTGATGATACAGTGAATAAAGTGCTGGGCCCGGAGTCAGAAAGACCTGAATTTCAATTTTGATTCAGACACTTACTAGCCGTGTGACCCTGGGCAAGTTAACTGATGTCTAGTATCTACTGAGAGAAATGATTATTTCCAATTATTAATTGAGATTAAGGTTTTCCCTTTCTGTTTTCTCATTAAGAAAACAAACCAACAAATTTAGCCAGTACCTGAAGGACTTTGCTGGTAGATGAGATTGCTCAAATTCTCCGAGTACATGCTTTTTGATCTTGGGTGGAACCCCACCCAACTAGAATACCTAGATGAGATCTTGCCCTTGGAAAATAAGCCCTTGTCCTTGAAGACTTACATTAGAATTTAGGGTGAACCAGCTTATGAAGGGAAAAACCAGCCAGCGTGGTTTGGGTAAATATAGATTCTTTTGTCCAGATTGCTTGAGGCAGTTTCATGATTGAGTGACTTCTCAGTAGGAGGAGCTGAAGACTTTTTGCCTGCCTCCTCATTAATATTTCCACCCCCTCATTGATTGTTAACCACTCAGAGTTGATTTCTGCCATTGGGAACACCCCTTTTGTCAAATCTATCTAAGCATTCAATATTCTCCAGGGAGGGTCTTTGGTTTATGAGAGAAAGTCAAATGATCATGATTTTATTAATTTTCTGCTAGTCATAATTACTAAAATTGATTATTAATTACCCAGAAATTATGTCTCTAAGACTTTTCATATATCACACTACCTCCCAGAGATATTGTAAGGATCAAGTGAGATAATATATGTAAGGTGCTTAGCACTGACCGGCACATATTAGGGTTTTTTTCTTTTTTTCTTTTTCTTTTCTTTTCTTTTTTTCCAGGCCATGGGGGTTAAGTGACTTGCCCAGGGTCACACAGCTAGTAAGTGTCAAGTGTCTAAAGCCAGATTTGAGCCCAGGTCCTCCTGAATCCAGGGCCAGTGCTTTTTATCCATTGCACCACCTAGCTGCCCCTCACATAGTAGGTTCTTAATCAATTTTCCTTCCTTCCTCAACTCCTTTCCCCTCCCCTCCCCTCCCCTTCCTTCCCATCCCATTTCCCCTCCCTCCCTCCCTCCCTCCCTTCCTTCCTTCCTTCCTTCCTTCCTTCCTTCCTTCCTTCCTTCCTTCCTTCCTTCCTTCCTTCCTTCCTTCCTTCCTTCTTTCCTTCCTTCCTTTTTAATGAGGTAGGAATTGGGAAGGAGAGAAAATAGATTTTTGTTAATTAAAAAAATGGAAGTGGGGTAGTGCTATAAATGTGGCATGGTGTGTGCACTTTTAGATGAGGTCACTGTATTATTGGTTTTATTTAATTGTTTTACTTTGTTACAAGAGACCTCTCACAAAGTGGGAATAATCTGAAAATGTTTGTGACCTGTACACCAAATGCATCAATAAAACTTAATAGAAAAAAGAGAACTGTATCTTGACCTGCCTTTCCTTCTTCCTTGTATCAGGTTATAGACCCATTCATTCATTCATTCATTCATTCAACAAATATTTATCACTCAACTAGAGTAAGTCAGACACTGTACTTACTCTTACACTGGGGATACAGCTACAAAAGCAATACTATTTCTGCCCTCAAGTAACTTATACGCCATTGAGACAATATGTGCAGAGGTAAAAGTCAATACTCTCTCAAATCCAAGTCTGTCCAATACCTGTGATTCTTGTCTTTATTATTCCCAAATTTGGCCACTAGGGGTCCTCCAGAAGTCCTGAAAACCTTCCTTCCTTCCTTCCTTCCTTCCTTCCTTCCTTCCTTCCTTCCTTCCTTCCTTCCTTCCTTCCTTCCTTCCTTCCTTCCTTCCTTCCTTCCTTCCTTCCTTCCTTCCTTCCTTCCTTCCTTCCTTCCTTCCTTCCTTCCTTCCTTCCTTCCTTCCTTCCTTCCTTCCTCCTTCTCTACCTTCTTCTCTCTCTTCCCCTTTCATCCCTCTGCCCATCCTTTCTTCTCTCCTTTCCTTCTTCCCTCTCTCCCTCCTTCCTTTCCTTCCTTCCAATATTTCAAAGGGACCACTGGCACATTCTGGCCATCTACCTTCCTGCCGCATTTTCTCTTCCAATCTTACGATGACATCCTTGATACCCATTCTTCTTCTGAGTTCATCATAGGTTCTATGTTACCATCTGCTCACACTCACTATGTGTCTTTCTATTATCTAGAGTACATACTTAATAAGTGCTTGCTGATTGAGTCATAGATGAGAAACTAAGGCTGATGGAGTTTAAATCATTTGCTCAAGGCCATACAAGTAGTGGACAGCAGAGTTTGGATAGGAGCCCAGGTCATCTGAACTCCAAATTGAGTTCTTTTTGCTATGGTCTATTGTGTCTCAAGGAAGACTCATCTTCCTGAGTTCAAATCCAGCCTCAGACACTTACTGGCTGTGTGACTCTGGGCAAGTTACTTCACCCTGTTTGTGTCTCAGTTTCCTCACCTATAAAATGAGCTGGAGATGGAAATGGTAAACCCCTATCTTTGCCAAGAAAATTCCCAGTGGGGTCACAAAGAATCAGACAGGACTGAAAAACGACTAAATAACCATGTCTCAGCATCTCTACCAATGGGTCAGACACCTCTTTGATCCTTCCTCCCCCAACCTTCCAGGTCACACTTTTCAGATCACATCAAGGTTTCTCAGGAAGGCTCCAGGCCTCTTGAAACTCGATGACAGCTCTGACGGATAGGGAATAGACAGAAAGCTCAGTTGTTTGGGCAGCTGCAGAATCAAACAATGTCAGAGCCAAAAGGCACCTTAGAGAACACTGGGTCCAATACTCATTTTTACAAAGGAGAAAACTGATATCCAGAGAGGTGGGAGATCATATCGCTAATAAATATCAGAGCCTCTACTCAAATTCACTTCTTTTGTTCTTCTGTTGGTGATTCTCCTAGTGTTCCCATAACCGGAACCCAGACTTTCCGAAGGCTACAACCCTGCACTCCTTCCTCTGCCACCCCTGCCATCTCCTCCTGGTGCCCCATTTCTATCCCTAGCTTCCCTCTTTTTCTTCTTCTTTTATTTCTATTGCCACACGGGCCCTCTGAGGGCTTTCTTTCAGGTCTAGATTTCTGAGAAAATCCTCAGCTTTTTGTTTTACAGACATAAAATCTGGGAGGTCCTTTAAGAGATGATTCTTCTTTTGGCCTCCTCCCCCCTCCCCCACCCCTCCCCTCTCTCCTCCTCCCCCATCAGCGTGCCTGGAGATGTGTACAATTGGTTTTCTGGACCTATATGTAGGACTTTACATTCATCTCCATGGAGTTTGATCTTGGGTTTTTGGTATAGTTTCGCTGTCTCTTAAGATCATTTGAAATCTTGATTCTGTCATCTATCTTCATATTAGCCATCCAGCCCTATTCTGTGTCATCTACAGATCTGAGAAGCATACCATCTCTGTCTTCATTTGGGCCATTGCTTAGTAACAACCTTCACAATACCAAAGCAAAGCACTGGGCAGAGCAGAGCCAAGGGCAGGAACCTTCCACCTTCATCCGTTATCGCCCTGCCTCCGGTAGACACAGAAACAACCAGTCAACACTCCAGCTGTGAGATCTTTATAGTCATCAAGCCCATATGATTCTATCTTCTTTGCAATTCAATTTTGCAAACTTTTATGAAGCAATTTCCTTGTGCAATAATAATAGCTAGCATTTGCATAGTGCAAGCATTTTACAAATATTTTCTTATTTTATCTTTGCAACAACCCTGGAAGGGAGTGCCATTATTATCCTTATTTTATAAATAAGGAAACTGAGGTTAGGTGACTTACCTTGGGTCACACAGCTAATAAGTAACTGAGGTCAGATTTGAACATGAGTCTTCCTGACTCTAGACCCAGTGCTCTAACAATTATACCACCCAGTTGCTTGGTGCTGGGCATACAAAGATGAAAATTTACATACTCCTTGCCTGCCACAAACTTACAGTCTAATAGGGGACATGAGACAAGTACACTGATAACTAAAACGGAAGTTATGTGATTACCAATCGAGAGCCAAGTATGGTATCATAGAAGGCTTTGTCAAATGGTTTGTTGAAATCGAGATATATTATGTTTGGGGCATTCCCCTGATCCATCAGTCTAGTAATCCTGCCGAAAAAGGGTGTAAGATTAGTTTGCCATGACCCATCCTGAGGGAACCCATATTGACTCTTAGTAAGGACTTCACTCTTTTCTAAGTGTTTAATAAGGCTTTCCAGAATTTTGCTGGGGGAAAATATCAAGATGACTGCCAATTGTTCTTGAGGTCTGCCATTTCTTTTTTGTTTTTGTTTTGCTTTGTTTGTTTTTTGCAGGCAATAGGGGTTAAGTGACTTGCCCAGGGTCACACAGCTAGTAAGTGTCAAGTGTCTGAGGCTGAATTTGAACTCAGGTACCTCCTGAATCCAGGGCCCATGCTTTAACCACTGCGCCACCTAGCTGCCCCCTGCCATTTCTTTTTTCTGAAAATTGGGGCGGCTTTTGCTTATCTCTGTTCTTTTGGTGTTTCTCTCAAACTCTGTGAATTCTCAAAATGGCCAACCATCCTTCTGAGAGGCAGCTGGGTAGCCCAATGCATAGAACACTGGGCCTGGGAATTAAAATCTGGCTTCAGTCCCTTACCACTTGTATGACCCTAAGCAAGTCACAACTTCTTTCTGCCTCACTTACCCCAGATATAAAATGAAGAGAATAATAGCACTTAGCTCTTGGGTTTGTTGTGAGTTTAAAGTGAAATAATAATTGTAAAACATTATGTAAATGCTAGCTATTGTTACTATTCATCATCATTATTAACATTATTATTTTTAATTAGACCTGTGGTTTTTTTTTGTTTTTTGTTTTTGCGAGGCAGTGAGGGTTAAGTGACTTGCCCAGGGTCACACAGCTAGTAAGTGTCAAGTGTCTGAGGCTGGATTTGAACTCAGGTCCTCCTGAATCCAGGGCTGGTGCTTCATCTATTGCATCACCTAACTGCCCCTAACCTGTGACTTTTTATGTATAGGGGACCTGCAGATGAAGAACTCCCTCCACCAGTGCAGGTGAGCACTTTCTCCTATGGAATTACCAGAATGCTCCCTGAGAGTTTAAGTGACTTGCCCAGGGTCATACAGTCAGACATTTATTAAGTACCTAAAATGTTCCAGGCACTGTGCTAAATGTTTATTGACTGACTGATTGACAGTCAGCCAGTATATATCAGAGGGAGCATGGTAGCATGGATAAGGCACTGGACTAGAAGTCAAGAAGTTGTTCAGTCATTTTAGTTGTGTCCAACTCTTTGTGGCCCCATTGGGAGTTTTCTTGGCAAAGATACTGGAATGGTTTTTCATTTCCTTCTCCAGCTCATTTTACAGGTGAGAAAACTGAAGCAATTAAGGTTAAGTGACTTGTCCAGGGTGACACAGCTCATCTGTGTCTGAAACCAGATTTGAACTAAGGAAGATGAGTCATCCTGACTCCAGGCCTGGCACTCTATCCACTATGCCCAGGAGTTAAGATGACTTGGGTTCAAATCCTGTCTCAGGCACTTATTAGCTATATGACCATTTGGGCCTCACTTTCCTCATCTGTGAAATGAGGGGGTTGGACTTGGACTCAATGACCTCTAAGGTCCCATCCAGCTCTAAATATATGAACCCTGATCTTCCTGATTTCATAGTCGAGCCTTTTCTCCACTCCATCAGGCAGACCTGCCTCTCTGCTATGGATCACATCTGCCAATTCTTTCCAAATGCTGGGATGGATGGTAAAACCATCTGAATCTGGAGACTTGAACTTAGCTCCTCTCTTATTATCTTCATACTTTTCTTGAATTGCAACTTCATTCCATAAATTTATTAAGAACCCATTTTGTATAAAGCACTGTGTTTGGCACTGGGCATGGAAAGATGATACATTGCATGATTATTGTGCTCCATCAGTTACAGTCTAAGAGGGGAAATAAGACAAATATTCAGATAGCTGAAAAGCAAGCAATTGAAGCTAAAAACTCCACTGAGCCTTTTGGGACACCCAGTGTAAGTACACAGGATTGAGGAAAAGGTCCTTTATAGCTGAAGGTCAGAGCAACATGGAGGGGGAATGATACCTGAACTGTACCTTGAAGGAAGGTGAGGATTTCAACAGGTAGACAAGTAGTTTCTTGTGAGAGGAGAATCAGGGAGGACAATCTAGACCAAAGCTTCTTAAACTGTGGGTTGCAACCCTATATGGGGTCTCATAACTGAATGTGGGGGGGTCACAAAAAGTTGGCAACAGTAAAAGGTTATGTATACTTATTTCATATACCTGGGGTCACATAATAATTTCTTGGGTGAAAAGGGGTTGAGGGTGGAAAAAGTTTAAGAAGACCTGATCAGAGAATGGCAAATAGTCTGATCTGACTGGTTTGAAGGACAGAGAAGATGAGAACAGTCTGTATATCCAGGGCCAAAGTGCCCGTGTGACAAAATGGATAGAAAACTGGCCTTGGAGACAAGAAGTCCTAGAACCAAGTCATGCCAATGACACAGCCTAGCTTTTTTTTTTTTTTTTTTTTTTTTTTGTGAGGCAATTGGGCTTAAGTGACTTGCCTAGGGTCACACAGCTAGTAAGTGTCAAGTGTCTGAGACTGGATTTGAACCCAGGTCCTCCTGAATCCAGGGCTGGGGCTTTATCCACTGCACCACCTAGCTGCCCCTACAGCCTAGCTTTGTAACCTTGTATATACCCCTCAGTGCTCTTGGAAAATCTCCAAGACTAGAAGTTGTGAAAAAGGCATCTGTCTGTATTGGTAATGGGCATTTTCTCACTGGAAGCTTTTTGTGCTTCTCTTTCCTTGTCTCTGCTCAAAATTCCTGGTGCTTGGTACATATAGATGCTTATTTTATTTATTTATTTATTTTTTGGTGAGGCAATTGGGGTTAAGTGACTTGCCTAGGGTCACACAGCTAGTAAGTGTTAAGTGTCTGAGGCTGCATTTGAACTCAGGTACTCCTGAATCCAGGGCCGGTGCTTTATCCACTGCGCCACCTAGCTGCCCCCATATAGATGCTTATTAATGAATATGAATTGAATCAGACATAGGAATTAAGTAGTTCTGCCTTCTCTCTGTCATTTGTTAATCCATTCTCTGTTCTATCTTTTCTCCTTATATTCTCAGCTTTAGCCAATAATAAACAAAAATGAACGAGAGAGTTGGAAAAGGGGAATATTTTCTTCATTCTTCCCACCCTATAGTTTGGGAGATGATGCCTCCATGCTAGTTGTCTGACCCAGAGGACTACCATAAATTATTGGAATGTTGGTAGGGGCAGCCCTTCAGAATAGACAGGGCTCAGTGACTTCTCCCATATCTTTCTGAAGAGACAGGTAGTAAGCCTTGGTGTTTCCTATTGTTGATAATTGTGGACCTGGACTGGTCAGGACCATGACTCCCCAGCTACATAGCCCACATAATAGATAGAAATGAGAGGCAACATGGTTTAGTAGATAGAAAGATGGACTCAGATCCCCAGAGATCTGGATTTCAGTCCTATCTCTGAGGTGCACTGACTGTGTGACCCTGGGCAAGTTCTTGAACCTCTCTGTGTTGCAGGCAGCTCTCTATGAATAGAAAGGGATGCCCTCTGCATCAATAGAGGGAGGTTTTTTTTTTTTATCAGAGAGTTCCCTATATCAATGAAATTATAGATCTAGGCCCTATGTCATCCACAGTACAGTGATGCCTAACTTGGGCTCTATAGCTCCCTAAGTTTAGGTCAAAATAAAAAAAAAGACCAAGCCAATTTTATTTAGTCCCTTCTCCCCACTCCCCCCATCCCCGCCACCCCATACCACAGGTTCACTTCATTTGGGTACGTGGCACATTGCAATTGCTACCGTCTCATGCGCCTTTCATGCCAGGTCTAATGGCTGACAAGGCTGACCAGTAGGATAATTAGATGGTTCATCTAGGGGCTTTCTCTCCCCCCAAGAAAGGTTCTGGGGTTTTCTAGGTCTTAGGTCCTTGTATTCTTTTTACTTTCTTCAGCAACTGAAGACTCAACTCAGTTCCCCACACCCACCTCAATTAAAAATGACAAAAAAAAAAAAACCTAAAGAAAATGCAGAGCTCTTTGAAAGAGCTTCAAGAACCAAACTTTTTAATGAAGACAGAATATAAAGAGCCCTTCTTATCTTGCCGATTCTGTTCCCATGTGCTGTAATCAAGCAGAATTAATTAAAAGCAATTGAGTGGCGAGCTGGCATGGGAGGCCACTGCACCAACCTTTCATCTTAGCCAACAGAGCGCAGTCCCTGAGGCAGAGGTACCAAGGGAGGAGGGAGGAAAGGACCAAAGGAGGCGGGCTGGGAGGAGAGGCTAGGCAGGTCCCATCCTAGAAAGGGAGACTAGCTTAACCCATTGTCCTTGCAGCACAATAGAACTGAAGGGGAGCTCTCCAGAAGACTTGATATCTGTTTAACCTGAAAGATGCTCCTCTAGAGGTTAACAGAGCTGGGCTGAGTCATTTTTGTTCTTGGGATAATTAATTTAGCTTTTTACTCTGATCATTAGCTCATAGATATAGAGCCAGAAGGAAGGAAACAAGCACAATGCCTGGCACTTAGTAGGTGCTTTCTGTATATTATTATTTATAAATATTCTCTTAATAAACCCTTCATAAATATTCTCTAATTTGACCCCTGTAACCACCCATAGGAGGTAGGTACTATTATAATCCCTATTTTACAGTCGGGGAAACTGAGGCAGGCAGTGAGCAAATGATTGCCCAGGGTCGTATCAGGAAACTAATACTCAAATAGGTTTAAATGACTTGCCCAAGGTCTTATAGATCATAAACATTGAAGGAGAGATGAATTTGTGTGACTGTGCAATTCTGCCTCACTTAATTCCAATTCCCGAATGAGTCAAGACATCATCCTGTGAATATCATTGATCCTCTTAGAAAACAAAGGCGGGCAGTTACGTGGTGCAGTGGATAAAGCACTGGTCCTGGATTCAGGAGGACCTGAATTCAAATCCAGCCTCAGACACTTGACACTTACTAGCTGTGTGACCCTAGGTAAGTCACTTAACCCCCATTGCCCCGCCCCCCCCCAAAAAAAACAACAAACAATGAAGGACAAGAAATAGGAGAAATGAAAACCCAGGCATTTATATCCAAAACCAGTAATGTTGCTCCTTGTACTTCATTGTCTTTCTCAATATTTGTATATCCCCTTCAGGTTTGTAAAATACTTTATACATCTTATCTTACTTGCCACCAGAAACCAAACCCAGGTCAAGCAGCACAAGGGGAGCCCTCAGTTGATCGGGTTGGGGGAGATGTAGCATAGTCAGAGAAGGAACTCTCACCCTGCCGTATGATAACTTAATTAAAATAAAACTAATCAGTGTTGCTGTCTAAGCTCTACTGAAGGAGTGCAAGTGTTATTATCATTGTACTCTAATTTTGTTCCCCTGAGACAAAGCCCCAGTTTCCATATCCTAGTTACAGTTCTGGAAATTAATGGCTATTTTCTGGGTACCAATGGGATATCCCCTTTAGGATATCAAAGAAGGCAAGGCAATAAAGCCTACTTTACCAAGCTATGGATAGGAGTTCCTTGACAGGAGACAACCTGTCTCCAACTGTTGACAACCAGCTAGATATGGTTATATCAGGGTTTGGCCCCCTTACTTCATGGTGTCCCCTGCTGAGAGAAAATGAGTCCTTCAGCCCTGGACATGCCAGAGACAGTGACTGTTCTTAGTCAGGAAGATTTAAAGAAACAGACAAGGCAATTGCAGAAGGCTTCTCCCAACCACATGGTGGGACAACACAAAATGTCTATAAATGGACTGGTTCTTCTGGGTCCCAAGTGTCTCCCATGTGGGTTTCTCCATCCAATTTGACCTGGGCATTTGCCAAACCCTGGTTATACTGTCAGTAGGAGAGAACATCATAAAGAAACTAGAACATCTCTTCCTGTTGTGATCAACTGTCCTCATTTGGTGTCCCCAGAAGAAAGTGAGGGATTGGAGAGATTCTTGCCCAATGATTATCATACATTTTCAGTTTCAATGGGCTGCTGGGATCAGTGTCTCTAATTAGGGGGTTCTTTGTACATTCCATAGTGGGCTCCAGACTAGAAAGCTTAGAGAAATGCAATTCAATTCCAACAAATATTTCTTAAGCATTTTTGAATCAGAAGTTGTTTTTAGTAATTTTTTAAGTTGTGTCTGACTCTTTGTGACCCCATTTGGGGTTTTCTTGGCAAAGATACTGGAGTGGTTTGCCATTTCCTTCTCCTGCTCACTTGACACATGAGGAAACTGAAGTAATCAGGGTTAAGTGACTTGCCCTGGGTCACACAGCTAGAAAGTGTCTGATGCCAGATTCGAACTCAGGAAGATGAGTTTTCCTGACTCCAGGCTGGGCACTCTGTGCATGATGGTACCACCTAGGTGAACTTGAATCAGAAGACTTGAGTTCAAATTCTTCCTCTATCACACAGTATAAATCAGGTCTAGCTAATCATTTAACCTCTCAGTGCCCCAGTTATTCTCCAAGAATCTTAGATGAGGAACAACTGTTGCTGATGTATAATGACAGAAGGAGTTACCTCACTGGGAGTCCCCTTAACAATAAAAATCACAGGGCCAGTTTAAAAAAATGTGTAAAGTGTGGCATAGTGGATAGAGTTATGGCCTGGGGGTCAGGAAGTCTGGGGTTCAAATCCTGCCTATGGAAAAAACCCCAAAAGCAAAAAACAAATCCTGCCCTTGACACTTATTAGTTCTCACTTAACCTCTATGCACCTCAGGTGACTCCCTAGGGGCTTACCTACTAAGTCATAAAGAGGGATCTGGTTTTGGAAGGAGTTCCCATACAAGGAATCCCATACTTTAAAAAAAATCAGGCCCTTTAATTTATCGTGTTTATGCTCAGTGCTTGATGCTGGGGATGAAGAGATGAGAATAGCCACAGTTACTTGCACTCATTTTAATTCGGTTCAATTCAACGAACATTTGGGAACTGATGCTACAAACGCAAAGTGAAATAGCCCCTGTCTTCAGGGAGCCTATAGTCTAAACACAAGGGTTCTTAACCTAGTGCATGAAATAAAAACAATTCTTTGAGAAATTTATTGCAAAGTTGGTTTCCTTTGTGATCCAAAATATTTTGTGTTGTCCATTTAAAAACAGAGATATACAGGCTTCACCAGAAGTCCATGACAAACAAAAAAGGGGAAAAATGGTTAATAACTCCTGGTCCAGTGGGTGTTTTACAATCTAATATGAAGTAAATCTTCTGGGGTTGGTAATTAATTGTGTTGAGGAAACTCTGGTTTTATAGAAAGGGGGCAGGTTAGTGGAATGAAGAGATGAGTTGTGAAAATTGGTAATTTACCCATATTCTCCTCCACAACACCAGCAGTGTAGGCGCGTGCCAAAGTTTCCCCCATCGGGTGACTGTTAAGTGCCGAAAGCTACTGAAGTAAGAGCTTTCCTTTGATGTTCCAAGTGGGTTTGGCTGTTCTCTGGTCAGAAGGGCCATCTGGGTCAGAAGTCAAGTGAGGAAGGATGTGAAGGGAATGAAGAAGGGCCCGATTGCAATCATTCCCCCTTCTACAGTGCTTTAAGGCTTTCAAAACACTGAAGGAGAAAACACAACTTCCGTTATCTCCATTTTTTCAGATGAAGAAATTAAGACTCAGGGAGTAGATGAGACCTGTCCATGGTCACACAGCCAGTGAGTATCAGAACTGACTCCAATGATAATAACAACAATTTTGATTCGTATAGTGCATTAAGGGTGACAAGCCACTGCTGGAGTCCCATCCAGTGTCTCGTCTTAGCAAGGAGATGATCCTGGGCTCTCCATAGGGGTACCAGTGGAGTGCAAGCTCTGGCAAGTTCTCTCCTATTGGTAAGACTTTTCGTAAGATTTGGGTCATGGGTTGTGTCTCTGGTCACACTTCTTTGGATTTCTCTATCGTACCTCCCAGGAACCTCATCTTCTTGTAAAATCCATAAGCTTTGGTATTCCCTCCTTATTAGTACCTTCCACCCCCGGGGGCCTTCTTATGAGGAGGTGGAGTGGGGGCCTCCTCCACAAGCCTCCATATAAGGAGGGTGACCAGGATGGCCGTATCTGCATTATCCATTGGGCTGCCCTCACTGGAATTTCTCCATCATGTCTCTGAGCAGGGTGCCTCATCCCTTCACCCCTCATACACACTTTCAGCTTCCTTTTGTGTTTTGTTCTCCCTCATTAGATTGTAAACTCCTTGGGGGCAGGCACTGTGTTTCTTTTGTATATTTTTATCTTCAGTGCTCAGCACAGTGCCTGGCATATAGTAAATGCTTAAGAAACATTGATTGGTTGACTGAGGCTCAGGTTGGGTAAGTGTGGAGAATAATCTTCACTAGGTTGGTCACAGAGTGATTCATTTTTTAGTTACAGCAACTCTTTGGTTTTTTTTTTGTTTGTTTGTTTGTTTTGTGGGGCAATGGGGGTTAAGTGACTTGCCCAGGGTCACACAGCTAGTAAGTGTCAAGTGTCTGATGCCAGATTTGAACTCAGGTCCTTCTGACTCCTGGGCCAGTGCTCTATCCACTGTGCCACCTAGCTGCCCCTACAGAAACTCCTGAAGGCTGACTACCCTGCATTGTTGGATTGGATTAGGGGGATTCTGAGTCAATCAATACAGGTAGGACATGTCTTAAATGATTCTTCTCCTCCCCTCCCCTCCTCAACATAGGTTGGTTTTCCCTTAAAAGGTATTGAAACTGTCCTTGAGATGTGATTGGTTCAGGGAACTAAGCCTCTGGACAATAACATAGCCTCCCAAGGGGCTGGTGCCTCCACCTGGGGTCTTAGACCAGAGATCAGCAGCAGGAACCAGACCGAAGAGCTGAGCTCAGTTGAATTAATGCTCCTCTCCTCCCTGCCTGAACCTCCCTGCTATGCTTAAATAACCTCCTTTTGTTATCCATTAGATGGATTAAAAGTGCCTTATTTTTTTCTGGTTTTGGACCTAAAGTGTTTGGGGACTGGCCTGAGTTAGACTGGCCTAATACAAGAAGGAATGGAATTACAGAAGTGTTGAAGTTTACATGCTGAATCTTTCTTCCCAAACCCTCCCCTCTTTCTGACCCACCTCTATTTCTTTAGAAGGCTTCACCATCCTTCTAGTCACCCACGCATATAACCTCCCATGCATCACTCTTCCTCACTCCAGATGGCCAATCAGTTGCCAAGTCTATTGGATTCTATCTCCTTAACACATCTCACATCCATCTCCTTCTGTCCACTCACACAAACATTACCTTATTTCAGGGCTCCATTACCTATTGCAATAACCTTCAGAGATTGGGGGTCTCTCTACCATCAATATTTCCTCTTTCCAATATATTTTTCTGAGCCTAAACCGAATCGACATTCCTAAAGCACAGATCAGATCATAGTATTCACCTGCTTAAGAAATTCCAGTGGTGGGGGCAGGTAGGTGGTTGATTGGATAGAGCAGCACCTGCTTGGAGTCTGGAGGACCTGAGTTGAAATGGGGCCTCAGGTACTTACTAACTGTGTGACCCTGGTCAAGTCACTTAACTTTGATTGTACCTCCTCCACCCCCCCAGTTAAAAAAATTCCAGTGGCTCACTATTACTTCTATGATAAAATATAGCTTCCCTTTTTTTGACCTTCGAAGTTCTTCCCAATTGGCTCCATCCCATTTTCCCAGGAATATTGTCTCTTTGTTGATTTTCACCCACAACATTCTATCTGTAGTCTCTGTGTCTTTGTAGTTTCAGTGGATTGATGCTGCATCTCTGCTTCTTAAAGAATAAGCATTTATATAATGTCTACTATGTGCCAGGCACTGTGTTAAGCACTTTACAAATATTATCTCATTTGATCCTCACAACAACCCAGGAGGTAGATGCTATTATTTATTATTCCCATTTTACAGGCGAGGGAACTGAGGCAAATAGGGGTTAAGTAACATGCCCAGAGTCATACAGCTAGTAAGCGTCCAGGGCTGGATTTGAACTCAGGTCTTGACTCTAGGCCCAGTGTTCTATATATTCTGCCACCAGCTGCTTCCTTTAAAGGCTCAGCTCAAAGGCCTGTCTTGATCTTCCCAGCTGCTTGCTTCTCCCCTCCACGAATTGCTCTGCATTTACTTCACATATCTTTAGAATCATAGTGTCACAGACTCAGAGCTGTCAGTGGCCTATTAGGCCACCCTTATGGGCTTGGGGATGTCATGTCATATCCAAGAGTATGTAGGGAGTAAGTGGCATAGCCGGGATTTGAAATGAGGGCCTCTAACCCCACATCTAACACATTTATCATTGCACCATGTTGCTTCTTCCCTCATCAGTGTACATGCTGGTTTCCGTTAGTAGAATGGAAGCTGGTGGAGGGCAGGGATCATTTTCATTTTTGTCCTTGAATCCCTAGTATCCAGCAAAATACTTGGCACACAGTAGGAACTTGGTCAATGTTTAATGAACTAATGAAGTCAAAGTGCTTTCCTTAGCACGACCCCATGAGGGAGTCATTTTCAGAGCTATTATTCTCTTTGCAGAGATGAGGACTGGGACTCTCAGAGTAGTTACATAGCAAATAAGGGTCCCGCTCAGGATTTGAACTCAGTTATCTTAACTGTAAATCCAAGGGTTTTTTATGAGTGGAACATAAGTGACCTGAGGGTAAGGAGTACCTTGCTTTTGTGTTTGTGTCCCCAAGATTTGGCCCTGTGCTTAATAAATGCTGATTGAACATATCACTGCCTCCTCCTCCTCCTCCTCCTTCTTCTCCTCCTACCGTACTATCTACAATCTGCTAGGGTGCCCCAGGACTATAGGAAATATCCAAGACTTAGTCCCTCTCCCTGATGGAGCCCATCTTCTGGTTAGGGAAGGGCCTTGAGCATCAAGCTTATGAGTGTGGACTTTATTAGGGAAATAATGAAATAAGCTTTGTATGAACTGATGTATAGTGAAGTGAGCAGAACCAAGAGAACATTGTGCACAGAGACAGCAGTAATGTTTGATGAAGAACTGTGAAAGACTTAGCTATTCTCAGCAATACAATGATCCAAGACAATCCCAAAAGAATATTGATGAAACATACTATCCTCCTCCAAAGAAAGAACTGATATTGATGGAACAGACTGAAGCAGGCTATTTTTCACTTTCTTTCATTTTTTCTTTTATTCAAGTTTTCTGGTACAAAATGATTAATATGTTAATGTTTTACATAATTGCACATGTATAACCCATATCTGCTTACTGCCTGAAGGAGGGGGAGGGGAGGGAAGGAAGGAGGGATAAAAATTGAAACTTTAAACTATAAATAAAAATGTTTATTACTTTAAAAAATGAAATAAGCTTTTATATACCACCTACTATGTGTCAGGCACTGTGCTAAGTGCTTTACAAATATTATATAATTTGATTCTCACAACAACCCTGGGAGGTAGAGGCTTATTATTATTATTATTATTATTCCCATTTTATAGGTTGAGGAAACTGAGGCAAACAGAGGTTAAGTGACTTACCCAAGGACGCAGACTAGAAAATGTCCAAGGCTGGATTTGAACACAGATCTTCCTGACAAGAGACCCAGGAGGTTTCACCCTTGTACCACCTAGTTGCCTCTGATAGAGATCCGTTGGAAATGGTTCTATCTTAGGGCAAGGGAATGAAACTAAGACTTGCAAATTAGGCACATTACTTGGATGGATCTCCAGGATGGATTGGATGGTGCGTGTCAAGAGTCAAGGAGTCCTCATATGCATGGGCTCTGCAAATTGGTTTGAGTTTGCCTTTGGTCACTTGAGCAGAGTAGGCCTCCTCCGTGGGTTAATCATGTCCCCGCACAGTGGCCTCTGTGGAGCTCAGTCATTATGTGTGATGCTGGTCTCCAAGTCTCTGCCCTCCTGCCTCTTTGGGACACTGGAGGAAAAACGCAATTTAATTGACCTAATTAAGGAAACAATTTTATCGATGGCTCTTGTGGAAATAAGAAATCCAAGAGGTTGGTGTCCAATAAAAAAGTCTCAAACCTTGGTGAGGAATCAAAAATGTTTGTTAATTTCTCCCTGCAAAGTTCTGGGCATGGGGTTTCTGATGATAAATCGAGGATGCTGTCTGCTGTTGATTAGAGAACAACACCTCTTCTGTGCTTTCTCACACAGGAGCTGTGACCTGGACCACAATCTTCTTTTTTTTTGGGGGGGTGGGGCGGGAAGGCAATGTAAATGATTCCAGGCTAGAAGTCAGGAGCTCTAAGGCTTACTTCTGACCTTTCCACTGTTTGCTATCTTATCTTGGGCAATTACTTCACTTATGTGGAAGCTAACAGAGGCAACTAGGAGGTACATTCGATAGAGGGCTAGCTTAGGAGGCAAGGAGGCCCCAATTCCAATTTTCCCCAAGACACTTACAATGTGACCCTATCACACAGCAAGGCATTAAACATCTTTTAGCCTTAGCTTCTTCATCTGTAAAATGGAGATGATATTAGCATTTAGCTCCCCAGATCGAGGTGAGGATCCAGTAAGATAACATGGGTAAATCACCTTAAAGTACGCTAAACGTCAGCACACAGGGACGCTAGGTGGCACAGTGGATCAAGTGCAAGCCCTGGAGTCAGGAAGACTCATTTTCCTGAGTTCAAATCTGGTCTTAAACACTTACTAGCTGCGTGTTTCTGGGCAAGTTACTTTACCCTGTTTGACTCAGTCTCCTTGTCTGTCAAATGAGGGGGAGAAGGAGATGGCAAAATCACTCCAGCATCTCTGCCAAGAAAACCCCAAATGGGGTCACAAAGAGTTGGACATGACTGAACCACAAGAACAAAAATGTTAGCTACTTACCTGGCATTTTTGTTCCTGCTGAGAACATGGAGGGCATTACCCAGAAGATTCTGGAGCTCTTCCTTGGCAACAGCACATAGTTATTAAGAAACTGATTTATACAAGGCATTGTGGGATACACAGACAAATTCCAAAAATCTCTGCCCTGAAGAAGCTTTTATTCTAATAGAGGGAAACGAATTCAATTGAAATGGGCTCAAACGAGAGACCCACACAGAGGAGAATTTGAGGAGAGGGAGAAGGCTTTGTGGAAGAAGAGGTCCTTGAGCTAAGCCTTTAAGGCAAGTAAGGAATCAGAGAGAGAAGTGACAAGGGAGCATATTCTGGGTATGGGGGAGCCGCTCATGCAAATGAACATCAAGTTATGTTAGTAAACCAGTTTGGCTGGAATGTACAGTATGTGAAGGAGAGCTGGTTCTGATGAAGCAGGAAATGTAGGTTGGAACCAGACTGGGGAAGGCCTTGAATGCCAGGCTAAGGACTTTGTTTTGAATCCTAGGGATAATTGGGAATCACAGATGGTTTTTGATCAGGGGAATGAAATAATCAGACCAGGTCAGGAGGGTTATTTTAGCAGCTGGACTGGAGGCAAGTGGAGGAGTTGGGAGAGACAGAAATAAAGAGAAGATGTCAGGATTGAGGACAGAGTTTAGGAGAATTCCCACTGATACTCACTATAAATCACATGTAGGTGCAGCAGGTCCCATACCCACTGGGCGGGGTAAAACAGGGCAGAGGGTGAGCAGCTTCTGGCCTAGAGTTCACCAACTCTCCTCCATCGGGTTGTGCCTACTAATTCTGACCAGTCAGACCCTGCATGCTGACAACCATCTTGGATCTCTGTTATTCCCAACCTTAGTCAACTCCTTCCACTCGAACCCAGACCTTGCTTGATTTCATGATATTTGCTGTAGACTCCCTTCTGATTAAGCAGAACCTTGACCCTGATTGGTCCTCGGATATTGGCTCCAACCCTCTTCCCTACCCTTAGTAAGACCACCTCATCACATTTCACTCTTTTCCATTCTTACTTCCATTTATACACAATCATACAAAATTGTTATCCTCCATGATCAAGTATCTACTACCACCCTCATCTTCCTCTCACCCAATCCTTCATCCTTTCTGGATCTAGATCTAAGATTTCCATTTCCTACCTCCGGGCTTTTGCAAAGCAAGTGTCCCCCTCCCCCATGCCTGGAATGTTCTCTCTCCTCACCAGTGCCTCTTTTAAACCCTAGTTCTTTTCTGGGCTCAGTTGAAGTGTCAATTCCTATAAGAGGCCTTTCTTGATTACCTACTCATTAGCATCCTACCACCCCCTGAAATTATTTTGTATTTACTTTGTGTATATTTTATCTTTATCCATTTACATGTTTGTTTATTTTCTGTGGAATGTGAGTTCCTTGGGAGCAAGGGAAGTTTCATTTTTTTTGGTCTTTGTATTATCAGGGACTAACACTGCCTGGCACAAGTAGGTACTTTTATACACACACACACACACACACACACATGTGCTTGGCACACAGTAGGTGCTTATATAATAGTGACAACTAGGTAGAAAAACGGATAAAGCACTGGCCCTAAAGTTGGGAGGACCTGAGTTCAAATCTCACCTCAGACACTTACTAGTTGTGTGACCCCGGGCAAATCAATTAACACTGATTGCCTTAGATATTGGGGGCCATCTCCAGTCATTCCAATCTATATCTTGACACTAGACCCAGATGGTTCTGGAGGAGAGAGTGAGGTGGGTGACCTTGCACAGTCCTCCCTCACTTAAAATCCAATTCAGTGCAAGTAATGACATCGCCCTGATGTCATGGTCCTCTGAGAATGAAGGTCAAGGGGCAGCTAGGTGGTGCAGTGGATAAAGCACCGGCCCTGGATTCGGGAGAACCTGACTTCAAATCTGACCTCAGACACTTGACACTTACTAGCTGTGTGACCCTGGGCAAGTCATCCAACCCTCATTGACCTGAAAAAAAAAGAGAAGGAAGGTCAAATAACAAGAACAAGAAGCTTATCTAATATATGCTTGTCAAATAGAATCACTCTCTTCACTGGCACAGATCACAGCTCTTCTGTGACTTGGCAGACAGTCTTTGAGTGTTGTTACAGACCAAATATTCATCTCCCTGTGTTCAAGTCAGTCCTCAGATGAAAGAAACACAGTCTGTCTTGGGGCCATACTCAAAAAGTTTCTGTCTGGTAAGACCTGCAAAATCTTATGTGCCCTTGGCAGATTCTTAGAGAACTCAGTATTACCCCCTTGCCTTGATAAAGCATTTCTTCTCTAAGACTTTATACAGGGCTACCAAACTGTGCATACCCTTTGATCCAGCAATACCACTACTCAGTTGGTATCCCAAAGAGATCATAAAAAGGCCCACATGTACAAAAATATTTATAACAGCTCTTCTTGTGGTGGCAAAGAATTGGAAATGGAGGGGATGCCCATCAACTGGGGAATGGCTGAACAAACTGTGTTATATGAATGCGATGGAATACTATTGTGCTATAAGAAATGATGAGCATACGGGTTTCAGAAAAGACCTGGAAAGACTTACACGAACTGTTGCAAAGTGAAATGAACAGAGCCAGGAAAACATTGTACACATTAACAGGAACATTGCATGATGATCAACTATGAATGACTTAGCTCTTCTGAGCAATACAATGATCCAAGATAATTAAAATGGACTCATGATGGAAAATGCTATCCACATCCAGAGAAAGAACTGATGGACTCTGAATGCAGATGGAACCATACAATTTTCACTCTATTTTTTTCATGTTTTTTTTTCCTTTTGGTCTGTTTCTTCTCTCACAACTATGACTAATATGGAAATGGTTTACATGATTTCATGTATATAACCTATATCAAATTGCTTACCATTTTAGAAAGAGAGGAGGGGACTGAGGGAGAAAAATTTGGAACTCAAAATCTTGTAAAAATGAATGCTAAAAATTATCTTTACATATACTTGAAAAATACCATTTAAAAGATTTTATTCAATCTCTCTCTGCCTCTCTATCTCTTTTTGTCTGTCTTTTTCTGTGTCTGTCTGTCTCTGTGTCTGTCTGTTTTTCTTCTACACTTCCTGCCAGAAGGGCTAGCTCAAGACTAAACTGAATTATCTATATGGTATCATATTGCTTGCTTCTTAAGGGATGGGGGATGGGTGGGAGAGAATCTGGAACTCAAAATTATAAAAAAAATGGATGTTAAAATTTTTATATGTAATTAGGAAATATTTAACAAAATAAATAAAATATATCTTAAAAAGAGTAAACTGGGGGCAGCTAGATGGCACAGTGGATAGAGCACTGGCCCTGGAGTCAAGAGTACCTGAGTTCAAATCTGGCCTCAGACACTTAACACTTACTAGCTGTGTGACCCTGGGCAAGTCATTTAACCCCAATTGCCTCACTAAAAAAAAAAAAAAAAAAAAGAGTAAACTGCATTGCTCTTTAATGAGCCCTCACTTCTGCAAACCAGGAGAGCTTGGAAGATGGCGGTGATGATGGCCCTTGGAATTAGGGCAGGATGCTCCTTTAAGGCATTAGTAGAGCACAGATAGGTCAGAGCTCATTTGGCAGAGGCCCTGGAAATGATAGATTACAGATGGGCCAGGCAGGAGCCTAGATGGTTATCAAAGCACAGGATAGGTATGGTAAGACTTAGTCAAAACTGGACCATAATCCATACAGTGGGAAGAACCCTGACTTGGGTGTCCTAGTTCTAAGACTGTTATTTACAACATGACCTTGGGTGAGTCTCTTTTCTTCTTTGTGCCTCCAGTCCATCATGTGTGAGATGGAGGAGGTGGACCAGATGCCCTCTGAGCTTCTTTCTAGCTCTGACGGCGGATGTTTCCTCAGGAGAATGTATCCACTCCTTTCTTTTTTTCCAGGCTGTCTGCTCACTGAGCTGTGTATGCACATTGCTGTGTCTCAGTAAATATTACACGATCCCTCTTGCCAACACCAGAGTTCCCAATTTAATCTAATTTACCCCCAGATGGGTCAGTCCCCAGAGCTCCCCTCTCTTTTCTTTGAAGAACCATTTCCCCCAATAGGCAGCTCCCCCGGGGGCTGATTGCCTGTGATAAGCTTTGGAAGTCTAGAAATCAACCCATCATCAGTGAGGCAGGCCCTGGCCCCAGATCCCTGGCTGGCAGCATTTGAGCATGCCAACTCCCTGCTCGGAGCTGTGGGCGGGATGCTCTAAACACAGCCCTGTCCTGGGGCGCAGCCAGCCCAGGGGAAAAGATTGAGAGGGAGAAGAGAAGGCAGCAAGCATGGTATCCTGGTGTAAGTTCTGACTCCTGGGCAGGGGTCTCAACCTTTTTGTGGGTATATGTCCTGGGCCTCCTGGGCAGTCAATTGAAGTCTGTGGAACCCTTCTTAGAATCATGTTTTTAAATGCATAAAATAAAATGTATAGGATTACAAAGAAAACCAAATAAATTGAAATAAAAGTGATTTTTTTTCCCCATCCAAGTTTATGGACCCTTGAGATCTATCGATGGACTTATTAGAGGTCTAGGAAGCCCAGGTGAAGGACTGCTCTAGAGTCAGAAGACCTGTGTTCAAATCTTAGCTTTTGCATGTACTGTTCACAAACTTTTGGGGCAGCTAGGTGGCTCAGTTAGAGCACTGGCCCTGGTGTTAGAAGGACATGATTTCAAATCTGGCCTCAGACGCTTGACACCTATTTGCTGTGTGGCCTTGGACAAGTCACCTAACTTCGAATGCCTCAGATATCTCCATCTCCAGTCATCCTGATGTATATTTTACCACTGGACTCCAGATGGCTCTGGAGGAGAGAGTGAGGTTGGTGACTTGGTACAGCCCTTTGGCACTTAAATCCACTTCACTGCAGGTCATGACATCACCTCTGATGTCATGGTCCTTTTCCAGAATGAAGGACAAAAACAATGTGCTTCTGAGAGTCACTTTCTGCTTTTGAGGTGGTGGATGTGTGTTTCAAACACGAAGCCTTCTTTATGAATCTGGACATCAGGGGATAGGAATTCACAAATATTTATCTACATGAGGATATGGAGAATCTAGCCTCTATCATTTCCCAGAGGGAGAGAATGAGAAGCAGGGATGTGCACTGACTTGGGAGAGCTGATTGTCCAATTTTCACTGAAGCCTTAACACCCTGGAAATCAGGGAATGCTAAGAAGGGAAGCTAAGTGATGCAGTGGATAGAGTGTCTGGCCTGGAATAAGGAAGACTCATCTTCCTGAGTTCAAATCTGATCACAGACACTTCTTAGCTGTGTGACCCTGGGCAAGTCACTTAACACTCAGTTTCCTCATCTGTCAAATGATCTGGGGAAAGAAATGGCAAACCACTCCAGTATCTTTGCCAAGAAAACCCCAAATATGGTGATGAAGAGTTGGATATGACTGAACAACAATAGCAACAACAAAAGTGTATAAAATCTCAGAGAGGTACTAATAGTATAGTAAATAGAGAACTAGCCTCGGATTCAGGAAGAACTGAGTTCAAATCCTGACTTGGACACATCCTGACTGTGTGAATCCTGGTCAAGTCACTTAAATTTTCAATAATCTAGGCAACCTTCTAAGACTTTAAATTGCATTGGTAGAGGGAGTTCCCCCACTGAGGAATTATCTATAGCAATGAAAACACAGGTGTAGTCCCTGCCTCTATCCTCCATTCCCTTTATCATTCCATAGGAAGTAGAAAGAGTAGTTGTGTCTCCCTTGACAGATTGGTTTTGTTTGGCATTGTCTGAGCAGTGTCAACAATACCTCCCCCAGCCAACACACACAAATCCTAGTAAATCAGAGGGCAGAGTAGATCAGTCTCAATTTACCTTCATCTAAACTGCCTGCCTTTGACTTGGACCAGAAGGGAGCCTCCTGCTTCTCCAGAGACGGAGCTTGTATGTCTGTGTTTGTTTTCTCTCTCTCTCTCTCTCTCTCTCTCTCTCTCTCTCTCTCTCTCTCTCTCTCTCTCTCTCTCTGTGGTGTTGAACAGTAACCATTGTGGGAGATTTCAGGGAACACAAGCTATTTGTGGCCCTAGCTGCCACCACTCTTCAGTCAGTGAGCTTCAGGAAGAGATTGTGCCTTGGCCATCCTTCCGTTCTCCAACGCCATTCACCAGTGGGCTCTTCCTCTGCATTTAGCACAGTTTAGACTTGTTTCCCAGGTGGGTGAGAAGAGCTACTGAGGCCTTGTTTTGTCAGGAAGAGGAAGCTCTGGAGGTAGTTTACCTTAGACAAGGGTGAAAGCAAAAATAGAAAAGGAAATGGGTCTTCATCCCAGGACATCTGTCCCCCTTTCTACCTCTGATAGCCCTTAGATTCTGAGCCACATATCACTATATATAATTCTTTAGTCGTTTCAGTTGTGTCTGACTCTCCTGACCCCATCTGGGGATTTCTTGGCAAAGCTACCAAAGTGGTTTGCCATTTCCTTTTCTGGTTCATTTTACAGATGAGAAAACTGAGGCAAACAGGGTCAAATGACTTGCCCAGGGTCACACAGCTAGTAAATGTCTGAGACTGGATTTAAACTCAGATCTTCATGACTTTAGGCAAGGTGCTCTATCCACTGTGCCACCTAGGTGGCTAACATTATCTATCATCTATCTATCTATCTATCTATCTATCTATCTATCTATCTATCTATCTATCTATCTATCTATCTATCTATCTATCTGTCTATCTGTCTATCATCTATCTGCATATAGATGTGCATATATGTACACATACATATATATGTATTATACATATCTTTAAGATCTGAAAATCACTTTACAAATATCTCCTTTTAGCCTCACAACTCTGAGAGGTAGGTGCTATTATCTCCATTTTATGAATGAGGAAACTGAGCTGGAGAGAGGTTAAAATGACTTGCCCAGGATAACAAAGCTAGTAAATTTCTGAGTCAGGATTTGATTTCAGGTCTTCCTGATTCCAGATCAAGCTCTCTATCCACTATGCCACCTAGCTGCCTCTTAGTTGGGAGATACCTCAGAGCTCATTTAGCACAACATTCTCCCATTTTACAAAAGGAAGGGATGACAATGAGCCCAGAAAGGGAAAGTGAGTTGCTGGTGGTCACACGATGAGTTAGAGATAGTCTTATTTCTCAATTGGTCTGGACTTCTATATCTCATTTCTTTGTGTAGCTTGGGAGGAAGAAACATGGGGCAGTAGGAAAAACACAGGATTTGGAGTCACACGTGTAGTAGTGTTCAGGTGTTTCAGTTGTGTCTGACTCTTTGTGACCCTATTTGAGGTTTTCTTATGAAAGATCCTGGAGTAGTTTGCCATTTCCTTCTCCGGCTCATTTGACAGATGAGGAAACTGAGACAAACAGTGTTAAGGGACTTCCCCAGGGTCACATAGATAATAAGTGTCTGAGGCTCGATTTGCACTCAGGAAGAGGAGTCTTTCTGACTCCAGGCTCAGCACTTTATCCATTGTGACACTTTAGATGCCCCAGAGTCAGAAGACCTAGATTCAAATTCTGGTGCTGCCGCTTGTGGTCTTACTTACGTGACCTTGGGCGAGTAACTTAACTTTCTTGGGCCAAAGTATCTTCATTTGTAAAAGAAAAGAATTTGACCAGATAACCTCTAAGTTTTCTTTCAGGTCTGGATCTATGGTCCCTTTAGAACCGCAGCTCTGGATTTCCATAGAACAGGTGCAAACTCGGGGGCTTTCCCCCACAAACCTTTCTCTGATTCATGCCCCCACTCAGGGTTCTCTCTGGGGACATCAGAATCTGGCTCTTGTTTAGGTCTCAATGACAAAAAGGAACAAGTCTTCAGCTCCCATACTAGTATTCAGGCTAACAACGCATCAAATATAGGACAGGCTTTATGTAACCTCATAAAACACACGCAAAAAAACCACAAATGACTCACCCTGAGCCCAGGAACAGTCAAAATAACTTTCCTTTCTCACTGATGGACCTCCATCTTCCCCAGGAAACTGTACAGTCATCCCCATTTACAGCATTTATTATACAGTATTACTTTGGACTAGAAGCTAGAGAGCACCAAGAGACCCCCATCCTCCAGTGGAGTCCCACTTCCTAAGAGATGGACACAGTCTTCCAGACACTAAGATTCAGGTTCTCTTTATTTTTTAAAAATTAGTTTAATTTAATTAATTTATTTTTTTGGTTGGGCAATGAGGGTTAAGTGACTTGCCCAAGGTCACACAGCTAGTAAGTGTCAAGTGTCTGAGGCCAGATTTGAACTCAGGTCCTCCTGACTCTAGGGCCAGTGCTCTATCCACTGTGCCACCTAGCTGTCCCTATAACTTTTGTTTGTATTTTTTTCCAGGGCAATGAAGGTTAAGTGACTTACCCAGGGTCACACAGCTAGTGTCAAGTGTCTGAGGCCGGATTCGAACTCAGCTCCTCCTGAATCCAGGACCTGTGCTTTATCCACTGTGCCACCTAGCTGCCCCCAGGGTCTCTTTAAGAGGAGAAAGCACTTATTTGGAGCTAGAGAGTTAAGCAATCCATTCTTCCAGTGATTCCAGTTCCCCCCAGGGACTTATAGAACTCTCTAGAATGATCGTACTTCCCTAGTGGTAAGCCCTCTTCTCTATCCCTCTCCAAGAAGAAATAAATGCATCTCACAGCCCCTTTCCTTAGATCATTTGCACCTACCCCAAGGACCTATGTAATATTCCAGACTTTGGTAGGGAATTGTTGAATGCTTTCCCTGGACCTGCACAGTCCACATAACACACAGCGCCAGTGAAGCGCAAGGTCCAAATTGACTTTTCTATAGTCTGTCTCTTCCTTGGCTCCAGTAACTCCTCTGCTTGGTCCAGGAATTCAGTTGTTTGGGAACCCTTCTTCTGGGACCAGAAGGCTTGAGCCAGAAACCACTGGGCTGCCCTGACTCTATGGCTACTGGTTTGTTGTTGTTGTTTTTCAGTCTGACTTTTTGTGGCTTCTTTTGGGGTTTTCTTGGCATAGATACTGGAGTGGTTTGCCATTTTCCCCCTCCAGCTTATTATAATGATGAGGAAACTGAGGCAGACAGGGTTAAAAGACTTGCCCAAGGTCATACAGCTAGTGAGTATGTGACATTAAATTTAAAGCCAAGTCTTCCTGTGTACAGGCCCATTGCTCTGTCCTCTGTGCCACTGAACTGACCTAGGGCTCAGGAGCAATCTCTAATGTCCTCCTGAATCCCCCTTGTGTATCCTTAAAGGTGGTAAAATCCTCTTGGAAAGATTAGCTCTTTTATAAGATGTGAATGTGCCTGGCCCTGGGTACATACTCCCTTTGCTCATTAATCACCATATTTGGTGATGATTAATTGAGTCATGACTACATGTGCTTGAGTTAACCCCTTGTACTCAGACTCTAAAGTGATATCTAGAGAGCAGATTTGGAAACAAGTAGGGCTGGGATGGCCAGAGGGAAGGCCATCAGACATGCAGTGACTTTTTTCTCTGGAGTGTCCTCTGGCCTCAGTGTGCCTTCTCAGGGGATTTATATACATCACAGCACCAACAGGACCCAAGAGAGCAATGAACAGCATAGCCTGGTGGTGGAGTTAGATAGTCAAGGGGCCCTTGGGCCAAGCCAGTATCTCAATGCATGTGAGTCAGCAACAGCTGACTGTAGCAAATTTGTAGCAAATGACGGAGTGATGGAGTTCGGGGAAGCCAAGGAATTCCAGGATCAAGCCTCTTAGACCCAAAGGAAAAGTTCTTGGGTGACACTGAGCTCCAGAACCATGCCTGCAGGGCCCAGAAGAAGAGTTCCTGGATCAAATGGGATTTCAAACTGGGAAGGAGTAAGGGCCAGAGTCAGGGTTTGAAGGGGGGCAGACCTGAACTTTGTCCTTCACTGGGTACCATGTGTTATGAGGAATTGTGAAGGTCTAGGGAGCAGGAGTCAGCATAATAATAGTTTTTTTTCTTTTTCAGGAGACTCTCAACTCCAGGGTAATATTATAAGTCTGGAGGATTATATGGGACCCTGAGGGATATGGGACCCATAGGAGGGTAGGGCTAATTTGATTCTCTAGCAGCTCCGAGTCTTTCCCATTATGGGGGCTTTAATCATAAGGTAGTACTTACAGTAAGTCTGGAGGGTGTTTTGGACTCCCACTAGAAAGGGAAAGAATGTTGTTTTGACTGTAAACTCAAGTGTCAGACCTTGTTTTTGCTGTTAGGTGAAATAAAAGCTGTTCTATATTCCATTAGCTTAATTGCTTGCTCTGGAGCTGAGAACCTGTTCCCTTTTGAGCTAGATACAAGCCGAATTCTGATATTCTGAAGGGGAAACTTTGGGTGGGAGCGAATCTTTACCTCTGTCCCTGGGAGCCCCTAGCTCTCTTCTAGGCTCAGTTCAAATGTTACCTTCTTCATGAGACCTTTTCTGATTTCTCTATTTTTTAGTTTACCCTGAAAACAAGTGGTATTTATTTTGTATTTATCCTACACTTGACTTTGCTTAGTTGGGTGGCTAGAAAAACTTTCTTTAAACTGGTTTTAAACCCTTCATTGCTTCCCTCTGCTTTATGAGGTGATACTGCTCATAATCTTGAATCATCTTTCTTCATAAGGTTTTACAAGCAAGTTTATATTCTATATCAGGGTTGCCCTTGGCTGCCCTCTCTCTCTTTTTCCACTTGGCAAGTAAGTCAAGTGTTCGCTGACTAAAGTGATTTTTAGGCGCTTTTAGTTTTCTTGCCATATCAATTGATTTCATTGGCTAAATTTATGAACGAAATTATTATAGACTGTGTTTATATCCTTTCTTGTATCCAATACCCATTTTTCCATTATCAATAGCTTGTTTGAATAGGTTCAGTATTGAGTCATCTCAATTGCATTTTCTCATTTTAATTTATTTTTTATTTAACTTTGGATTGATTTGATCTTTGCTCTAATAAGATGATGGTTTGACTCTACACAGACAATTGATTCACAAATAACTTTCAACCTGGTAATTAGTTCTTTCCTGTCAGTTAAAATATAATCAATTGCATTTTGTGTGTGTGTAATGTTATTTGGTGTTCCCCATGTCCAGCACCTGCTGATTCTTTTCTCAAAGAGAGTATTTGAGATACATAGGCACCAAGCAGCTATATATTCTTCTACTCTTTGGTCTCAACTATTTCTTTTCCCTGATCTATGTTTCTAGGGAAGGGAATAAACATTTATTAAGAGCATATTTATATGCCAGACATTGTGCTAAGTGCTTTACAAATATTATCTTATTTGACCCTCACAATAATCCTGGGAGATAGGTGCTATTGTTATCTGCATTTTGCAGATGAGGAAACTGAGGGAGATACTACTTAATTGACTTTCCCAAGGTCACACAACCAGAAAATGTCCAAGGCAAGAGCTGAACTCAGGTGTTCTCATTCCAAGTCCAGTGTTCTATCCATTGCACCACCCAGCTGTCTCTAAGTTTTTTCTACTATATTTTTCTCCATTCTTACCTAGTACCACTTTGTATTAAAGTCACTGAATATCAAAGTACATATTATTTTAATTGTTGTATTCTCTCAGGTTATTCTTAGAATATCTCTACTTTTTCATCCTTTAAGCAGGTATTGATGCATAAGCTACAGTTATTTTCATGGTGTCTTGGCAAATATTTATCATGCAATTAAGATGACAAAATATCTCATGAAATAATGTTTCTTGTTACCTTTGAGCATATGATGAAACAAAGTCCAGCAATTCTTTTCTTCCTTCTTGGCTTCTCCAAGGAGTATCTGTGAATCATTTTTGCAGCCAAAACTTTTCCTTCTGACTTAATTTATAGCAAAATGCTCAAGATTTTCATGATTCAGTGCCTCTTATGTGTGTCCATCCATTGGTGATTGGATAAAGATTTTACATTTTGAACCAGAATCTAGTTAAAGTTGATAAGTGGCCTAACAACAATGTGATTCTTAGCATTTGGTACCGCCCATCACCATCCTGCAGACAGAGGAGGCCTAAGGGGCTAGATGTGTAAGACTGAGGACCATTTTTCTTTGTTTCATGGGTTACCATGGCTAGAGAAATCATCACCAATGGTAAGGCCTACTGGTAATGGATCAGTAAATGAGTCCTTAGTTTGGGTCTTGAAAAAGTGGATGTTATAGGCTATATACTTTATAGAATCCCTTTAGGATGGTAGAGTCTGGCCAGCCCTTTTGCTTGTGAAAACTTCTTGGTCTCATCCATGTTACAACAAAGTATCAGAAGAGGGACTGTGTGGGGTAAGCAAGTCATCTGAGGACATTTAATAATGACAATGGAAAGGGTCAACAAAAGAAAAGAAAAATAACCAAGAAAAAAAGGTACAAATATTTTATGGAAAATTTCTTTTTCAAACAGACAAGAGGCACCAAGACTTGTACTCTGTCATGACAAAAGCAGATGCATTTATGGAGGATGTAGAAATAGGAACTAACACCAATCAACAAGCATTTATTAAGGACTTTCTATGTTCTAGGTGGTGTAGTGCCTAGCTTCTTAAACTATGAGTTGCAACCTTATATGGGGTCATGTAACTGAATTTGGGGGGGGGTCACAAAAATTTGGCAACAGTAAAAGGTTATATATACCTATTTCATATACGTATATATTCAGGGTTGGACAAAATTTTCTCAGGCAAAAAGGGGTTGTGATGGAAAAAGTTTAAGAAGCCCTGATGTAGTGGACAGAGTGCTAGGCTTCATCTTCCTGAGTTCAAATCTGGCCTCAGATTCTTAGTAGTTGTGTGACCCCGGGCAAGTCCCTTAATCCTGTTTGCCTCAGTTTCCCTCATCTATCCAATGAGCTGGAGAAGGAAACGGCAAACTGACCCAGTATCTCTGCCAAGAAAACCCCAAATGAGAGCACAGAAAGTCAGACACAACTGAACAACAACAACAACAAATATTTTAGCTACTGTGCTTAAGCACTGGAATACAAACAGACAGTCCTTGCCCTCAATGAGCTTACATTCTGATGGGAGAAGATGCCACATAAAAGGGGAGCTGAAAAGGAGGTAGAGAAAGTCCTGTGGAGATGAGTCAGTGGTGGAGAGAGATAAAGACTTTTTTGGGCTGGCCTACCTCTTTAAATGGGGAGGGGGGCTGGAGGTTGGTCTGGGAGGAACCAACCACTCAGAAGGCTAGGCCTCAGGGTTGGAGAGTAATTCAACCTGAGAAATAGTCCAACTGGTGGAGTGTGCTTCTGGGGTGAAGAGAAAACAAAGATGGGGAAAGAAACTGAATTAGGAACAAATGTGCAAAGAAAAGGAGCCCTCTCTCACTTAAATCCAATTCAGTGCAAGTTATGACATCACCTTGATGTCATGGTACTCTTTGAGACGAAGGACAAACACAACACATAGAAAGGACACAATGTTGAGGGCACTGAGATATTGATTCAGCAGGTAGCTGAAAGAGGAGAACATACCAACAAATCCCAGCTCCTATTAATACTGAACATCAGAGTGTGACTGAGAAAATAGTGTCTGCCCACCTACATGCCCACTTCTCATCTGTATAAACATTTTTTTGCTTTTGTTTTTTTGGGTGGCGGGGCTATGAGGGTTATCACTTTGAATTGGGGGGCCAACCAGTTGAACAACCCTACATCATCATTGGACAACTGGCATCCATCCTATATTTCCTCCTAATTCTTATCCTTATACCCAAGTGAATTGCCCAGGATCACACAGCTAGTAGATGTCAAGTATCTGAGGTCAGATTTGAACTCGGGTCCTCCTGAATCCAGGGCTGGTGCTTTATCCACTGCGCTACCTAACTGCCCCTTAAACATTTTTTTTTTAATGAGCATCATATACATACACATCAAGGAATACCTTCCACAAGGGTGTTAGGAAGGATCAGGCGGTGTTTCCTGTGATATTCCACAGTTGCCTACATCTTTACTATCACTAGAGAATACCATACCCCACTGTGCTTATTGTTTGTTGATTATCTTTTAAAACATATTTGACTTGGTAGAGCAAAACATTGCCTTAAAGCCTCTTTTCCAACAAGGTGTCTCCCAACCATACATCAAAATGATTCAAGATTTCTTGAAAGATATAACCAGGGAGATAACTGCTTTTGATGACTCTCTGATCATAAATATCAGGCAAGGCAGAAAACGGGGAGGAATTCTTGCCAAGGGTATTTTGCCACAGAGATGAAGATTCAGGGTAGAGTACAAATTGGAGAGGGATTCCTTTGCCTAGCTGTTAGATGGTATCTTCCATCTCTCTTTTTTCTTTTTTTGCGGGGCAATGAGGGTTAGTGACTTGCCCAGGGTCACACAGCTAGTAGTGTCAAGTGTCTGAGGTCAAATTTGAACTCTGGTCAGCCTGATCCAGGGCCAGTGTTTTTAATCCACTGTGCCACCTAGCTGCCCCTCTGTTAGATGGTATCTTGAAGAGTGTCCTAGACCTGGATTCAGGAAAGACCTGATTTCATATACCCACACAGACACTTACTCTCTGTGTAACACTGGGCTAATCACTTAACCCCTGCCTCAGTTTCCCCATCTTCAAAATAGGGATACTAATAGCACCTACCTCACAGGGTTTTCTGTGAGGACTAAATAGATCACCCTCTGCAGATTTCAGAGAGCTTATAAATGTTGCCGTAGTTGTTATTATTATTGTTATGGGTGAGGTCCTCCATATGCTCTTGTTTGCTGATGACATTTGCTGGCTGCAAAAGGCCCTAGATATTGCAGAGCTCTCTGGAAGAGATCTGTAATCACAAAAGAGTCTGGCCTGGCCTCTCTCACACAGAAAAAACAAAATGGATAAGCAATGCCTATTGCCTAGTCAATCAATCAAAATGCTTATTAACACATACTATGGGCCAGGTACCATTCTAACCACTGGGCACGAACAAGACAAAAAGAAAATAATCTCCTCTGGAATTTGGTGTCTGTCGGGAGACAGCATCTATCTAGGGAACATAGACAGCTTGATGTAGGGAGGCCAGGTACTGGATTGAATGTTGGAATTAGGACTAAGGAAGACTGTGTCAGATGCTGACTAGCTGGTGTGACTCCGTGCAAGTCCTAGCACTTAGCACAGGCCTGACACATAGTAGGTGCTTAATAAATGTTCACTGATTGACGTCTCAGCCTCAGTTTCTTCATCTGTTGAAGTGGGAATAATAATGGCATCTACCACAGGGCAATTGTGAGGACTAAAATGAGATAACTCATATAAGTACTTTGCAAAATGTTAGCTGTTATCATTGTTACTATTTTTTATACGTGGCAATTAAATACGAGTAGTCAGTGAGGGAGGCACTAGCAGTTGGGGATTCAGGAAAGGCATTTTGTAGCAGTGTACTTGAAGTCCATCTTGAAGAAAGAGGTGGATTTTATGAGTTAGAGATGAGGAGGGACTGCAAGTCTAGGTGTGAGGGATGAATGGTGCTGGAAATAGGAAATAACCCCCCCCTTCACCCCATCACCACTGTAAATGAAAAGGTACAATGAGGTTTAGAAACATATGTTGGGGCAAAATTTTGAAGAGATTTAAAAAATCAAATTACAGTCTTATATTTTATTCTAAAGGCAATAGGGAACTACTGAAGTTTATTGAGTAGGGGAGTGACGTGAAAAAATCATTTGGCAGCTGTGTGGAGGATGGATTAGAGTGGGGGAGAGGGTAAGGGAGGCAATCTATACTTCAGGCCAGAGATGATTAATGTCTGAACTAAGGTGGTGGCTGTGGGAGCAGAGAGAAGGGGTCAGATGCTGGAATGTTTTGGAGTAAGAAATAGCAAGGTTTAACAATGGTTGGGTAAGTGGGGTGATGAAGATAATGCTGAGCTCATGACACGCTGGCTGGAAGGCTAATGGTGCCCTTGGCAATAATAGGGAAGTTTTTAAAAAAGAATAGGGAAGTTCAGCAGTGGGGAGGGATGGGAAAGAATCTGTTTTGGATATGTTGGGTTTGAGATATTTCTGAGATGTTGTGTTTTGGAATTTCCAGTGGGTCACATGGTGAACTGGAACTCTGGAGAGTGAACAGTTCTGATTATGTAGATCTATGAGGCTTCTGCATAAAGTTGATAGCAAAGTCCATGGGAATTGAGGAGAAGAGAGAGAAAGGGCCCAGGACAGAGCCCAGATTATATACATGTAATTAAATGCACAATCTATTGAGCTTGTCCATCAGCATATACATTTTGAACAGGATATATAAATGAATAGAAAGTTGGGTGTAGAATTAGACAGAAGGAGAGTGGGCTGGATTTCCTTCATGAAATTCAAAGCTCCTTTAATGAGCCCAAACTCCTCCCATCGTTTAAACACTAATATTCTACAGGTGTGTTATGGCTGTGGGTCACTGAACACAGCAGAAATTAAAAATGAATATCTCGCCAAGGGCTATGAGGAGGAACGATGCATATAATAGTTAATAAGGAACTGGAAGAAGAATTGGAAAGAGGGAGTGTCATTAGGGAAATGTATGAGTGGAAAAAGAAACAGAAAAGAAAAGCTGGCTGTGTAGCAAAGATCAAGAAGAGTTAATGGATAGATAGCCCAGGGTTCCAGGGTTGTCCTTGGAGAACAAGAAGGAGAAATGATGGACAGCCTCTGAGTGGATACATCCTCTGGCAAATTTGTGGGATGACATGGACCAGAGTTGCATTAGGATGGGCAGGTGTGGTTGGATTGTAATCTGTGCCATTGGAAGGAACAGACAATTCTTTACAGTCACTGATTCATTGGAGTATTTAGGTTAATTTTGTATTTATTTATCTATGACCATGCTGCATTTTCCTGTCCCCTGGCAGCCCTCTAAAATAAGCTCCTCGAGGGCAGGGGCTGACTTTTGCCATTTTGTTCCCCAGCATTTAGCACAATGCCTAGCACGTGGTGGACACTATAAATGTTTAATGATTGGTTGGTTGACATTCCTGGTATAGTGCCTAGCACATAGTGGTCCTCTTAATAAATACATGTTGATTACTTAATTGAGAAACCTGACTTAAGTAAACCCAGGTCTGTGAATCTAGGTCATCATGAGTTTCATGTGGATCCTGTTAGTGTGTCCTTCCTGGGGGTGGAGGCCACATCTTCTTCTCTTATTATCCCTGGCTCAATAGTCTCTTTCCTGTTATTGGCCCTGGGGGTGGAGGGAGGGCTTGGTGTTTTGTTGTCCTTGTTGAATCATTTCCATTGCTCCTGACTCTTCATGATCCCATTTGGGGTTTTATTGGCAAAGAACTGGAGTGGTTTGCCATTTTCTTCTCAGCTCATTTGGCAGATGAGGAAACAGAAGCAAACAGGTTAAGTGACTTGTCCAGGGTCACACAGTTGGTAAGTGTCTGAGGTAAGATTCAAACTCAGGTCTTCCTAACTCCAGGGTCATCGGTCTATCCACTGTACCTAGCTGCCCAGAGAGGGTCAGAGAGTGTCTATTAAGTTGACAGACATAAGCATGGGCCAGCAGTCGTTGGACACCAGAGAGCCATAAAATCTCAATCTCTCAGAGTAGAAAAAGGGCCTCAGAAGTCATATGGTGCAGTCTCTGCCAAGGAGTTCTTTAGTCTCTGGCTTGAATACCTGAAAGTGATGAGCAGCTCACTACCTCCGAAGGCAGCCTATTCTAGAGGAATCTAGCTGCTTGTTCCTTCCTTCCTTAGGCATTCCCAAGCTCTGGTTCAGCTTTTCAGTCGATCTTCTCATTAGAACAATCCTCTCCCTTGGGTCAACAGGACTACTCAATAAATGTAAGTGAGGCAGACCCCAGGGGGTTCCCTTGTAAATGAATGCTTAAGCTCTTCATTAGCCTACCATTAAGCCTCCACTCACTGTTTAATTATCACTGGCTATGGGGAAATGATGGGCAGGGCTGCAGAGAAGAAGGGGGAAACAGGTTTACTAATAAAGGAGTAATTCCAATCCCACGGCTGGAAAGCTTGAATCTTTCTCTTGGCCTTTGTCTGACAGGGCAGCCTCTGTACTTTTGGAAGGAGGAAATTACCAGTGGCCTTGCAACCTGGTTTGTTTCCCCAAGCATTTGTTCCAAGAGGCCTTTGAGACCTAGCTTGGTGAAGTCTGTTGGGGAACCTTTTGCTTTTGTCAGTGTAAAGAGGTTATAGGACCATAGGTTTCTAGACTCAGAGGCAGAAGGCACCCTAGGGGGTGTTCCAGTTGACTCCCCTTGGGATGAGGCTCAGGGAATCCAGAGACTTGTCTAGGCCACCCCAGGGAACATATCAATCCACACCTGAAAAAGAATCCCACTATGACATACTTTGGGCACTAGGTAGTGCAGTGGAGAGACTACCTGGCCTGTACTCAAATCTGCCCTGAGTTCAAATCTGGCCTCAGACACTTACTAGCTGTGTGACCCTGGACAAGTCATTTAATCCTGTTTGCCTCAGTTTCCTCATCTGTCAAATGAGCTGGAGAAGGAAGTGGCAACTACTTCAGTATCTTTGCCAAGAAAACTCCCAAATGGGGTCATGAAGAGTCAGACGTGACTGAAAAACAATTGAATGACAACAATATGGTGCCCAGAACAGGACGTTGATGAAAGGGAATTGCAGAAGAACTATCCTCTCATTCTTCCTGGAAGTTATGCCCTCTTACTATGACCCAAGACCACCTTCTCTTCTCTGGCTGCTATATCACGCTGTCTACTCCTAGTGAGCTTGCCGTCTGCTAAAATCCATGAATCCTTTCCCGACAACTTGTGCTTAATCACATCTCCCCCATCATGTTCCTGTGAAATGAATTTCTTGAACCTAACTGTAAGATTTTATAATTATCTCTGTTAAAGATGAATGTGACTTTTTTAGGGAAGAGTTGTGATTTCATGTCTATAAGAAACTCCCAGGGATGAATTTCCATCGTCAATGCAGGTTAGTCAGTTAGTTAACACATATTTATTAAGCTAAGTGCTGAGAATGTAAAATACAAAAAAACAATATAGTTCCTGCCTCACAATCTAATGGAGGAAAATAGCACACAAAAGGAAGATGAAAAGGGGTCGGGGTAGGTGGGTGGGGACGCCTGAATGTTTTGGAGTACTATAATAACTTCGGGAAAAGAGTAAATGTTTTGGGGAAGTGGAAATCACTCCACCTAACTGATATTCAACTAGGTGAGAACAGGTATCCATCAATTAATCATTCATAGGCCTTTTACTGAGCATAAAACATCTTTGAAAGACATTTGATCAAGTGGATTTGACACCAGGCAAAAAGTCTCGTCCAATTGCTGGGGTATTTCATTATATCCTCTGGACTTTTAGTATCTTCTCATCCTTGTCCTAAGTGATATTACCGTATCAGCTTGTGGTAGCCTCTGCACTGGAAGTCAAGGAATAACCTGAGTACCTCACAATTGGGAGAAAAGGATTTGAGTTATAAATTACCCCTTTGTCATAAGTTTTCTTTAAGTTTGAGCCCACTTGCCACCAGGCTTCATGCTTGGGAGATTGTGTCACAGATGTGTGAGAGGTTGTTTTGTATCAGCCATGGTTACTATGTTACCTTGGCAAATAAGCAAAATAAGCAAACAGACCAAAAACCCAAACAAATAAAAAATAAGTGGGGGCAGCTAGGTGGCACAGTGTAGTAGAGCACCGGCCCCTGGATTCAGGAGGACCTGAGTTCAAATCCGGCCTCAGACACTTAACACTTACTAGCTGTGTGACCCTGGGCAAGTCACTTAACCCCAATTGCCTCACCAAAAAAAAAAGTGCATAAACAGCTAAATAAATAAATAAATGAGTATACAGACAATAAATAAATGAATAAACAAACAAATGAATGAATGAGTAAATAAATGAATGAATAAATAAAATAAATATATATATATAATTTTTTAACAAAACAAAATAACAATAACAAAAATCCTGTTACTTAAAGTTAGCTGACTGATTCTTAGCTGATTATCTTGGAGGGAAGTAAGCCATAAGGAACTTGAGCCAATGGCTTTGGAGTAATAACTCCTGATCTCTAAAGGGAAGCCCTAGAATCCTGAGGTAATGTGATGTGAATTGCCAAGCACCATGGACTCACTGGGAGTAGGAGTTGTGATGAGTTTAACTCAGAGCTTATATGGGATACAAATAAAAGAATAAAAAAACCAATATTTATTAAGTGGCTTACTATATTCTAAGCACTATGCTAAGCACTGAAGATACACAAAAGAAAAACTAGTACCTGTTTTCCAGGAGCTACCATCTAATAAGGGAAGAATACAAACACACACACACACACACACACAGAAGGAGTGGTAAACAGGAAAGGGGGACTTTGTTGGTTCAGAAAATGACTGGGATAGTGAGTAGGGCCATAAGGGGGAATAGAATGACACACTTCACCCAGGAACTCTGGGCTACATGTTGTGAGTGGGGGTAGGGTGTGTTTGTCAAGGTGGTTAGTTGGTAAGGATGCTATGAAGGAGATGGCTGGACAGAATATGGTTTGGTGGACTTCAGGACATCTAAGTAGAAATGTCCTCTAGGTAGGTAAAATTCACGGAGTCAAAGAATTCCAGAGATTGAAAGGTATCTTAGTTAGTGATCATTAGGTTCTGCTGTACCCAAACATGAATCCCATCTAGAACATTCTTGATCAAAGGTTGTTCAATATCGCTTTGATACTTCTTGTGAAGGAAAGCTAATTATCTTATGAAGCAGGCCCATTTCTTTGTTTGATTGCTCTGATTGTTAGGAACGGAAATGAATTTGGAAATCCTTCTTGGTGTGTACATAGTGCCCCAAATCCGCCTCCCTGTAACTTTGACAACAATTCAACTTGGTTAAGCAAACATCTATTAAAAACTTACTCTGTTTAGTCACTGTGTTCCATATTGGCAATACAAAGATAAAAAATGAAACAATTCCTGATGTCTAGAATTTTGCATTCTACTATTGGGATGCAGCATGGTTCACCAGAGGCAAGCCAGTTTCATTGGGATATCATGGAGGAGTATACCCATTGGCCCTTCCCATGGGTGGTGGTTGTGCTAGCATATGCATCCCATTTATGACTATGATGGACACAGATAAGTACCTTTAAAAAACATTCAGGAGGGAGATTGTGCTAACAACTGAGGTCATACTAAAGGGCAGCTGAGCTGAGCTTTGAAGAAATCCAGAGATTCTAAGAGAGGTGGAAGTCAGGAGGGAGTGCATTCCAAGCATAGGAAGTCAAAGACACAGAGGTGGGAGACACAATGCTAGGTTTTTTTTTTTTTGGGGTGGGGCAATGAAGGTTAAGTGACTTGCCCAAGGTCACACAACTAGTAAATGTCAACTGTCTGAGGCTGGATTTTAACTCAGGACCTTCTGAATCCAGGACCAGTGCTTTATCCACTGTGCCACCTAGCTTCCCCAACACAATGCTAGTTTTGAGGAAAAGGTTTACACTGATTTGTCTTAGTTCATTCCTCTAGAACCCCCATAACAAGTCTTGGCAGCTCTTTAGACCAGTAAAGATAGCAATTATGTCTCCTATTTCTTCTCTCTCCAGGCTGTTTTTCAGTTGTTTCATTCGTGTCTGACTCTCTGTGACCTCATTTGTGGTTTTTTTGGCAAGATGGAGTGGGTTTCTATTTCCTTCTCTAGCGCATTTTGTAGGCGAGACGAAAACTGAGGCAAACAGGATTAGGTGACTTACCCAGGGTCACAGAGCTAGTAAATGTCAGGGCCAGATTTGAACTCAGGAAGATGAGTCTTCCTGACTTTATTCCCCAACACTCTATGCACTATAGGCGTCCACCTCGCACAGGTAAAACACTGCCAAATTCTTCAACCAGTCTTCATATATGAGCAGCTATGATTCACGCTTATCTCTTTCTCTCCAGCCAGCTCATTTCAATCTTCCTTGACAACCCCCTCCTAGCAATCAATCAGGGGGGAGACCATGCTCTGGGGAAGTGGCTACTCCTCTCTGGCTACCTCGTGCTACAACCTCTTCATCAAGCACCTTGCCCATTCTTCTTCCAATGAAAGAGTCATGAACCATGATCAAATCGTGGCTGAACAATAGCAAATCTGCCATTGTTCATGGATGGGGCATGTTATCTATTCACCTATGGATTTACTGATCATCCCTTGAATTTTCAGGCCTAAAGTGCCCCTCCTGGGTTATCTCTTCCTTAAAAATATGAACCCCTCAGGGCTTCACTTTTTTATTTGTGTCTCCAGCATTTACCACAGTTCCTGGAACATTAATGCTTTTTCATTCATTCCTTCATATGGTATGATTTTGAGTCACCTTACCATCCCAGGTACCCTTTTTTGGATTTCTTTGAACTTCTTAGCCACATTTTTCTTAACATGTGGGTCAGAAGCCTGAATATGAGATGTCAGATGGGGTCTAACCAGGGCTGAGAGCAGCAGAACTATCAAATATATTTTTCTGGATACTAGACTTTTATTTCCAATATTTCATTATAATCATCTCATTATACTGGCCTTTTTTCCCATTACCATACTACATCATTGACACATTGAGCCTAGGATAGTGTTTTGCTCATAGTAGGTGCTTGATCAATTATAATTAAATGAATGAAGGACGAATAGGTTGAGTTTTGCAGGCAATCCCGAGTACTTTTCCACATGAAGAGTTGTTTAGCCAACCTGCTCCATTCTGCATTAGTGCACTTGAATTTTTCACCTTAAGTACGGAATTTAAATTATATCACTATTACTTTCACCTTATTATATTCACCCTGCTGATCTTTTTGAATCTTAATTCTTTCATCCAAAGCATTAACTATTGCTCCCAGCTCTGGGTCTTTGAAAATTTCATAAGTGTGTTATCAACATCATCTTTTCAGGAATAGGTAAGAGTATTGAACAGAACAGCTCCAGGGACAGAGTCCTGTGGCCGTCCACTAAAGACACCCAATCTGACATTAATCAATGCTGTTTTGTGTCTGCTTGTTCACATAATTTGGAATGATCTAATCTACCATGCCTACTGAAAAAAAAAAAAAAAGAGAAATGAGTTTAGGTATTAGTATTGGTATTTGGGGTCAGAGAACCTAGATTCAAATCCCTACTCTGCTACTTACTATCTGTGTGACCTTGGGTAAGTCTCTTCACTTTTCTGTGTCTCATTTTCTTCAGTATGTAAAATGAAGCTGTTGGATAGGATGCTGTCTTCTGTCTCCAAATGTCTATGTTCTGTCAAATGAGTACATGTCCGCAGTCCTATGATACCAATTCCCTTTCTAAATGTTCCCAAACAACTTATTTGATATTCTGGCACTGGACATCCTTACTTTAAAAATTAGGATATTTTCTTTTTTAGCTAGTGATTTTTTTTTTGGGAGGGGAGAGATAACTTTGTTTTTCATAACAGAATCATTCCTGGGAAGGGGGAAGCCCTACTTCTCTAGGGCCAATCCTCCCTTGTTGTAAAGAAAAATACCAAAAGCCATGGGCAGCTGGTGGCACAGTGGATAAGGCTACCAGCCATGTGTGGGTAAAAAGTTTTAAACAGTTGGTTAGATAATGGAGAGACGCCAGTTTTTTTTTTTTAGGACCACTCTTTGGGGAGGAGACCAACGCATGAGCTACGAATAAGCATGCCAGATTGCCTGCTGAGCACTTCTCGACTTCCGGGGTGCGATCTTAAAAGGCAAGGGAGAGAACGGAAGTGGGGGCCTTTTTTCCTTCTCCGCTGGTCTCCTGGCTGTGCTGGACAGACAGACGCTGACTGAGTTTGACTTCGGCCCGGCTCTCGGTTAACACACGGCGCTTGACTCGGTCTCTCTCCCCAAAGGTGGCCTTGGTTTTGGTGAGTTTTATACAGAATATAGACTAAGCCTAGAACCTTAGACGATTTGTATTGTATTTCTACTTTCCTATCCTAATCAACATCACCTTGTGACTACCATACAATAAAAGCTCTAACTAGAAAACCAGAAGTTTCTTCATTTACTAGTCTGGGAGGTAAATTAAGGGAAAGGTTAAGTAGGGAGATTTATGATCTAATATCCAATTTTTAATCTCCACATGCATTCAGGAAGACCTGAGTTCAAATCTCGTCTCAGACACTTGACACTAGCTATATTACCCGGGGCAAGTCACTTAACCCTCATTGCCCCACCCGACCCAAAACAAACAACCCCCCCACAACCTCCCCCAAACAAAAACAAAAACAAAACAAACAAGACAAAAAAACCAAAGTCAGTGATTGCACCTGGCAATGCAAATGATTATTCTGGGTACTAGAACCCCCGATCTCTGCTTCAGGGAGAAAGGTTTATTTTACTATCTGCTTTCTGGGACCATCATGGATTGTTTCCATTTCTCAGAGTTTGGCTACCTTTTATTGACCTTGTCATTTATCTTGGTGCAGCCATTTTATATATTGTTTTTTTTTTTCTTTTTGGCTTTTTTGATTCTGCTTGTTTTACTCTGCATCAGTTTACCCAAGTCTTCAAAAGTTGGCTTGTTTAATCACCTTCCATTCTGTGGCACCTCTCCTGTTCTTTACAATTCTTAAAAGATGAATCACTACTAAATTTCTTTCACTCATCCCACTCAAAATCTTCCAGCATCCTGGCATGCGATTGGTGTGGGCCAACAGACTTGTACTCATATAGGAAGGAAAGAGACAAGGCATTTTTTGAGCACCTACTATGTGACAGATATCTCATTTAAATCTCACAACAATCCCTTTATGCTCTGGGCCTCAATTTTCCCCAAATATAAGAAGGGGAGGGTGGTTGGTAGATAGATCTCTTTCAGCATCTGTACTCTATAGAGATAATAGATTGATAGATATAGAACATTCATTAAGCACTTACTAGGAGGTATGGTGCTTATTATTTATTCCCATTTTAGAAATGAGGGGATGAAGGCAAACATAGGTGAAGTGACTCACTTAGGGTCATACATCTATTAAGTATCTGAGGACAGATTTAAAATTCAGTTTTTCTGAATGCTAGCCCTACAGATCTTCCATTACTAACTGCAAATATTATTCTCTCATTTTTACAGATAGACAAATGGGGGCTTTGTGATTTTCCTAAAGGGATTCATGTCCAGGTTTCTAGTCTAGGACTCTATCCATTATGCCATGCTGCCTCCCTGGCCCCAAAAAGTAAGGCAGGCCTATTGGTGTTTCTTTTTTGAATAGAACCTTGGTCAGTGCTCAGCTTGGGGCCTTGTGCAGATCACCATTTCTCTGCCGCTGTTCTAAGTACCCACATCGCACAACTTAGACAGTTTTCTTCCCTGACAGACTCTGAGCAGAATCTTGACAGGCACAAGGCAAGAGCTGAATTAAACACATGACAGATACATTGATTTTACCCAGGGCAGAATGCCCTCCACAGAGTCAGATGACATTTCTGGGGGTGGCGGGTCCTGAAAATGTGCCCTGGTAAGTGGGAGGGCACCCTCAGAAGAGGCTCAGGTTCCATGGCTCATGGGCCCCCCTCTCACCTTGCTTTTTATGCCAGATGTTGGCCTCTAACACAGCTGTCAGGAGCTGGGAGCCTTCCCAAGTGACAGCTGTTTGTAGCTTGGGGCCCTGCTCACAGATGAGGTAGGTTGTAAACAGTCGACTAACAGAGCATAGCTGGAGTTACTCTTACAGAACGGTCACTTTTGCCTGGAAGCAGTAGGCCTGGCCCATAGAATGAGCTCTGTGGGGGGGCCAGTGGCTGATTGGCCCTTTTCCCAAAGACTACAGGGTGATGTAGTCCGTGGATGATGAGGGAGAAGGGACCCCATACAGGACTTGGTATTCTGAAGACCTCTGACTTTGTCACAACCAGCAGCCAGACCAGCCCAGACTTGTGTGCCAAGACTGGTCCGTGCAGGCCAGTCTACCTGGTGCAGTGGGCACTATCTGGCTGGACTTGGATTTTAGAGTGTGAGACCAAGGCAATATGTGAGTGAGAGTCAGCAGGGAAGAGACAGGACTTACTTTTCCCCCAGTAATCATTCTTCCTATTATAAAATTTCTTTTAGGAGCAGATGGGCAGGGCATCAACTAGTTGTCATGTTAGTTTAAAAATGCTTCTTTGGACACTAGCAAAACCAATTGGTAGAATATAGAGGGGCAGCATAGCATAGTGAGGACCATGCCACATATGAAGGTCAGGAAGACATGGCTTTGAATCCTACTTTTGGCACTCCCTGGGTTACCTGGAAAATTCATGCAACCTTGCTGAGTCTCCATTTCCTATTTGTAAATGCAGTATAATACAGCATCTATTTTTACAGGATTGTTGTGAGTCTCAAGGAAGACATTACATGAAAAGCACCACGAAAGCCTTAAAATGTCTTGTAAATGTTTATCACCACTACCATCACCACCACCACCATAGCCACCACCCACCCTCACCACCACCACCACCACCATCACCACCAACACCATATCACCACCACCATCACCACCTGCATCACAACCACCACCATACCACCACCACCAGCCACCACCATCATCACTACCATCACCACCACCACCATCACCACCATCACCACCACCACCATCACACCACCATCACCATCACCACCACACCACCACCACCACCACCATCATCACTACCATCACCACCACCACCATCACCACCATCACCACCACCACCATCACCACACCATCAGCCACCACCATCACCACCACCATCACCACCACCACCACCACCATCACCATCACCACCAACACCACCATCACCACCACCACCACCACCATCACCACCACCACCATCATCACCATCACCACCATCATCACCACCACCACCACCACCCACCACCACACCATCATCCATCTATGTACTTCAGGTCACAGAGCATTATCAAAGATGCCCATGGATTTTTTTTAATTTTTGCCTATTGTAACCACTTTCGGTTAGACATTGCATGTTTTAGGGATTGGAGTAAGGAAAGAGATATGAGGTTGTTTTCCCCATTAGCCATGTTGGCTTAATATAGTGACCCAGATTCATGGGGGTGGCCAGTGGCTGATTGGTCCAGCAAAGGTTAACAAGACCAAGAGAATAGATTTGCCAGGCTGGTGGCCATTGTTGGGGTTTTCATCTTGGGCAGTGGAATAGGAGGAGTTCTACCAGGTTCACATAGCAACATTGGATGGGATCACGGAGTCAGAAGCAGGTGTTCATCTAACCCCAATACCCTGGGTTTTTACAGATATGGAAAACTGAAACCCAGAGAAATGATTTGCCCAGGATCATACAGAGTAGTTAAGTGTCAGGGTCAGAATTCAAACTCAGGTCCTCTGACCCACAATTCTTTCTACACCTGGACTTCAAGTCTCAACTTGAACTAGCTGCTTAGTAATCATCTCAATAGACAAAAAATAACCAAGGAGAAGGGGCTAGATGGTGACACATTTGCACCTAGAAGGGATGTGGGAGGTTTGGGGTTGTCAATTTTCTCTCTCTACTCATTTATCATTTTACCATCAAGGGGGGATTGATTATCTGGAGTCTCACTTATCACCTCAGTTCACAAGCCTGACCCTGAAATGTGAATTAGCCAATTTATTAAGTCAATGTTGTTTCTGAGCCTCCCAGAATCCATTCACTGGAGATGGGTGTCGGGTATCACTCTGCTGAGAGCTGAATGAGCAAAGTGTCTGGCTCCCAGCTCTAGCTTTCCATGCGTTGTCATGGGAATGACTTATACAAGAAGGATTCATTGCAGCAAAAAAAAAAATTTTGGCAAGACGTTACCATTTGAAAATGTTTTCTGCTTTGGGGGTGTGTGTGGGGGGTGGGAGACAGGAAAAGGTTGTGTTTTCTTTGATCGTGGTTGACAGTTTTTACCCCTGGACAGCCTTGTCTCTGCGTGGGGCTAATCCACTTCTGCCACGCATTCTCTGTGGGCGACCCCTTTCTGCTCTGGGCCTCAATTTCCCAAATATAAAAAGGGGAGGGTGGGTGTTGGGTAGATAGAACTCTTTCAGCCTCCATCTCTCTATAGAGAGAGATAATAAATTGATAGATATAGAACATTCATTAAGCACTTAACTCTGCTCCAGGCACTGGGCCAAATGCTGAGGATAGAAATATAATCAAGCCAATATGATCCATGATCTCAAGGAGCTTACATCCTAATTGGAGACTGTTGTTTGCTGTTGTTCAGTTGTTTTTCAGTCATGTCTGACTCGTTGTGACCCATTTTGGGGTTTCTTGGCAGAGATACTGGAGTGGTTTGCCATCTCCTTCTCCAGCTCATTTTTATAGATGAGGAAACTGAGTCAAACAGGGTTAGTGACTTGCCTAGGGTCACACAGCTAGTGTGTGAGGCTTGGTATTTGAACTTATATAAGATGAGTCTTCCTGACTTCAAACCTGGCACTCTATCTACTGTGCCACCTAACTGCCCCTAGTTGGAGAATCTAACTTATTAGAGAAATTGGAAAGCAGGGGGATAGAGTGGACCTGGCAGTATGGTGTGGAGGTACTGGGAAATGGAGACCTACGTTCTGGTAATTAAGGCAAAAGCTTATTTATCAGAGTACTGGATCCCAGGGGACTGATATCCAAGATCTGGTGAGATGTGTGTGTGTGTGTGTGTGTGTGTGTGTGTGTGTGTGGTGTTTATAGGGGAAGGGCATCGAGATATGGGCCAGAGTGCAGGCAGCATGATGTAGAGAGGGTTGGGAGTGGTAACAGGGGCAGGGTGGTATAGTGGAAAGATCACTGAATTTGAATCAGAACATGCCACTTATTTCCTGTGTGACCTTGAGTGAATACCTCTCCCTCTCTGTGTCTTAGGTTTTCTTTTTCTTTTTCTTTGTGTGTGTGAGCAATTGGGGTTAGAGTGACTTGCCCAGGGTCACATAGCTAGTAACCTGTCAATGTCTGAAGCTGGATTTTGAACTCAGGTCCTCCTGACTCCAGGGCTGGTACTCTCCTCCACTGCGCCACCTAGCTGCCCCGTGTCTTAGTTTTCTTATGCCTCAGCGAGGAGGTTAGACTAGAGGACCCCACATGGGTCCCTTTCGCACTTCATCTTTTGCTTAGAGAGGGTCTCTGAGATCCCTTTCAGCTTTCACTGTTTTTAGATTTCTGTGAACTCTTGCTAATAACAATGTGGCAATGATCCCTGCTTCTGATCTGGGTACATCCCTGGTCCCATTTACCCAAAGTCATTAGAGGAGGATATTGGGCATCCAATTGGAGGCAAAATGACTCTGTTTAAGGTTCTTCTCCTTCCCCTCCCCAAGTCAGGGACAAACTCTTGGACCCCCTTCACATGCTATTCCCACAATGCATTAGCCCTCTAGTTCTAGCATCAAGTTTATGAGGAGAATTCATCACAGAGAAATCACAAGGTGAGGCTGTGCCTAGTGGCGAGTCTCCACTAAAGAAAATCGAGAGTCAAAGTATAAGTGATTTGCCATTTTCTTTCAGGAATGCCTGAAAGGAAAAGCAGTTTATGAGAAAGGAGGAAATTGTATGAGTCTGGAATGGAATTGCTGAAATTTATTGCCCAAGAGTTTCCTTGTTTTGTAGTGAAGGGCACCTGCCTTCTCCCTTCAATCCTGGGTTTCAGGAGATGTGTATCACTCCAAAGATGGATAGGGCTAAGTAGTTCCAAAGTTGGTTCACAGGATGAGACACATTCAGGGAATAGTTCACTTCTCATGTGATTAGAGATTTCAATGAGGTTTTAACTAGGGCAGGGCAACCAGAGCTTTGCTTTAATGTGGGGCATTTCAAGAACATCCATGCCCACCCTGCTCCACCCTGTAGCAGCATTTTTTTTTTTAAGTGAGGCAATTGGGGTTAAGTGACTTACCAGGGTAACACAGCTAATAACTCAGGTACTCCTGAATCCAGGGCCGGTGCTCTATCCACTGTGGCACCTAGCTGCCCATGTAGCAGCATCTTGGAATCACCTTCTTCCCTATTCAGAGGCTTAGAATCTTCCTTCTCACCTCTACAAAGGTGAAAAACATTCAGTAAAGTTGATTGATACATTGAATAAAATCTGATATTATGTGCAACGTTCCACATCTGTAGGCCACTACCCCTCCCTCTCCCCACCCCAAAAAAGGAGTAGGACTTGGGGGAAAGTGTCTTTGTATATCTTTTCTTTGGGGCCAAGCATGTTCTTTTAAAACTTCCAAGTCATTTTCTATTATTTTGATGTTCTTTCCATTACATTCTTATAGTCATTATATACATATATACATGTACACACACACACATATATATTTATATATATATTTGGCTCTTCTTACTTCACTTTGCATCTGTTCATGTAAGTCTTTCTATACTTTTCTGTATTTCTCTTCCTTGTTTCATACAGAACTGTAATGTTCAATTATATTCGTGTAGCAAGGATTGTTTAGCTATTCCCCAGTTGATGGACATCCATTTTGTTTCCAATTCTTTGCTTCCACAAAGAGGAAAAAGCACTACTTCACACATAGAATTACATTTACATCTCCTATGGAATTATCAACCAGCCTTTGCGGACTCCAGGTTCACTGAGATGTTGGCCAGATCATTCAGCACTCAGGGCTATTGTCTTATATTAGGAGATAGCTATTGTCACCTGAGCAGCCCACTGGGCCATTCCCAGTGCTTAGAGAAGCAGGCAGTGTAGGGATGTATGCATTATTTCCATCCTGGCCAACCCAACTCAAAATGCCAGGTTCTAGATGACACTGGAAGGTACTGTGTATATGACATTAAGGAAACATGCAAATTATATGCAAAACAGCATGCAAATCTGTCCTTTTGGGATGCAGTGACAAAGTACACAATCATCTTTACATATTCACCTATTTATTCATTAAATATATATTTTAAAAGTGCTTACTATGTATAATGAACAGTATGAGGTCCTAGAGAGGGAAAAACCAAATTAAATAGGTATTTCTATATGTCTAAAGTCCTAGTTAAATGTCTCACTGTCTTGTGAGGTGACTGGGTTCTCAAGCCCATTTTAGGGAAGTACAAGCTCTGGAAAGTTCCTTAATATTGGAATGACTTCAAGTATGATCCTATCAATAGGGTAAGTCTACTTTCCAAGGACTAGATGACTTAACATGAGAAAGCTTGTACCTCATTGGCTGGTCACTTGGTGATGAATCCTTTGTCCCTGACAATTCATGAAGCAAAATTTCAAAATGTCCCTTGGTCCCCTATGGCTCACTCCTTCTTCTGTATAAAGGTGGTAGAGAAAGGGTGCAGAAGATACTGAAAATTACAGATTTTAGACCATTTATAAGCAGCAACTTAGACACCAGTTGTCTAAATGTGAAATACTTGTCCAGTCGCCAACTAGTGGAAACAGTGCTGTAGAAACTGAATCATGTCAATATTGTCATTTTCACTATAAATGAAGCCAGAAGACAAGAGGGAGTTGCAGCTATCTGGAAGCATAGATCACAGACTCTCCTGGGAGAGGCAAATAAAGGCATTGGCTGTGCTGATTTTAGCCCATGTACGATGGAAATGAAGCATCATTTCACAGTGCTCCTGACCATCTTGTCAAGGTGCTCATGATCAGTATTTGCAGGAAGACCACCATGACAATAATTGTGGCTTTTGCACCAACATCTGTTCTAGACAATGAGGCTCATGGTATCATAGCTCTAGAACTAGAAGGGATATTAGTGGCCAACTAGTACAAACTCCTCATTTTTTACCGGGGGAAGCTGAGGCCTGGAGAGGTTAAATGACTTCCCCAAGGTCATATGGGTAATAAGCATTGGAGGTAGGATTTGAACCCTTGTCTTTTGAATTCATAGCTAGTGATTTCTGGCAAATTCTATGAATAAATCTATGAATTATTATGATTAATTATTATTCTATGAGTAAAATTTGATAGGAACCCTCTAAATAAAATTAGCATGTACTTTAGTACTTGGTAATGTCATAGCAAAGAAGGGAAATAGAGGAGGATGAAGTAAAATAGATTGGTGCAAGTGTGAAAAAATGAGAGAGTCCCAAGGCTTATATACTATAGCAATGTTAATCACGAATGTTATGAATAATAATTGTAATAAGTACTTTGTAGAGCTTTTTATGTGCCTGCACTATGCCAAACATCTCATTTGATCCTCACAACAACTCTAGGAGATTACTGCTGTTATTATCCCCATTTTACACGTGAGCAAACTGAGGCAGACAAAAGTTAAGTGACTTCCCCAGGGTCACACAGCTACTTAGTGTCTGAGGTTGTTATTTAAACTCTCCTGACTTCAGACTCAGCACTCTATCCATTGCAATATTTAATTACACAGTTTAAATCCATTTTCTTTTAATAAATGTTCTGCTAGAAATATAACACTAGCCATTGATACAAATATACTTGCATGTAATAATTTATATTTAAGTTAATTAATTTCAGTGCACAAAGTAGCACAATACTTTTTCAATATCACCTGATAGGATTCTTTGTTCATTCATTTTTGTAATGAATATTTTCTTCAGAAGAAGAATTGTCAAGGACCAAATGGTATTACTAAAGAAAAAATTGATTGTATTTTAACAGACAGGAAATGGTTGGTTACTGGTGTGGGAGTCATTCTCAAATCAGCCATCTGTGTTCAATCAGACCATTGCCTTGTTAGAGAAAAGATTAAAATCGATATCATCGTACAAGATTAAAAATGAGAAGAAGATATGATGTGCAATGGAAGTAATTCCAACCTGACCTTATGTTACATAAATAAGCTGTTGATAATGAAAAATGAGAAATACATAAAGGGACAGATGTCGACATGAACTATCACTCTTCCTAAGGAAGTTTAACCAAAATGTATTGGTCACTAAAATGACAAGTCCAAAAAAGCTTAAAAACCATTGCGGTCAGCAAATGTTGGGTTGTCTTGCCAAATGGAAAGATGTGATGGCCAAGAGCAATATCAATTTAAAATATGAACTTATCTATAAAAACTTACAGAGGTGCACAGTGGAAAATTATAAGTAATATTGCCTTATAAAAGAATCAGAGACAGTGAAAGGAAAAATGCATTTTCAAAAAGCTGGATGAGAGTCCCTATTAGGACAGATCATTAAGAGCTAAGACCATAAAGAATAAAACTGAAAGGACAACAAACATGAAAAATGGAAAAGATCTGTAAAAATTTATATGACAAATGCTTTTCTCCATCAATGATGGGGGGGCACATTCCATTTAGACTCTAACTTCATAGTCTCCTAGTTGACAATGTTTTTTATGAGAAAGTAGAAATAGCACTAGAGAAAGCAGAAAAAAAATATGAAGAATAGTTGGACAACATCAAGGATGCATAGATGTAAGAGGTAGCAGACAGTAGAATTCAGACATTCACTAGCTGTGTCACCCTGGGTTAATCTCTCTCAGTCTGAGTTTACTCATCTATAGGCAAGAACATACTCCTCAACTTCAATTAATATGAAGTATGAACACTGCTTTGATTGAGTTACAGAATCAATCAAAGGTGAAACTGATGTAGGAACTGAATCAAAACAGTACTCACAGGAAAATGTTGGAGAGAATCAGTAGTGCTCTGTTGAGCTTTGATAAAAAAGCAAGCCAGTTCAGTAACAGCTCTAGTAACAGGTCAAACCAGGGGTAAAACTGCTCTGGCCAACCTCTGGAGAAGGAATTATTTGGAAAAGGTGAAGAAAGGAGAGAATATGTCTTGTCTCCTACCTTCCATCTTCACCAGAGGTAAAAAAAAATACATGCCCTTTAAAGATCAGAAGATTTGGATTTCCCATTGTTGGCAGTAGCAATGTCCCCAGACCAGCAGTGGATGAGGCAGAGCCTGTGTTAAGTGCAATACCATCTCAGTAAATACCCCTTTTTAAAAGCTAATTATGTCTGACTGGCTGATAATCAATAGGGGGAGGAGGGAAGGGAAGAAGCACATTGGATGGCAGTTTGTGAGTGAAAGAAATAGAAATGATCCAGCCTCTCAGGGTTGAGCTGGACCTCTGAGATGAGAAGTAATTAATCACCCTCTGGTGACCTTGGTTGGTAATTCAAGTGGAACTTGGGAAAAGTATCCTGGGAGGGGGTGTTACATATAAAATGAGGACTTGGATTTTATGGCCTGTAAGGACCTAATCTGGTCCTTTCGTAACGTAAATTTAAAATTCTATGATTTTATGTTCATGCTGGAAATGATGCAATTTTGAGGGCACTGAAGGATTAATTCCCCAAGTTATCTGAAAAGTGGAAGGATATCAAAATCTTGGGGAAAAATAACAGACCTTATTCTTATAGAAAAAAAGAGGGATTAAGAAAATATATGCTATTGCTCCAAATTCCCTTTTACCAACCTCTACAAAATCATTATGAGAGTAATCTATATATGTATTGAAACATCCTTGATGAAGGTAGGAGAGAGGAATAGAGAGATTTTCTCAGTGTTTTACAATAAATCACAGATTTTACACAACTGACTAAAAGGTACAGAGAACACATGATCACAATGTACTTATTCTTTGTTGACTATCAAAAAACAACTTATTTGGGAGAGTGAATTGAAGATTTGCCTCTAACAAGGTTTCCCTCATGCATATGTCAAAATCATATTTAATTCCTTGAATGATATGATCATAGAGAAAACTATTAGCTTTCTGGTTATTCATATAAAAGAGGAAGATGTATACTCATCATAGGTGTTCACTACCATCATGGAGTATATCTACTATAGAGTTCAAATGGAAGAGGGATTTCCTAAAGATGGTGAAGTCTTCCAGCTGCTCCTGTTTGCAGATACCACTGTGTCAATTACACGAACCCCCAAAATGTTTTCTGAAATGAGATCCATAATGACTCAAAAAAGTATGGTCTAGCTATGTACATGGGAAAAATTAAGTGGGTAAAGAATGCCTTTTGTCTACATTATAGCATGCAATTGGTTGGGCAGCCCATAGAGCCAGTCTTCCAGCACACATAAATTGAATCAGTAAAGCAGATGGACAATGAACTGGGTCTAGAACTTAATAGCAGAAGGAAAGCAGGCTGGATTGCATTTAGGACATATCTATCTATAGATAGATAAATATATGTATGTATGTGTATAATGTATATATATATATATGTATAGTTTAATGTCCTCAAATTTCTTATTGAAACAAAGGTTCATGTTGTTTTTTCTTAACACTAGTAGTCACCTAAAGATACTGAATGTCTGCAAGTCATGGAGTAACACAGTCTCTAAAAATTTAAACTTGCAAGTCACCCAGGGAGTAATGGAAAAATGAATGGTGGGGATTTGTGGTCAAGATGACTATTTATGAATGGTGGCAGGCTGCTCAGCTCCCTCCCCAACACCTACCCTATTGAAAATATGAAATTTGCATCAGATCAAGTAATGAAAAGGAAATCCAATAAGACATTAAAGTTAAGTGACTTCTTTCAGCTCTGAACAGCACACAAAGTCAGCCAGCAACTCACAGGCAATAGGAAAGGAGGCCAGTAGCAAAGCCAGCACCAGTGCGGCCATATAAGCCCTACCAGTGCAACTAGAGAAGGTGCAGAGATACCAGAGACAGCAATAATAGACCCTCCCCCTTCAACCTCTGAGAAAGCCCCCAAGGTGCTTTTAATCCTAAAGTGGGGCCTTTGGGAAGCAACAGAGATCAGTGCAGATGTTATAGGGATTAGAGAAGCAGGGCAGGACTCATGCCTAGATAGCCCAGGTACCCAGACCTCTAAGATCTGTAGCATTCTGCCCTGAGATGCTACAGAGGACCCTGCAGATTCAGTGTTCTGAACCTCAAAGATACAAGGAGGGAGGTCTTTCCATGGGAGGTAGAGGTCAGCCTAAAAACCACAGAGCCTCAAAACTGGGGACCCAGAGTGGGAACAAATAGGTACAACCACCTCCCACCAAAGTTCAGCAGCGGTTAGAGATTGTCCCTACCACAAAGCCACAATTTAGGAGGTGAAACTGGGAAAATGAGTACATCAGAGAAAGCATCTTCCAGGATAAAAGGAATATGGCAAGTCTAGAGAGGTTCCCCTCACCCCCAGTGAAGGAAAGAGTAACTTGGTAATAACTACAAGCAGAAATCCAAAGTAACAAATGGATTTTCCACAAGAACTACATGTATATCTAGAAGAAATAATAAAAGAGAAAAAATGAAATAAAATTCTTGAAGAAAGAATTGGAAGAACAAATGGATTAGAAGAGAAAGTGGCAAACTGTACCTGAGGAATATACTTCCTGAAAGCTAGAATAAAGCAAACGGAAATCAATGACTCCAAGAGATAGAAATATTAGAAATTAAAAATGGAAAAATATAAGAAAATGCATTTAATATAATTAAAACAACTGACTTAGAAAATAGGTCAAGGAGAGATAATTTAAGAATCACTGGACTCCTAGAAAAACTATCCTGGGCTGTATTTCAAGAAATCATTAATGAAAACGACTTAGATCTATGAAAACCAGAGGGCAAGGTAAAGATAGAAATAACTCTGTTGATGACCTTCTGAAATAAACTCCAAATGGAGAATCATAACTAACATCCAGAGCTTCCAGGTTAAAGAAAATATACTGCAAACACCCAGAAGCATACTCTAAATATCAGGATTTTCTTAACCTTTGGAACTGTTGTTTCACTGTTGTTCTGTGAAAGCATTTCTTAATGTAACATTGAATAAATTTTGATTGCCTTCTATTTTTTAATCTGAGATCATTAATTAGGTTTATTGCTTCAGCAGTTGTCTGGCACAAAAATCTACCTGATGATATATTTATAGTATTGACCAAATTTTTGTAGAAATAATAACAAGATGAAGAGGGAATATTTTAATTGAACATAAGAGACTTCTGTGTAAGTTTATGCTCAGGAGTAGTTTTAGCTGTCTAGACTCTGCTTATTATAAAATATTTATTTTGCTTTGGTGTTATTAAAAAAACATAAAATATTTCCCCCTCAATAGTGAAATAGCAAAGAAGATCCTTCTAAAGTTAAAACAAAGGAATATTTAGTGTATTTGTACATTGGCCAAAAAAAGTTCTATGATAAAATGCTTAGAAAAGTAACTTACTTAACAGCATTATTATGGAATGCTGAACTCAAATGGTAGTATTAAGTAAATAGTAAAAGATTTCCCTAAAAGGTATTGTTAACATTGTGATCCTGTAAAACTGAATTTTAAGATTGTAGTTAGTGCTGAAAAATTTATTGGCATATTATTGTTCACAATGAATAATTAGTAAACTATAATTCAATGAACTTTGCAAACTTGATAAAATATCATTTCATACTTTGTAATGTGTGCATGTTATGTGTGTAGTAAAAATGTATATTTCCAAAATATAATTTGTCTGGGATGAAGGCTTATTATCAGAATTGAAAACCAGCTAATGGGAAAACTTCTTTGTTCAAGATTAAGGCTACTCTAGGTTTTAATCTCATGTATATTTTTTCATTCTAAATTTCCTGTTACTACAGATTAATCATATTTAACTGACCCCCTACTTTCCAGATGAGTAAACAGAAAGAAAAATACCTTTTGTAACAAATAAACACAGTAAAGGAAAATTGACATAGTGATCATGTCCAAAAATATATGTTTTTGCATCTTTAGGCTATGACCTCTCCATCAGATAGATAACATGTTTCATCACAAGTCTTCTGGAAATATGTTTGGTGATTGTTAAGACGAAGATCTTAAGTGTTTCAAAGCTTTTTTCCCTTTACAAAGGATTTGTTGTTTAGTCGTTTTTTCGTCATGTTCTACTCTTTGTGACCCCATTTAGGGTTTTCTTGGCAAAGATACTAGAGTGGTTTGCCATTTCCTGGTAGTTTTTAAAATTTATTAATACCTTTTGTTATTACATCACAGTCAATTTTGAAAATTGTCAATCTTCCCTCCCCCATTCCATATTGAATTCTCCAGTGTTGTTGTTCAATCATTTCACTTATCTCCAACTCTTTGTTACCCCATTTAGGGTCAAGTATCAAGGAATCACAGGATCACATAAGACCTAGAATGTTCTACTTTAAATGAAAGAAGATCTTGGAATACAATATTCTAAAAGCCAAAAGCAATAGCTTTACAATCTAGAATAATTTAGCTGAAAAAGTTGAGGGAAAAAGTACCTTTAATGGAATAGACAATTTTCAAGTATTTCTGATGAAAAACAAAACAACAAAAAACCAAAGCTAAGTAGGAAAATTTACATATAAACATGAATTTAGGAAAACCTCGAAAAGTAAATTTATTTAAGCAATTGAAAAGGATGGTGATGATGTAATGATAAAATTCTAGTGGGGGAAAAGAAACAAGTGTCCTTTCAGAATCTTAAAAGTCTTGAAATGGGATTGAGGGAATTACATAAAAACAGAAGGCTTAGTCTTCCTTTCTTTCTTTCTTTTTTTAACTTTTGAGAACCATTTAATGTGATGACCATAGCAACATGTGCTTAGGCGTACAAGTTGAAGAAATACCCACAGTTAGAGAATAAACAATGCTTTGGGGAGAGCCAGAGTGATAAAGTGCATAAGCATGATTCTTAAGCATTATGAACAGTAACCAGGGCAGCTCCCTTAACACTAGAAATAGAGAGTTCCAGATTTTCTTGTACAATGAGTAACCAATTTTGTAACTATCCCTCAACCTCAGTCTTACTGCACAAGAGGAAGATGGACTTGGATAAGGACACTGGATTCAGACAAGAATAAGCTCTCAGTAAAAGGGACAACACACACACACACACACACACACACACACACACACACACACACACACACACACACAGACTCATTCCAAAGCAATGCTCAGAGGCTTAACTCTGGGAGGAGGAAGAGACATAACAACGAACATAACCAAAGACAACATAAATAGAGGTGGGAGGGAGGGAAGGGGCAAGTTCTCTTCCTTGCAGGGATCTAGCCTAATTTTCCTAGTCAGTTCTTTGGTGGTAATTTCTGTTTTCCTTATAAACTATCTCAATTTCAAATAAAGAAGCAGAGTGAATTGCAGAGAATCCTGGATAGTATGTATGAACTGATGCAAAATGAACTGAAAAGAACCAGGAGAACAGTTTATAGAAGTTTGTGGATAGAATGCAGGGCCTGGATTCAGGAAGACTCAGCTTCCTGAGTTTAAAACCTCAGACACTTATTAGCTGGGTGACTCTGGGCAAGTCACTTAACCCTATTTGCCTCAGTTTCCTCATCTGTAAAATAAGCTAGAGAAGGAAATGACAAACTACTTCAGTATCTCTGCCAAGAAAACCCAAAATGGGATAGAATATGATTGAAAATGACTGAACAACAAATACACTGTAAAGAAAAAAAAGAGCTTTGACAGACTTAAGAACTCTGATCGATGTAATGACCAACCATGTTTCCAGAGGACCTGTGATGAAACGTTATCTACCTGACAGAGAGGTCATGATCCAAATGTGCAGAAGCATACATTTTTGGACATGGTTACTATGCCACTTCATTTTGCTTGATTGTGTTTATTTGTCACAAAGGTTTCCCTGCCTTTTCCTTTGTTTTCTAATTTGGAGGTTGGTGGTAAGATGGGGGGAGGGTTAGCAATACTGATGTAAATAAAAAAGAGAAACATTGGAATATTTAAAAAATCCGCATGAGGGAACAGAAGGAAGCACAGACAAGCAGGGCAGTTTTGAAAGAAATGTATGTCATTTATCCCCAACATCTTAGTGCAGTTTTAAAAAATACTTAAACATCCTGTTTACTTTAAAAAATGGTATAAAATTGAAATTCACATTTTATACATACTTTTCTTTTTGTGTTTTGCTGTGAATATAGAAATGCCTTTTTAGTATTAAATTCAAAATTTAAAAATACAATAAAAAAGATAGAAGCAAATGGTGCATATGAGCAGGCTGCATTATATTCTTGGAAAAAATTTGTAGGAGGAATTGCATAAATGCTGTCCTTAGAAAGATGGATGACCAGGAAGGGAGGCGGGCCAGTCCTGTTGTGATGACAGGAGATAACTGATGGATGGCCGGTGTGCTCCAGTGCTCTCCATGCAATATCCATATGTCTTTTAGAGTTCATTGGGTGCATTTCCTATGACAAATTTCTGGGGTGGGGGGAGGCCGAGTCTGGACAAGAGTCACAAAGGATGAGAAGAGGTAGAAGGGCTACGATTGGTACCACTGGAGATAAGGTCACAAATCCAATGAAGTACCAATGTGTGTGTGTGTATACTCATATAAGTCTATACTTATTACATAAAAGGTCTATGGCTTTGTCCCTATGGCTTATTCCTTCACCAATACAAGTTGCATTTCTTTTTATGTCTCTATAGGTGGTCTCTGAGAGCTGATATGACTGGAAAATTCATTGTGTTGTAGTCAACCTGGTGCTGAGCATCATTGGACTTAGCTAGGCTGAGGACTGGATGATAGACATGCAGTCCATCACTGTCATTATCCAGCCACGAAGGATCAAATGTATCTGTGTGAATGTGGGTTTGAATGTGTATGTATGTGTTTGCATGTGCATGTTTGAGTGTATATGTTCACATGTATGTATATGAGTATCTATGGATTGGAGAAGATGCAAACCTTTTTGAAGGCCTTCCTGACCTTCAGGCCTATACTTCTGGGCTAAATGGTCCTGTGTATACATATTCTGGGAATTCCAAGGAAAAACCTACCCTGGGCAGTGTAAGGGGCTAAAATTCTAGCTAGTCTGTCTAAAATAGCTAATGAGTGTTCGCCAATAAATTATAAGCATTAGCAAGAGTTAGACTTTTTTTTTTTTTTTTTGCGGAGCAATGGGGGTTAAGTGACTTGCCCAGGGTCACACAGCTAGTAAGTGTCAAGTGTCTGAGGTCAGATTTGAACTCAGGTACTCCTGAATCCAGGGCCGGTGCTTTATCCACTGTGCCACCTAGCCACCCCCAAGAGTTAGACTTTTAAGAATTTATTAAGGAGAATAAGAATTTGGTGAAGAGAAAGAGAAAGAGGCCTAGATTCAGCTATCTATCTGGGGGAGCTACAGTTCTGCTCTGCTTTCCATGAGAGTCCTGGTGAAAGAAAGCAAGAGCACCAGCCTCGCTCCCTCTTCCTCCCACAAACAAATGTCACTTCCTGATGCCAAAGAAAAGCCACATGTCTTGCCCTCAGGCGCCTTCTCCTCATGGCGTAGCTTTTCTACAGTAAGTCTCCAGCAGGTGGTGTCATTCCAGTTGTTACCCCAGAGAGGTGAAGTTCAAACCCAATAAGCCCACCTCTTAGGCTTTCCCTCCTTGGCTGAAGGGTAGGGTGAGGAAAGTCGTTCTACTGGTTTCTGGTGTTGTATGGATTTATTCACATGGATGTGGAGCAAATCCACAGTGAGATAAAGATTTGGGAACTTCAGGGGGAAGTGAGATGACTAGAATTTCTTTTTGTTAAGTTTTAGGGGTAACTTAGAATGGGCTACAAGCATTTTTTTTTATCTTTCTCTTAGTTGAGACAAACTCTCACTACTTGAGTCCTTGACGTCATCTGTCCTGGGAGGTTGGAGGCCCTGGGTCCTCCACCTAGAAAACCAAATGGACTCATTCCCATTTTTAGGGGAGGGAACTGAATTAGAGAATCCAGGGCTGCTCATTTGAAGACACTAACCACAGAGGGCTTTGGCACTTCCATTTAGATCAGAAGTTGTTAATTTTTTAATTTAATGTTATAAACTACTTTGGCAGTGTGGTTAAGTCTGTAGACCCTTTTTAGAATCATGTTTATAATAAAAATACATAAGATTACAAAGGAAGCCAATTATATTGAAAGGCAATTATCATAATATATTAATTTTTCCCAGTCCCAAATTAAGAGCCCTGGAGTTTTTAGAGAATAAGTAACAAAAGAAAAAAGAGAATAAGTCACAGGTGGCCTTCTCGTATAGGTAAAATCTCATCCTGCCGATTAGCAGAAAGATGGATTGGAAGGACTTGGGCTCTTTTTCACCTTCTGAATTCTGTAACTAAAATGGCAAAATTGAATTAGATTACTTAATAGGGATAAATGTAAAGTCTTATACTTGGGTACAAAATTCAACTTTGCAAGTACAAGCAGAATAAGGTGTATCTAGAGAACAGCATGTGATATGAAAGATCCCAAAAGCCAATGTGTGAGGTGTGGTGTCTAGGAATAAGTAATTGATCTGGCAATCAACAAACATCTATTTAGTACCTACTATGTGCCAGGCACTGTATTAATAGCTTGAGAAACATAGAAAGGCAGAAGATAGTCCTTGCTCTCAAGATGCTTATAATCTAATTGGGGAGACAAAATGCAAACAATGATGTACAAATAAGTGATATATAAGATAAATTGGAGGAAATCAGCAGAAGAATTAAGGGGCATCAGGAAAGACATCCTGGAGAAGGTGAGATTTTAGCTGAGACTTGAAGGAAGCCAGGGAAGTCAGAAGGCAGAAGTGAAGAGAGAGGACACTCCCAGATTGGGGAGACAGCCAATGAAAATGCCCAGAGCTAAAAGACAGAGTGCCTTGTCCCAGAAGCAGCAAGGATACAAGTATCTCTGGGTCACAGAAGATATATGTGTGGTGAAAGGCATAAGCTGTGAGAAGACTGGAAAGGTGGGGAGGGGAACAGGTTATGAAGAGCTTTGAAGGCCAGAAGAATTTTAGAACTTGGAGGTGATAGAGAACCTGCTTTAGTTAGTCTATATCTGGGGTATTGTATTCAGTTTTGGGTACCACATTTTAGGAAAGACATTGATACCTGGAAAGCATCCACAGGAGGGTGACTAGGATGGTGAAGGACTCTATTACAGGAGGATTATTTGAAAGATCTGGAGAAGTGTATTGGGGAAGAGAACAAGATAAATATCTTCAAACATTTGAAGGGCTGGCATGTGGAGATGGGACTAGGATTTTTTTGCTTTGGCCTCAGAGGGACAAAGCAGTAATGGGTGACAAATGCAAATTCAGGTTTGACATAAGGAAAAGCTTCCTAACAATGACAGCCATCAAGAATGGCATAGGCTGTCTGAGGAGGTTGCACCTCATTGGAGGGCTTCATGCCAAGGCTGGATGACACTGGTTAGATATGATGCAGGGGGATTCTTGTTCAGGTGTGCATTAGACTAGACTCTCTATAAAATCCCTTCTGGCTCTGCAATTCTGTGAAACTCTGCTCTGTGCATGGAAGGGAAATTCTGGAGATATAAACGTGTCCTTTTGAACCTGTTTGCCACGTTGTAAATTGTTCTTCTTCCCCAAAGAATCATTTCCACCCACAGACAGACTTTCCATTGACTGCTTGCTCAGCCTCGCTTATTTTGGCTGACAACACATCTTTAGTAACTTCCCAAGATTTGTTAATGCACAAGCATCATTTCATTGTCCTATGAGTTTTATCATCACATATGCTGAGAGGCCCAAAAAGCATATAACTCACCACCAGTTCCCATCACCATACCAGCGTGGAGGTCTGGAAGCCCATCTCCACTCTCTACCCCCTGAGGTGGGGGAAGGTGGCTACTGCTTGACCCTTGCCAAGTGTAATGATGATTGTCTCAGCCTAAATGAGACCTGTGTTCAATTTAAAGAGGAGTATCTGACACACAGTTTTGCCATTGGCTAACTGTGTCCTTGGGCAAGGCACACGGCCTCTCTGATTGTCAATTTTTCCAGTTGCGAAATTGAGATATACCTTTCCTTCCCGATGTAGTAGGGGGGAATTGGGAGTTTACCTAAAATGTGCTTTGAGTACCTGCACAGAAAAATTCCTTTTAAAATTAAAGCTCATTGATGTCTTTTGTTTCTATGTTCTACATTTCCCAACGTAGCTCTCCTTCATTGCTCCCCAGAGTCATCCACTATAGCTGGTTCTCTTCCATGGTACAGTGGAAAGAATCCTGGTTCTAGAATCAGAGGAATTAGGTTCAAATTCTATCTTTGATCCTATCCAAATGACCTTGGGCAAATCATTTAGCTTCTTTAGACTTTAGTTGGTTCATCTGTAAAATTTAGTTTCAACTAGGTAGTCTTTGATATCCTTTTCAGCTTTCTCTATATGTATAATCCAGATTTCCAATCAAGCCTGGGGAATTTTGCATAAGAATTTCTGAATGGGTAGAGAGGATGCTGATGATGCTGTGGAAAGTCATTCTTTATCTTTTTTTTTTTTTGAGAGAGAGATACTTATGGTTCCAAATTCTTTAAGACCAACTTCAGGAAGATGAAAAAGACTATCTTACAGATGAATAGGGGAAGCTGGCCTCTCAACATGTCCTCAGTTTCTAATTTGTCTTTGTAAGAACTTCAGGGAATTTCCCCTTGTATGATATGGGGGCCTCTCTCTTGGTTGAGTGGGATCTCATTTCAACTTTGAGATGGTTGCTGTTATTGTTTTCATTTTGCAGATGAGGAAACAGGCTGAGAGAGATGAGATGATTTGCCAAGGGTCCCACAGCTAAGTGTCTGAGACAGAAATTGAAAAACAACTCTTTGAGGTGAGTAGTCTCAGAATCAGTGATCTTTTATTTCCTTGGACAGATGAAGAAACTGAGGCCCAGAGAGGCTAAATTACCTATCTAGTAGATGATATTAAAATCAGTTGATTTAGTATTTTATATTGTGTTGTTTTTTTGTTTGTTTGTTTGTTTTTTTCGGGGCAATGGGGGTTGACTTGCCCAAGGTCACACAGCTAGTAAGTGTCAAGTGTCTGAGGCCGGATTTGAACTCAGGAACTCCTGAATCCAGGGCCGGTGCTTTATCCACTGTACCACCTAGCCGCCCCTATTGTGTTGTTTAAAAATCTAAATGTGGGTTCTAATCTGCACCCCCCCCAAATTTGGGGGGAAAATTGGCTAAAATCACTGATAAATTCAGCAAGAGTTTAGGCTTTTAAGGGTATATATTATAAGATAGTGAAGAGAGAGAAAGATTGAGAACAGATTCCTTATAGCATGGAAATCCTAGCTTTCCTAGTAGCCCATGTGAAGTCCTGCCACCAAGCTGATGTCTTGAACCAAAAGAGCCAACTCCAGTCCGCCAGCCTCAGCTTCCTACTTCTCATCCAGAAGTACTTTCTTTTTTTTTTTTTTTCCTACTTTCTCCCAGAAATGGGAGGTTCTTCAAGTTGATTGGTCCAGAGCAGTCTCCTGTTGATATCGAAGTCCACAGCCTCTGAGAACATACTCTACCCAGGGTTGGCCATGTGTGATCTCAATTTAATCAACTTTAACTAGGTTCAACTTCTGAGAACAACACTCTACTCAGGGCCGGCCAGGTGTGGTCCCGATTTAATCATCACAAGTAGGTACTTAGTCGATTTCTCAAACAATACTAGATCAATCAGGTGGGACCCCTGGGCATCTGCCAAATTCCATTATTTTATCACAATATTATGACACCAACTCTCTTATTCCATTGCCTTTTAAAATGTAATCACAGGGATCTCACTCTCTCCATTGCCAAGTATGGTCTCAGACTCCTACTTCAGCGCAGGGTGAGGGCAGCATAGCTGTACACCTATGTCTTAGTGACTGCTTACTAAGGTCAATAATTTGTCAGTTATCTGCTCCCATGTTTATGAACCACACTTCTCTCTTCTGGTAATATGAGTCACTGAGAAATTATTACCTGGTCAAACCTTGATTTGCCACATGGGAGGAGTCAATTGGTAGATTATGTATGGGTGGTTTCAGTCCCAGGTCATCTTCCCCCATTTCCCCAGCATGTTCTGAGGTCACCTTCTCCAGCTGTCAGTCAAAGTGTGCACAAAGAGAATGCAAATGTCTTCATATTGTGATGAAATAATGGGATTTAGCAGATACTCAAAGGCCCACCTGGAGATTAATCTATACTGATTGAATCAAGTGAGAGTGATTGACTGCTTATTAGCCTACTTCAAGTTAATTGGATTGTAATCACACCTGGCTATCCCTTAAGAAGGTATTGTTCTCAGAAACTAGACTGTGAACTCAACTTGAGAACACCTTCAAAGACAATGGATTTGGATGACCCAACCAATCACCTTGAAGCAGTGTGTAAGGACTGCCTCTGTTCCAGACCTATAAAAAAGCTTCCACAAACAGCTTGCTAGGGAGTTCCTGATTAAAGCAGACTCATGGAGGAGGACTTCAGGAAGAACCCAACCAGGCTAGACCTCTAGGCTAGACTGGAACTGAAGCTTCTGATTTAAGGCGACCACAATTTAGATTTTAAACATCACAATATGAATTCCTGAGCCAAAATACATGTAAAGAGGATTCTTTTGGCTTAAAGGTGAAATACCAGTGACCACATCTCTGTTCAGATCCCACTAGGCAGAAACATTTCCTTGCTGCTCTCCCCCTTCTTATGGTTTATAGGCAGGGGGCCTGGAATCTTCAGTGGGTGCTTAAGACTCTACTTATGTCTGGGGAGGGGGTAAAGGTGAGGACTTTAGGGCTATGAGTTCTGGACAGAAGGAGAAAACCTAAAGTAGGGGAAGTTTGTAGATGCCTAAAAGGAATAGAGATTTTAGACTCTGGGAGGGAAGCAAATTGTAGAGCCCATTCTTTGAAACACAATGGCAAATGGAATAATTTGGGAGGACATTTACTGAAGTCCAACTTAGGGGACTTAAAAGACTGCAAAGTGAGTCACTGGCTGTTGTGTCTGGAATTGGTTTCCTGATTTATAAATTCAGGACGTTTAATCTTTAAAATTATGTTACTGCATAATGAGATGTATCTATACCCTATATTGCCCATTACCTCTTTGAACATTGAACCAAATCTAACAAGAAATTTAATAGGGTTAAATGTTGTAAAACTACATTCAGATGAAAAAAGAAATCTACTTCACAAGCACCTGATGGTTGTATAGTAGTTTTTCTGAACACTTGAGGATTTTAATGGACTGGAAACTTAAAATGAGTCACCATTATGATATGGCAACCAAGAGAGGCGACATTTTGGCTGTATCAAGAGAGATATACATAGCATCCAGAACGAGGGAGATGTTAGTCTGGCTGCATTCTGCCCTGACCACAAAAAATCTGGAGTATTGTGGTTTAAATGCAGGTGCTTCATTTTAGAAAAGACACTGGAAGGCATCCAGAGGAAGGCAACCAAGAGGCTAAAGTGATCATTGGATTTAGGTCTGAAAAGGACATCAGAAGCCATCTAGTTCAATTACCTCATTTTACAGATGGGAAAACAGAGGCCAGTGGAGGAAAATGACTTGAATAAGGTCATACAGGAAGTAATTGTCAGAAGTGGGATCTAGAATCCATATCTTCTTCCTTCAAGAGTCAGTGTTCCATGTATAACTTATATTTAATTGTTTGAGTTTAGAAAGGGGGAGTGGTGGAGAGGGAGGGAGGAAGAGAATTTGGAGCACAAAGGTTTTTTTTGTTGTTGTTTTTGTTTTTTTTGCAGGGCAATGAGGGTTAAGTGACTTGCCCAGGGTCACACAGCTAGTGTCAAGTGTCTGAGTCTGGATTTGAACTCAGGTCCTCCTGAATCCAAGGCCAGTGCTTTATCCACTGCGCCACCTAGCTGCCCCTGGAGCACAAAGTTTTAAAAATTGATGTTAAAATTTGTTTTCACATGTAATTTGGGAAAAATAAAATTCTAAATAAATGGAAAGAAAAAAAGAAAAATAATGAGTCAGTGTTCATTTGACCTTGAGCCCAAGTCATGTGATGATCAGTTGAAAGAGCAGGGATGTGCAGAGGAGAGAAAGGGAGTCTCAGAGGGGTAGATTGATCAGGGGAGTGGGTTTGACATGATACCTATTTTCAAGTATTTGAAGGGTTGTTATGTGGAAATGAAACTAGATTTGTTCTTCTGAGCCCCAGAAGGCAGAGGCAGGAACAATCAAAAGTTGCAAAGGGAACAAATTTATGCTTGATATAAGGAAAAGCTTCCTATCAATGAAAGTTATTCATGAGTTGAAAGGACTGCCCCAAGAGTCAATGAAGGTCTTCAAGTAAAGACTGTCAGACCACTTGCTGGGTATGAAGCAGAGGGGATTCTCCCTCAGGTGCCAGCTGGACTATATGGCCTTTGCAGACTCTTCTGACTCTGAGGTGCTATCATTCTTTCATCTTCATACATTTTGAAACTCACAAACAGATGTTTGATTTTCAACAAATTTCTATCAGTTAAACATATATTCCAGTTAGTTTAGAAACTCCTCCCCCACCCTCACCCCGGTAACCCACATCTGAGAATCTAAGTAGCTTCTAAAAGACAGCAAGACAAAATAGTATATACGTACTCAGGGATGAAGATGAAATACCTGACAGCCTGAACGAAAAAGACTTCTTTTCCTTGGTCTTTACTGAGGAAGCTCTTGTGTAGATTCCTATTCCTACATCATCTCCTAAAATGCACACGTTGCTACTCCTGGTCAATACCCAGGACAGTCCAAGCCAAATGAACAAAACGCATGTGGAATGGAGATAAATCACTTAGTCTGGCGGGGAGCCACAGGAGAGTTTTGAAGGAACTCAAGGATGAAATTAGAGATGTGATGTTCAAAGTTTGTAACTAGTCATTACAAATGGCTGTGGGGCCCAAGGGTTGGCAGATTCTAAATGTGACCCTTGTGCACAAGGAGGGGCTCCGAAGAGGAACCAGGGAGTTACAGATGGTGAGGTTCACCTGTGACTTGGATGAGGTGATGATGCTGATAATAAAGGATAGGAGAAACGATCCTTTAAATGAAAATAATGTTAGAGGTCGAAAGACAACAGGAGGAGATAACATTTAGGAGAAATTGTGGCTGATCAAATTTTTGGAGCTCTTTGATGGGAAAAATAGCTATGTAAATCAAAGGCAACGTCTCCATATGAACTACCTACATTTTCAAAAGGTCTTTGACGAAATTCTGTGCCAAAGAAAAATGAAGTCTCCATTACACTTGAATGGTGATTTTAGCATGGATAGGGACTGGCTTAGAGCCTAGAAATAAACTGGAGGGATAAACAGACACTCACTTCTCTGGGTGGAGAATAGTAATGAACAACCTTGATCAGGGATTGGTGCTATTTAACTTAGGGTTTTGTTTTTTGTTTTGGTTTTTGCTGGGCAATGGGGGTTAAGTGACTTGCCCAGGGTCACACAGCTAGTAAGTGTTAAGTATCTGAGTCTGGATCTGAACTCAGGTCCTCCTGACTCCAGGGCTGGTGCTCTATCCACTGCCTAACTTAGTTTTAAAGTGTTTGAAACAAATTGCACAATGACATATGTACATTTAAAGATTACATTTAGATTTCAGGTAGACAGTTGTGGCATGGTAGAAAGGGCACTGCATTTGGAGTCCCAGGAACTGGGTTTGAGTCTACCTCCACCATGTGATATCTGTGTGGCCTTGAGTAAGTCATTGTATCTCTTTACATTTCAGGTTTCTTAATCTATAGCAGATCCATAATCTTCAAGTTCCCTTCCAACTCTCAGTATCCTTGAGGTAATAAAGAGCCAGACTATTTGGGTTTAGACTGCAGAAAATATTACCAAAATTGTCAGTGTGCAAAACTGAAGACAATAGGTAGGTAAATTTTAACATAACAAGGATATGGCAATATATTTAAGGATTTAAGATATCCAAATTATATGTGAAACAGAGCTCTGAATGTTGGGAGACAATGAAGGAAAGAGGCCCAGGAATCATTATTTCTTGAGGATATCGGTCCTATCTTCTGAATGTGTCTATGGCCAGAGGAAATATAAAATAAAATTTATTTATTCTCAAGAAAACATTGAGAAGCATCTAGAATTGCATTGGAAACAGAATAGAAAACATCACTTTCTCTTCATACAAAATTATTTATTTCACGGGTAACAGATTTGTTTCCTGTTGCCCCAAATGTTTATTGTTGTTTAGTCATGTCCGACTCTTCATGACCTCATTTGGAGTTTTCTTGGTAGAAATACTGGAGTGGTTTGCCATTTCCTTCTCCAGCTCATTTTACAGATGATGAACTGAGGTAAACAGGGTTCAGTGACTTGCCCAGGGTCACATAGCTAGTGAGTCGACCTCAGGTCTTCCTGACTCCAGGACTGGTGCTTGGTCTACTGCACCACTTAGCTGCCTGAAATACTAAGTAAGAATATAAGTTCCTTGAGAGCAATGATTATTTAACTTTTGTCTTTGTATCCACACCACTTAGCAGGTACTTAATAAATTCTCTTTTATTGATTGATAGATCGAAGGCTCCCTTTGAAACTTAGATGAAATAAGTTTGAGAATAAGTCAGGAGGAGGGATTACAGTGCAGGAAGTTATAAACCTATGGAATGGCTTCATTAAGGGATGATATAAGTAAGTAATCCTCTAGATTGATTATATTATTCTTTCTAGCTTTTAAAGTAACTTAGGTAGTTTAATTGTTGTGACACTGAATAAGTAAATTAATTTTATTTTTTTATTTTTTATTTTTTTTAGTGAGGTAATTGGGGTCAAGTGACTTGCCCAGGGTCACACAGCTAGTAAGTGTTAAGTGTCTAAGGCCGGATTTGAATTCAGGTACTCCTGACTCCAGGGCCGGTGCTCTATCCACTGCGCCACCTAGCTGCCCCAAGTAAATTAATTTTAATAGTACTGTTTTTTATATTGGCACAGACTAACCATGAGCAAATAATATTTCTCTAATTATTTAGGCCTATCATTATTTCTGTAAAGAATACCACATGTTAATATCACATATATTAATTTACTTTCTCTATATGTCTTGGTGGTCAGACTCCCAAATGTTTTATAATTTTGTAGTTCTTTTGAATGGGATTCCCCTTTATCTTATTGCTGTGTTTTTTGGGGAATATTCAGGAATATTGATGATTTTGGGGGGGTTCTTTTAGATCTTACTACTTTACTGAAGATATTGTTTCAATTAATTTTATTTGGTTCTTTAGTGTTCTCTAAGTGGAAAATCATACCATCTGCAAAAAGTGCTAATTGTTTTTTCTCTTTGTTCGTGCGTATTCCCTCTATTTCTTTTTCCTGACATTGCCATAGCTAATATTTCTACAACTACACAGAATAATAGTGGGAATAATAAATAGCCTTGCTTTACCTCTGCTTTTATTGTAAGGCCTCAATCATTTGCTGATTACATAAAATACTGGCTCTTGACTTTAAATAGATACTATTTATAATTTAAAGAAAAGTCCACTTATTCCTATGCTCTTGAATGTTTTTTATAAAAACATAAATGGGTGTTATATTTTGTCAAAAGCTTTTTTCTCATTCCATAGACAAATTCATGATTTTAAATGTTTTTGTTATGAATATGGTCTTTAATGTTTATGGTTTTCCTAATATTATACCAATCCTGTATTCCTGTTGTAAGTCCAACCTGGTCATAGTGTATAATCTTCAAAATATTTTTTTAAAAAAAGATTTTATTGATAGTTTCTGCTTCTTATATCATCATGGTTACCCCAGGTATCCTTCCCCTCTTTTCCCCCTCCCAGAGAGCCATACCATATGAGAAATCATGTTTTTTTAGAGAGAAAAAAAATCAGCATAACTGATCAATATATTGAAAAGGTCCAAAAGCAAGTGCACCTGTGGGACCTCCCACCCTAGGAAGGGTTCGGTTGGAGGCATTTTCTCATCTCTTTTATTTAGAGTCCTGCTTGATCTCTATAATTTTGTTACGTTTACTTTTGTTTCCATTTACATCATTGTAGTTATTGTGTATGTCTAATATCTTAAAATTATACTCCTAAAGCGTCTTACCTAATATTTCATTCAATATTTTTTGCATTAATTTTCAGTCTGGCACAGTTGATGGAGAGCTGGCTTCAGAGACAGGAAGATCTGTTCAAATATATTTACCTTTTTAGGTTTATCTTAACTCCTGTGCTTGCATTTCAAAATTTCTTCCCAACTCTGGCCTTTTCATCAGAAATAGCTGAAAATCCTTTATTCCATTAAAGATTCATTTCCCTCCTTATATGAATATACTCAGTCTTTCAGGATAAGTTATTCTTGATTGTAAAGCCCATGTAAGCTCCAAGGGTCCTTATCTCAACTCCAATTTTCACTAACAAGTTGGCTCCTCAGAATCCATCTAGCTATGTTTTCCCTTCAGTTAACACTAAGCAGGTATTGGGGATCTCTTCTTTTTTTTAAATAAAAGTATTTTATTATTTTCCAGTTACATGTAAAGATAGCTTTCAGCATTTGTTTACATAAGATTTCCAATTTCAAATTTTTCTACCTCCCTCCCTTCCCTCGGCCCCTCCCCCAGATAGCAGGCAATCCGATATAGGTTATAAATATATATAGAAAAACAACAGCACCAAAACCAAAAGAAATAGTATGGTTCAATTAGAATCTAGATTCCACAGTTCTTTTTTTTCTGGATGTGGAGAGCCTTTTCCATCATGAGTTCCCTGGAACTTTCTTGTACCATTGTATTGGTGAGAAGAATCCAGTCTATCACAGTTGATCAACACATAATGTTGATGATACTGTGTATAATGTTCTTCTGGTTCTGCTCATCTCACTCATCATCAGTTCATGCAAGTCCTTCCAGGTTTCTCTGAACTTCTCCTGCTCATCATTTCTTGAAGCACAATAGAATTCCATTACATTCATATACCACAACTTGTTCAGCCATTCCCCCACTGATGGGCAACCCCTCAATTTCCAATTCCTTGCCACCACAAAAAGAGCAGCTATAAATATTTTCGAACATGTGGGTCTTTTTCCCTTTTCTATGATCTCCTTGGGGAAAAGACCCAAAAGTGGTATTGCTGGGTCAAAGGGTATGCACAGCTTTATAGCCCTCTGGGAATAATTCCAAATTGCTCTCCAGATCAGTTGGTTGGATCAGTTCACAGCTCCATCAACAATGCATTAGTGTTCCAATTTTTCCACAGCTTCTCCAACATTTATTATTTTCCTTTTTTTGTCATATTAACCAATCTGACAGGTGTCAGGTGGTACCTCTGAGTTTTTTTAATTTGAATCTCTCTAATCAATAGTGATTTAGAGCATTTTTTCATATGGGAATAGATAGCTTTGATTTCTTCATCAGAAAACCGCCTGTTCACATCCTTTGAGGGGATCTCTTCTAATGCTCTTGGCTTATACCTCCACTCGACCATGTTCTTATTATGAGTTGCCAATGATTAGTACCCCAGTGTCATTTAACTAGTTAACATAATTTAGATTTTATAAAGAATAATTACTCAAAAGTACAGAACATTTCTCCCTACTCTCCCTCCCCTGCCCCGCCCCCAACCTGGGGGCTCACTACTCCCTCAGTCTCTGGGTAGAGTGGGGTCAAATTTAAAGCAATTGCTACAAAGCATTCACCCAACCAAGCTGATTTCTGATGGACAGAACTTGTAGAACCTGGCATCTTGGCTGCAAGGTAAATCTACTGTCAGTCTCTCCTTAGGCTGCTGTTGTGGAGTACGCTTAGCTGACCCCAAAACTCTGGCATGAATTCCAGATCCCAGACATTTTGTGGTTCTTGTGATGTTTTGAAGCTCATGATATTACAGCCTAGTTAATTTTACCTCCAATAGACCTTAAACTGAATAAGCTCTGAA